>NW_024412411.1:7059966-7166079 GCF_014898765.1 Herpailurus yagouaroundi
AAAACAAAACAAAACAAAACAAAACAAAACAAAACAAAACAAAACAAAACAAAACAAAGGTGTAGGTCGAGTATTATAGACATTTTAACAATATTTGTTCTTCCAATCCATAAGCATGCAATGTCTTTCTGCTTCTTTGTGTCATCTTCAATTTTTTTCCTCAGTGTTTTATAGTTTTCAGAGTATAGGTCTTTAACCTCTTTGGTTACATTTATTCCTAGATATCTTACTATTTTGGGTGTAATTGTAAATGAGATTGTTTTCTTACTTTCTCTTTCTGCTGCTTCATTATTGGCATGTAGAAATGCAACAGACATCTCTGTACATTGATTTTGCATCCCGTGACTTTATGGAATTCATTGATCAGTTTTAGTAGGTTTCTGGTGGAGTCTTTCAGGTTTTCTATATATAGTATCATGTCAGCTGCAGTTTAAAGTCTGACTTCTTTCTTGCCGAACTGGATGGCTTTTATTTCTTTTTGTTGTCTGATTGCTGTGGCTGGACTTCTAGTACTATGATGGATAAAAGTGATGAGAGTGTACATCTTTGCCTTGTTCCTGACTTTAGGGGAAAAGCTCTCAGTTCTTCCCATTGAAGATGATATTAGTAGTGAATTTTTCATATGGCCTTTAGATGTTCCCTCCAACCCTACTTTAAGGGTTTTTATCATGAATTGATACTGTATTTTTCAAATACTTTTCCTGCTTCTATTGAAATGATCATATGGTTCTTAACGTTTCTCTTATTTTTTTTAATATGAAATTTATTGTCAAATTGGTTTCCATACAACACCCAGTGCTCATCCCAACAGGTGCCCTTCTAAATGCCCATCACACACTTTCCCCTCACTCCCACCCCCCCATCAACCCTCAGTTTATTCTCAGTTTTTAAGAGTCTCTTATGGTTTGCCTCCTTTCCTCTCTGTAACTTTTTTTTTTCCCTTTCCTCTCCCCCATGGTCTTCTATTAAGTTTCTCAGGATCCACATATGAATGAACAAGTGGTTTCTGTCTTTCTCCGTATGACTTATTTCTTGTTTCTCTTACTGATGTAATGTATCATGTTGATTGATTTGCAAATAGTGAACCAACCTGGCAACCCAGGAATAAATCCTACAAGATCATAGTGAATGATTTTTATAATGTATTGTTGAATTCAGTTAGCTAATACTTCATTGAGGATTTTTGCATCAGGGATATTGGCCTATAGTTCTCTCTATATACATACATATTTTTAGAAAGAGAGCGAGTGTAGGGGCACCTGGATGGTTCAGTTGGTTAAGCATCCAACTTCAGCTCAGGTCATGATCTCACGGTTCACGAGTTTGAGCCCCATGGCAGGCTCTGTGCTGACAGCTCAGAGCCTGGAACCTGCTTTGTATTCTCTCCCCCTCTCTGCTCCTCCCCTGCACATGTGTGCGCTCTCGCTCTCTCTCTCTCTCTCTCTCTCTCAAAAGTACATCTGAAAAAAGAAAAAAAGAGAGCAAGCAAGTGCATGTGGGGTAGAGAGGCACACAGAGAGAGAATCTTAAGCAGGCTCTGTGCTCAGATGAACATTTAGCTTAGATGCAGGGCTTGATTCCACGACCCTGGGATCATGACCTGAGCTGAAACAGAGTCGGACAACTGATTGAACTGCCCAGGTACCCATGTAGTTCTTTTTTTGTGCTGTCTTTATCTGGTTTAGGTATCAAAATAATGCTGACCTTATAGAATGAATATGGAAGTTTTCCTTCCTTTTCTGCTTTTTAGAATAGTTTGAGAAGAATACATATTAACTCTTCTTTAAATGTTTGGTATAATTTGCCTGTGAAGCCATCTAGTCGTAGATTTTGTTTGACAGGAGGTTTTTTTCCCCCATATTTTAATTTATTTTTGAGAAAGAGAGAGCATGAGGGGGGAGGGGCAGAGAGAGGCGGGCACAAAGGATCTGAAGTGGGCTCTGTGCTGACAGCAGTGAGCCTCACGTGCGGGACCTGAACTCAGGAACCATGAGATCATGACCTGAGCTAAAGTTGGACACTCAACCAAATGAGCCACCCAGGTGTCCCTTGTTGGGGTTTTTTTTGATTACTGAATCAATTTCATTGCTGGTAAACAGTCTGTTCAAATTTCTGTTTCTTTCTGTTTCTGTTTTGGTAGTTTATAAGTTTCTAGGAACATATCCATTTCTTCTAGGTTGTCCAGTTGGCTGGCATACAGTTTTTCATAAAGTTCTTTTATAATCATTTGTATTTCTGTGGTGTTGATTATTATTTCTCTTCTTTTCTTGATAAATCTGGCTACAGGTTTACCAATCATTGATTTTTTCAAAGAACCAGCTCTTGGTTTCATTAATCTGTTCTATTGTTTTTTTTTAGCTTCTATATCATTTATTTCTGCTCTGATCTTTATTATTTCCTTCCTTCTGCTGTTTTTAGGTTTTGTTAGTTCTTTTTCTAGCTCCTTTTGGTGTAAGGTTGTTTGATATTTTTCTTACTTCTTGACATAGGCCTGTAGTGCTGTATCTTTCCCTCTTAGAATCGCTTGTGCTGCATCCTAAAGGTTTTTTTCTTTTTTTGAAGTTTTGTGTGTTCGTTTTCATTTGTCTCATGTATGTTTTTACTTTTTCTATTATCTCCTGGTTGATCTATTCATTGTTTAGTAGCATGGTATTTAATCTCCATTGTATTTGTGATCTTTCCAGTGGTTGATATCTAGTTACATAGCGTTGTGGTCATTAAAGATGCCTGGTATGACTTCTTCTATTTGTTGAGAGTGGTTTCTGGGCTAATACATGGTCTATTCTGAAGAATGCTCCAGGCACACTTGAAAAGAATGTTTTAGGATAGAATGTTCTCAATATTTCTGCTAAATCCATCTGCTCCAGTGTGTCACTCAAAGGCATTCTTTCTTTGATGTTCTGTTTGGACATCAACACACACAATTGACATCATCTGTTAATACTGACACACAACACATCTGTCAATTGATGCAGCAGAATGTTAAAGTATCACTGTATTACTATCGATTAGTAATCAATTTGTATCTGTCTGTTATTAACATTTTTATATATTTGGGTGCTGCTATGCTGGGTGCATAAATATTTACAACTGTTAGATCTTGTTGGATTGTCCCTTTATTATTATACACTGTCCTTCTTTATGTCTTGTTACAGTCTTTGTTTTAAAGTGTGTTTTGTCTTGGGGAACCTGGGTGGCTCAGTCAGTTAAGCATCTGACTCTTGATTTTGGCTCAGGTCATGATCTCATGGTTTCGTTTGTGAGATCAAGCCCCAGTCAGACTCTGTGCTGACTGCGTGGAGCCTGCTTGGAATTCACTCATTTATTCTCTCTGCCCTTTCCCCACTCACATGTGCACTCACTCTCTGTCAAAATCAACAAACAAACAAACAAACAAAAAGTCCCTTTTGTCTGATATAAGTACACCTACTCTGGCTTTCTTTTGAAAACCATTTGCATGATAGATGTTTCTCCATTCCCGCACTTTCAATCTGTAAGCGTCTTCTGGTGTAAACTGAGTCTCTTATAGGCAGCACACAGATGGGTCTTCTTTTTTTTATCCATCCTGTCACTCTACATCTTTTTATTGCAGCATTTAGTTCACTTACATTCAAAGTAATTATTGATAGATACATATTTATTGCCATTTTATTACCTGTTTTGTGTGTGTTTCTGAAGATTTTTTTCTGATACTCTCTCGTCTTTTTTTCATGTTTTGCTAAGTTTCTTTAGTGATATATTTGGTTTTCTCTTTTTTCTTTGCAGGTTTATTAGTTTTTGATATTCAGGTTCTATATAACCTCTTCTGCATATAGCAGTCTATACTGAGTTGATGGTCATTTAAGTTTGAACCCATTCTTTTCTCCTCACCTCCCTAGATTTTACATATATGTAAAATTATATTTTATATCCTGTTTTTGTGAGTTCTTGATTTTTTATAGAAATCAGATCTACCTATTGTTTCTTCAAATTTTCTGCCCTCTTTTCATCCTCTTTTGGGACTCCTATAATGATTTTCATTACATTTGATGGAGTCACTGAATTCCCTAAGTCTATTATCACTTTGTGTAGTTCTTTTCTCTCTCTTGTGTTCAGTTTAATTACTTTGTCTTCCAGGTCACTAATTCTTTCTGCTGCTTCTTTCCTTCTGTTCATTCCATCAAACATGTTTCTGATTTCATTTATTGATCCCTTTATCTGAGCTATCTTATTCTTTATCTCTGTGTTAAGGTTCTCACTCTTTTCTCAAATCCAGTGAGTATCTTTGTGATCGCTGCTTTAAATTCTCTATCAGGCATGTTACTTATACCTGTTTCACTTAGATCTCTGGCCAAAGCCTTGTCCTGTTCTTTCATTGGGGATAAATTTCTGTCTCCTCATTTTGTTTGCCTCTCTGTGTCTGCTTCTATGTAAGAAAGTCAGCTATGTCTTTTGATCTTGAAAGTATTTACTTCACGAAGAAGAGGTCCCAGAGTACCTTGCCATGCTGTGTTTCCTGTTCATCAAAACCTGGCACTTCAGGGGTATATTTTATCTGTATTGCTTACTAACTGATATTATGGTGTTCCATTTTGTTAAACACTTGATGAAATTTCGATTTCCAACAAAAGCAGGACCTGAGATGAGCTTAAACAGTTTATTTGGAAAGTATTCTAAGGAAGGCCTCAAAGAGTAGACATACAAATTCAAACAATCACAGAACGTCCTTCGTATTGGTGACCAGCCACAGTATCAATCTGAAATAGTACTCTGCTTCTTTCTTTGGTGTCTCCTTATTCTCCATGTACCAGGGCCAGTTTCAGACTTCACCTGGAAAACTCAAGGCTGCAAACCAAGAGGCATCAGGGAGAATGTAGTTTGGGATGTGCTGAGCATTAGGCACAGCTCAGAGAATGGCAGACTTGATATTCACTGTTTTCACTAGCTACATTTTGAGGTTATTTGTCATCAAACAGCAGAAACTAATACAAAGGGGGAAAAGGGAGGATGGGTAAAAACTAAAGGGGAACAAAGAATTAAGGAAGAGTTTATTCTTTTTTTTTTAATTTTTTAAATGTTTTTATTTTATTTTTGAGAGAGACAGAGACAGAGCACGAGTGGGAGAGGGGCAGAGAGAGGGAGACACAGAATCCGAAGCAGGCTCCAGGCTGTGAACTGTCAGCACAGAGCCTGACGTGGGGCTCAAACTCACAAACTGAGATTATGACCTGAGCTGAAGTTGAATGCTTAACCAAATAAGACACCCTGGTGCCCCAGAGCTTTAAAAAAATTGTAGAGATTGTAGCTTTCAAAAAGGATAAGGGGGAAAAACATATCTGTACTTAAGGTGTGTGTATGTGTGTGTTGTGTATAAACTTTATTGATAGGCAACAAAAGGCTTAAAAATCAGAAAAAAGGAAAAATATTTTTAAAAAGGACAGTAAATATGAATATGAAATTAGCAAATCTCACTAAATATTTAAGTAGATAAATTATCCACTTTTTTAATTTGAAGGACTTTTTATACACATACACACACACACACACACACACACACACACACACACACCCACACACACATATATTATGTAAGGTCATAAAATAAGTCTCAACAAAATTAACTGGATCAAAATCATAGAAAGTATGTTCTACATGTTATAAAATTAGAAACCAGTAATAGAAAAAAAAATTGGTGAAATTTACAAGCATGTGGAAATTAAACTACAACTAAATAACCAATGGGTCAAAGAAGAAATCACAAGAGAAATGAGAAGATACTTTGAGATGAAAGTAAACTAAACATACCAATTTATGGAATGGAGCTAAAGCAAGAAGTAAAGATGGAATATAATAGCTGAAAATGCCTATGTTAAAAAAAGAGGAAGATCTCAAATCAATAACCTAAATTTCCACCATATTACTAGGAAAGAATCCCAACTAAACCCAAGGCAAATAAAAGGAAAGAATAAAATAGAAAAATACGGAAATTCTACTAAACTGTTAAGTTGGTTTTTAAAGATCAACAAAATTGGTAAATCTATAGCTACACTGACCGGGGGTGGGAGAACACTCACAATCAGTAAAATAAGGAAAGAGGGAATATTACTACCAACTCTACATAAATAAAAAAGATCTCAAGTGGATACTATGAACAATCTAATGCCAATAAGCTAGGTAAAATGAACAATTTCCTAGAGACACAAACTACTGAAATTGACTCAATACCTATAGGGAATACCTATAGGGGCACCTAGGTGGCTCAGTTGGTTGAGCTTCCAACTTCGGCTCAGGTTGTGATCTCACAGTTGGTGAGTTCGAGCCCTGAATTGGGCCCTGTGCTGACAGCTCAAAGCCTATAGCCTGTTTTGGATTCTATGTCTCCCTCTCTCTCTGTGCCCCTTCCCCACTTGCACTCTGTCTCTCAAAAATAAATAAATGCTAAAAAAATTAAAGAATTAACATTTGATGAACACTTACAAAAAGTAAGAGGAAGTAACTTCTCAACTAATTCTATGAAGCCACAGACATCTCAATAAAACACATCATCATCCCTATGAATACAGAAACAAAAATCCTCAACAGTAAATTAACAAACCAAATCTAGCAACATATAAAAAGGATTATGAACCACGATGAAGTGAGACTGTAGGACTGCACAGTCCCAACATATGAAAATTAATCAATGCAATACACCATGTTAATAAAGGGAAAACCAAATGGTTATCTCAGTAGATGCAGAAAAAACATCTGACAAAACCTAACACCTTTCATGATAAAAAATATTCAACATACCAGGAAGAGACCTTTCTTAGTCTGATAAAGAACCTCTATGAAAAACACATATACCTGGGGTGCCTGGGTGGCTCAGTCGGTTAAGTGCCCGACTCTTGGTTTTGGTTCAGGCCATGATTTCACAGTTCATGAGTTCAAGCCCTGCATCGGGCTCCGCACTGACAATGTGAAGCCTGGTTGGGATTGTCTCTCTCCCTCTCTTTCCACCCCTCCCCTGCTTGCTCTCTCAGTCTCTCTCAAAAATAAATAAACTTAAAAAAAAAAAAAAAACAACACATATCTAATATCATATTAAATCTTAAAAGACTGAAAACTTTCCCCCAAGGATCAGGAACAAAGGATGTCTGCTCTCACCATTTCTATACGACAGTATACCAGGGGTTCTGGTTTTCTTACGCAAGAAAAAGAAATAAAGTATGTCCAGATTAGAAAGGAGGAAGTAAAACTATCTGGATTTGGAGATGATATCATCTCATATATAGAAAGTCTTAAAAATCTACAATAAAACTATTTGAGCTAATAGTCTGACAAAGAAGCAAGACACAAGATTAATATACAAAAATTAGTGTATTTCCACACATTAGCAATGAACGATCTGAAGATGAAGTTAAGAAAAAAATTACATTTATAACAACATCAAACCAAGAAAATACTGAAGAACTGAACAAATAAGTATAAAACTGGACTCAGAAAACTATGAAACGTTTTTGAAAGGAATTAAAGACCTAAATATTTTGAAAGACATCCTGATCCATGGATCAGAAGACTTATTTTTGTTAACCTAATATTCCCCAAATTTACCTACAGATTATATCTAATCCTATATAAATCATAGCTGGCATTTTTGCAGAAATTAACAAGCTGATCCTCAAACTCATCAAGAAAATGCAAGGAAAGCAGAACAGTCCAAACAATCTTGAAAAAGAACCAACTCAAAACCTATTACAAAGCTTTAATAATCAAGACAGCATAAATGATGACAAAGAAGTCAACAGAATAGCAACTTCAGAAATAGACCCTTCTATTTATGTTGAATTTACTTTTTACAAGATTGTCAAGGCAATCAAATATGGGAAAGAATGGTCTTTTCAACAAACAGTAATGGAATAACTAACTGGATATCCACACCCAAAAGGATGTGGTTGGACCCCTATCTTATATACAAAAATTAACTTAAAAGAGATCATAGATCTAAACACAAAAGCTAAAAGTACAGAACTGTTAGAACAAATTAGAGGATTACATCTTTATGATCTTAGTTTGGGCAATAGTTTCTTAGATATGACACCAAAGCACTAGCCACAAAAGAAAAAACTGTATTGGACATCATCAAAATTAAAACCTTCATGCATCGAAGAACATTACACAGAAAGTAAAAGAAAAAACACCAAATGGGAGAAAATGTATGCAAATCATGTATCTGGTAAGGGTCTAGCATGCAGAATATATAAAGAGCTCTTAAAACTCAAGAACAAAAACACGAACAACCAACTAAACAAAGAAGGATAGGAGTAGACATTTTTCCACATTTTCTCAAAGATATACAATGGCCCACAAGTATATGAAAGGAACACTCAACATAATTTAGTCATAAGGAAAATGTAAATCAAAACCATGGGAGCCCCCACTAGGATGCTTAAAATCAATCAATCAATCAATCAATCATAAGTGTTAATGAGGAAGGATGTAGAAAAACTGGAACCCTCATAAATTGCTAGAGAAATTGTAAAATGGTGCAGCTTTGGAAAACAGTCTGGCAGTTAAGTAGTCAAAACAGAATTACCATATGACCCAGCAATTCCACTCTAGATATAAGAAATGAAATCACATGTCTACTAACAGCAGCACTTTTCATAATAGCCGAAAGATGGAAACAAGCCTAATATCATAAACTGGTAAGTAGATAAATAAAAAGTGGTATATCCATACGAAGGAACATTATTCAGGCATAGAAAGGAACAAAGTGCTGATTCATCCTTTAACAGGGATGAAACTTGAAAACATTATGCTAAGTGAAAGAAACCAGACACAAAAGGCCACATATTGTATGATTCTATTTATATGAAATGTCCAGAATAGGCAAATTCATAGAATCAGAAAACAGATTAGTAGTTTATAAGGACAAGAGGAAAGGAGAGTAATTATTAATGAGTATGGGGTTCCTTTTTGAGGTGATAAAAATGTTCTGATTTAGACAGTGATGATAGTTGCACAACCTTGTGAATATACTAAAAAACACTGAATTGCATACTTTCAAAGGGCAAATTTTATGTTATGTGAATATATCTCGATTTTTTAAAAAATGAGCTAGAACCTGTAGTTTTCACCATAGAATTAAAGGGGTTTATAAAATCATCTCATTTCTCACATTTTATGAAGAAACAGACACAACGGTGCAAAGTAGATTATCCATGGTTCTAAAGTTTAACAAGAGATGTGAACAGTATACAAGATATTTCTACTAAATTCTCAGAACATGTAAACAAATAAACCCACTTTAATAACAAACCCACATTTATTTACAAGGGACTATATACCCTTTAAGATATTATATAAAAATCAATGCCCTGAAATTCCAGCATCTATTTTAAAGCTCCAAAACTTGATTCTTAACCATTAATAAATATTTTATTAAAGGCAAAACAGCGATTTCACTGGTATTTCCTAAAGCACTTTTTTAAAAAAACGTTTATTTATTTTTGAGAGACAGAGAGAGACCGAGTATGAGGTGGGGAGGGGCAGAGAGAGAGGGAGACCCAAAATCCAAAGCAAGCTCCGGGCTCCGAGGTGTCAACACAGAGCCCAATGTGGGGCTCGAACCCACGAACTGTGAGCTCATGACCTGAGCTGAAGTTGAATGCTTAACCGAGCCACCCAGGCACCCCTAAAGCACTTTGAATAGTTAAAAATTTGCTCAGTTATCATTCACAGTTTTAATATATTTTGGAGATTTCATTCAGCATTAGTTTGGGGTCTGTATCTCCTCTCTTGAAATGTGGCCAGAATTGTGGCTGCTTTCAACCAACAGAAAAGGAACCAGTGAACTGATTAAAATTGTTATGTCACTTAATTTGGAATGATGTGTTATACACCAATAAATGGAAAAGCACATGTGATTTTTATAATAATGTAACAAGCAACTCTTATACCCTGATGATTCCTCTTTTCATAGTGCTCTGAAGTCATATATGTACCTCCCCCAAAAAGAAAGCAGGTATGAAAATACATGGGTAAACATGTATTTTTTTAAAAGACAAGAAAATTGGAGCGCCTGGGTGGCGCAGTCGGTTAAGCGTCCGACTTCAGCCAGGTCACGATCTCGCGGTCCGTGAGTTCGAGCCCCGCGTCGGGCTCTGGGCTGATGGCTCAGAGCCTGGAGCCTGTTTCCGATTCTGTGTCTCCCTCTCTCTCTCTGCCCCTCCCCCGGTCATGCTCTGTCTCTCTCTGTCCCAAAAATAAATAAACGTTGGATAAAAAAAAAAAAAAAAAAAGACAAGAAAATCATACAGTTTTCAAAATACCAAAAAATATAACCTAATATTCTGGTATGTTATAGAATTAAAAATATTCCCAAAAGATATCATGGAGGTAGGTACATTTATCAGCTTGGGCTTCCAAAAATTGTGTAGGTCTCAAAGTTTGGATATAATTTCAGACCATTTTTCCTGAATGGTTTATCGTAAAGCATTCTGATTTCCCAGGTTGTTTTCACTAAAGGATAGCTTTGGCCTTATTGGTAACTGGTAATCTCCTATACTGATTTAAAGGTGTTATGACATCTTACCATTTAACAGACAAATTCTGTCTGTGTCTATGCATACAGTGTGATCTCAAGGAAGAATGACAACTTTCTTTGCCTTATTTATGTTTACTTGATTTATCTGGATGGTTTTAAGGATTAAATGAGAGAAGACATGAAAAGTCCTAGGCACGGTGTTAGGCACAAAAGGGACATAACACCTCTGAAACCCAAATTTAGGACTAAACACTATGGCTTAGTAGTTGCAGAAAAGAATCACATGCCGATAGTAATTGTATGGAATTCTAAGTCATATTTTGCAACTTTTAGTAGACCATTTTAAAAGTTCAGCATATTATGAAACACATCAATTTATGCTACAGTAATATTTCAGTAACAGAGAAGGCACATTTTTTGAGAGAGGAGGGAGAGAGAAGCAGAGAGGGAGGAAGAGAATCTTAAGCAGGCTCCATGCCAGCATGCCAGCGAGATCATGACCTGAACTGCAATCAAGAGTCGGATGCTTAACCAACTGCACCACCCAGGTGCCCCAGAGAAGGTAATTTTTAATATTTACCTTGATCAAATATTTTTCCCATCTGTCTGCCGTAACAGATTTGCCAATCTTCCTCATCAACTTCAAATGGAGCTCCACCAATTCTTTTGGTACTTAAAAGAAAGAAAAAATACTGTTAGCTCACAAAATAAAACATTTATAAACATTTAAGATGAAAAAAGAACTTTCCCCTTCTCTGAATACTTTTTTCAAAATAGAGGATGTTGACTTTAACTATCTTTTAGACCTCTGAATCAGAAAAGACTAAACTAGGGCAACAAATAACTGAAAACCACTCTCTTAAAGATGAGCAGGAATATTCACATTTTCTTTCAAAGCATTATCAAGTAAGAATGAACTCGAATGTAAACTGTGGATTTTTGAGTGATAATGATAGGTCAATGTAGGTTCATTAATTATAACAAATGTACTTCTGTGGTGCCAGGAGATATGGATAGTGGAGGTCGTGTGTTGAGAAAGAGTATATACGTGAACTCTCTTTGTGCTTTGTGCTCTTTGAACTTTGTGCTCTATTTTTCTGTGAATCTAAAACTGCTCTAAAAAAATAAAGCCAATTAAAAAAAATATATCATCAAGTAAAAGCCCTTAACCATACAACCACAATTTCTACTACTGTTTGTTTCTCATAACACGTATTTGTATACTTTACTGACATTACAGACCAAGACACAGATTCACAGAATTAGAAAAGAATCAAGGAATATAAATTCCAAGTTGGATATGGATATGGATATCTCAGAAACAGTCCAATGGCTTTCAACCTATTTCACAAAACTATTCTTTCGATCTATACCTTCTCCATGGGCTAAAGTCCTCTACATCATCCCTCCGGATCTTCACTTGACAACTTTCAGGACAGAACACTGACTTATCTTCCAAAGTTCTAGTTATTAGAAAGCCTTATACAAAGTCAAAATCTGCCTTCCTACACCTGGTTCTTACTCTTATTCTCTAGTTTCAAAGACAATATTTTCAATTCCTCTTCAGCTAGAACCTTCAAATACTTGAAGACTGTTTTACCTTCCCTCAGATTTTCTCTTCTAACTGTAAACAGCCAGAGTTCCTCCATATATCCCTTGGGTATGACGTGATTATGTTGTTTAATTATATCTGTTAGACGGAAGGGAAATAAAAGGACACACATACACAGCCATCAAATTTGGCATTTTCCAAATACCACTAAGAGAAACAGGAGGTATACTCTCTAAAATGTTTCCATAATCAAATACATTAGAAAAATACTGGATTGGGGTGCCTAGGTGGCTCAGTCGGTTAAGTGTCCAACTCTCGGTTTTGGCTCAGGTCATGATCTCATGGTTCGTGGATTCAAGCCCTGCGTTGGGCTCTGCGCTGACAACGTGGAGCCTGCTTTGGATTACCTCCCTCCCTCTCTCCCTCTCTCAAAATAAATAAATAAACTTAAAAATTTTAAAAAAAAGAGGAAAGAAAAGAAAAATACTGGATCAAAACAAAGGTCTTTTTTTTAAGTGCAGGACTTCTTGACAACTTTATTGATGGATCTTGTGTGCACGTGAATATCCAAGGATATAATCTTCAACATCCACCTAATATCCATGGAATTTTGTGTGAAACAGACATACAACACTAGCTTATCTTAGGATACAAGTGCTCTTAAGAACAGGTTGGGAAATGATGGACTAATTTTCAGTCATTCTTTTAGACTCTTCACTCTCCACTAAGCTAATTTTAACTTGAAACAACTCTGCAGTATAAAAACACTGACCCATTCAATAAATTTCTGTGGGACCACTATTACTAAACAAGAAAAAATATCCTTAGTGGGCCTACTCATGTGAGTCTTTTTAGGGCGTTAGACAGTGGATCGTGGGTTGGAGGTGGGGTGGTGGTGGTGGAAAGAAGCATAGGACGGGTGGTTACAGACAAGTAGACTATTATTCTAAGTCCAAACCTGAACTTGGGATTGAGGGTGAGGCAGAGAAAAGGGGAGAAAGGACCTTACTTACAGGAGTAACAGCAGATGCAAAAGACTGAAAAAGAAGTGATCATGGAACTGGAGGCATGGAAAAAGGACATCATCATGAAGAGCTTTGTAAGTCCAGGCTAAGAAATTTACATTTAAAAATTTAGACAAGAGAGTGCTTTCTCTGCACTTTAGAAAGCAAGTGAATTGTAGGAAAACAGATTGCTTTTATTTCCTTGCTTGTTTTGGGAGGTGGATGCAAGGCAGAGATAAGATGTAAATTCCAGAAAATATCAACCCAGAAAGATGGGAGTAACGTGAACATAGGTAGAGGTAGTACAAACAGAATTAGGCAGATCTGAGAAATATTTAGGAAACAAATAATACAACTTAGTGATTGACTGCTTGTGCAAAGCTATAGCGAGAGTCAAGAAAACCTGAGGCACCGGCTTGGGTAAGTGAGTAGACTCCAATGACAACACAGTAGGAAGAAAAAGACAAGGGCTCAATTGTCAGCTTAATATAAGGTGATCATGATTTTTCTGGTGAACACTGCATCTCAAATTCCTCATCTGTAAAGGGCGACATTAGCTATTTTACAGTTTTAAAGCTGTAAAATACATAAAGCTAAAACATGTTTATTTTTGTTATGACACTTGTGGAACCAAAGTCTGTTTCAATTTCTCCTTTTCCGCTTTCCCAAACACAACAGTCTTGATGATTCAGCCTTTAGATATCTCAACCCTGTGCCCTATTTCCCCCACTTTCTCTAGGATATTACTGTACCTTCTCACTTCAAAAAAATAACTATGATAGTCTCTTATAACCAATCTTCCAAAAATACTGTTTTCATAACACTTCCCATTCATCGACATCTTTTCTGGCTCCTAAATAACTATATTAAACTCATCCAGATTTCTTACTCTAGCCTCAGAGTCTTAAAGTCAGTCTCACCCTAACTCTTCAATCATTCTCTCACTTTTACACTGAAATCCTTCATTCAAATCAAAACAGGATTCTGGCCTGTTCACTAAGCATACACAGTCCACTACCTATCTGGGCTCTATTCAAGCCTTCTAGTTTACTGTTTTCTCCCACTTGAATTGTATTTATCTTTCTACGTCTTATCAATAAAAGGCCCAAAGTCTCTGTGATAGCCTTTTAATGATTCCAGCAACATGTTTATCCTTGGAATGTCCAAAGTATTCATTCTGCCTATATCATTTCCTTAGCAGCTGGCTAAAAGCTTTGCATCAGTGCTTTATACATGTCTTCCATTATCATAAAGATACATGAAATCACACACAAAAAAATTGATATAATTAGTACTACTATATTTCTAAAAATCTAAAAGGACAGAAATAAATGTATGCAAAAAAAAAGGATTTCATCCCACTTGGCAACTGTAGACATTATTGATTTAGGCATACAGAAATAAATGATATATATATATATATATATATAAAGAAATAAATTACATAGTACTTGATTTGCTTATTAGGCCATTGGCTCTTGCACAGCACTGTCCAACAGAAATATAAGATGAGTCACATAATTTCAAATTTTCTAGTAGTTCATTCATAAAAATAAGTCAAAATTAATTTTAATAATATATTTTATTTAATACTACATATCCGAATGTTATTTCAATATATACTCAAGATTTAAAATACCAGGTATTTAAAATTTTTTTCACTTAATATTTTTATTTATTTTTTTAAATTGTGAAGGTGGTCCGGCTTTAGCTAAGGTCATGATCTCATGGTTCATGAGTTCAAGTCCCACATGGGGCTTGCTGCTGCAATGCAAAGCCCACTTCGGATCCTCTGTCCCCCCCCGCCCCCCGCCATTTCTTCCCCTTCCCCCATGCTCTGTCACTCTCAAAAATAAATAAATATTAAAATAAATATATAAAGAGTGATATAACTGACACATAACATTATATCAGTTTTTTTATTTTTTAACGTTTATTTATTTTTAAGAGAGACAGAGAGGGAGAGGGACACACGGAACATGAGTAGGGGAGGGACAGACAGAGAAAGGGAGACACAGAAACTTTAGCAGGCTATAGGCTCTGAGCTGTCAGCGCAGAGCCTGAAGCAGGGCTCGAATCCACAAACCGTGAGATCATAACCTGGGCTGAAGATGGGTGCTCAACTGACCCAGCCACCCAGGAGCTCCATATTAGTTTCATTTGTACAACATAGTGGTTCAGTATTTGTATACCTTGTAAAATGATCACAGTAAATCTAGTTAACATCTATTACCCTTACATGACTGCAAAAAAATTTTGTAAGGAGAATGTTTAAGATTTATTCTCAGCAACTTTCAAACACGCAATACGGTATTACTAACTGTAGTCACCATGCTGCACATTATATTCCCATGATTTATTTATTTTATACCTGGAAGTCTATACCTTTAGACCCCCCCCTTCATTCAATTTACATCTTATTTTTTGTACTAAGTATTAAAAACATATTGTACATTTTACACTTACAGCACATCTCAGTTCACACTAGCCATATTCAAGTGCTCAAGAGCCATTTATGTCTAGTGGCTACTATAGTGGATCATACAGAGCTAGTATATTTAAAACTAAAATGTATAACCCACAATTTACTTATAACTTACTTACATTTTTGAGATAATTGACAAATTAATTTCAGATATACAACTTAATTGAATACTTGTATATATTACAAAATGATCACCACAGTAAATCTAGTTAACAACTAATTTGTTTATATATTTTGTTTCAAATAGAACTGACAAGCTGGTGATCTTTATGGACATTAGTGGCTCTTAATATTTTGTCAATTGGTAAGAAACAGGCAAAAACTTCAACAGTAAAATTATAATCAACATCGTGGTTAAATTGAAAATATTAAAATTCCCATACTCTGTATTCTCTAAACATGCTGTCTATTCAAGAGACCATTCTATGATGAACAGAAATAGTCTATATCTGTCCTTTCCAATACAGAGTCATCTATATGGCTTGATATGTGGCTAATAAAACTGAGGTACTAAACTTTAATTTTAGGTACTAACTTTTAGGTACTAAATTTAGGTACTAACTTTAATTTTAGGTACTAATTTTAGGTACTAACTTTTAATTTTTTAAATTAAACTTAAATATCCACGTGTAGCAAGTGGCTATGATTTTGGACAGTGAAGCTGTAAATTATCAATTATATTTTTAAAACACATGATCGTTTTCTAAAACACACAGTGACAATCTGTAAATTCACTTATTTATCACCTGGAACATTTTCTAAATAGTCTCATTTCCCAAGCATTAAGATAATTATTAACTTCCTTCTCTAAATGTATCTATTAACCAACTTCACGTCATTCTGAAAAATATAGGTTTTGTCACAGCTGAACCTTTCACTAGATAGATATGATACATAACCTTTAACTGACCCATTTCTTTCATAAGGCCTCAGGAGGTGAAAGACTGTGGAGCAGAAGAAAAGGTCAGGGTTGTGCGAATTCAGGAAGGCCCTGCCAAGATGATGTAGGCATGAAGCAGCAGAAAGTGGCAGAATCCCAGACTGCATTACTGATCCAATCACCCAAAGATGTTCTATATTTGGACATTTTTCTCTTTTTTTAACATTATTTTTTAATGTTTATTTTTGAGAGACAAAGAGACAGAATGTGAGTGGAGGAGAGGCAGAGAGAGACAGGGAGGGAAAGAGAGGCGGAGAGAGAGAGACAGAATCCAGGCTGTCTCCAGGCTCCAAGCTGTCAGCACAGAGGCTGACGCAGGCTTGAACCCATGAACCGTGAGATCATGACCTGAGTCGAATGCTCAGTCAGATGCTCAACCGAATGAGCCACCCAGGCGCCCCTATATTTGGACATTTTTCTAAGCATCTTTCCAGCACCAAGCCTTAAGAATGCTACTGCTTCTGCAGTCCCAGTCTCACTACTTATAATTTTGCTTTCTAAATGGTCAAAATTCACAGCAACTCATAATAACTACATGATAGAATTCTTCTCATTTCTCAATAAAGTTTTACTTAAACTTCTTCTATGCTTTTTTTTTTTAGTTTATTTTGAGAGAGAGCACACAAGTGCATGCAGAAGCAGGGAAGGGGCAGAGAGAGAATCCCAAGCAGGCTCCACACTGTCAGCACAGAGCCTGACACAGCACTAGATCCCATGAACCATGAAATCATGATCTGAACAGAAATCAAGAGTTGGACGCTGCCCGACTGAGCCACCCAGACACCCCTAAACTTCCTCTATGCTTGTAAGCAAAGATACACTTACAGTCCCAAAATAGTTGATTTCATATAGGTTACTGATCAAAGAACATTGATTTCAGATATGATGATTAAAAGATAACCTAACAATAAACTTTTACTTATTGCTCAGTTTTTTCCAAACTCTGTCGAGGGAGCACAGATTAGCAAATTCATTAGCAATAATGAGACTATTCCAACAGACCACTTGATCCTTGAAATAACTATTATGCATTTATATACCTTATCTTCAAATAATTCATTTAATCAATCATCCTAAAATTTTCTGAAAAGCAGAGGAACAGTTCAGACAATGAACTGTAATTTAGGCCACTCTCCGAAAAGCCACAGTTCAGAGAAGCCAAGTAAGTATAATATAAATCACTAAGCTCAGCTTATTACCACAGTGGAAAAAAATAAATCCAAGAAGACCTAGTATGCAGGCAGATAAACCAACGGGTATCTGCTGCTCCACTTTAGGTTTGTTTCATTTAGAATCATACTGCTGTTCTCCTACAGGTAGAGAAACCAAACATGGTTCAGATTATTTAAGAACCCAAACTATGAAAATGTCTCCGCTACAAAGAAAGTAATCAGGGGTGCCTGGGTGGCTCAGTCGGTTGAGCGTCCAACTTCAGCTCAGGTCATGATCTCACACTCCGTGAGTTCGAGCCCCGCATTGGGCTCTGTGCTGACAGCTCAGAGCCTGGAGCTTGCTTCAGATTCTGCGTCTCCCCCCTCTCTGCCCCTCCCCTGCTCATGCTCTGTCTCTCTCTGTCTCAAAAATAAATAAAAACATTAAAAAAATTAAAAAAAAAAAAGAAAGAAAGTAATCAGTGTACTGGAAGTAATCAGCATGGTTGGAGGTTGTGATAACCAGCAATTCAGCACTCCTTCCCAAAGGAGAAGGTAGATATTTCTTATGGAGAGGAAAGGCCTCTTTCTGGGTAAAATGATGTGAGCCACACTCACATTAGTCGGTCTTTAAGGGGCTTCCTTTTCCTTACACATAAGGAACAACGTCCTGGCAGAGGGAATCTGAGATACTGGAGACCATGGCTTCCAGCACCATATGCCTTCACCTCTAATCAGATGATTGTATTTCCCTTGTCTCTTTTCTCTCTGCTTAATAATCACAGAGGACTTGAAGGGTGGAGAATAGGAGCGAAAGACCCTAAATGAATTTGAAAAGAAATAGTAATGTGACAGTATTTAAGGGAGAGGAGGACCTTTCCCCCAACAAACTCCAACAGTGAAAAATTCAAAGACTAGTACGCCCTTCACCTAGACGCATCAATTGCTAACATTTTAGGGAAACATTTTATAAACGGTAAAACCATTAATAAAGATGAGACCTTAAAGAAGCAGCCAACCAAGCCAAGGTAGAGAAGAGAATGCTAGCCACAAGGAAATGCCTATACAGAAAGCTTCTAGCGTGGCTGGTGAAGAAGTAAGCAGGAGCCAAATCCTATAAAGCCTTGGGTGCCATGGAAAGAGTTGAGATTTTATTGTAAGTGTTATAAGAACTTGAGAGAGAAATTTAGGAAAGATTCATGATCCAAGTTTTTAAAAGATCATTCTGTATCTAGGATCTGCTTCAAAATAATCTAGGCAGCTGGCGGGGGTGGGGTGGGGGGGGGGAGTAGATGGAGTTACAGATGAAACAAAATCATAACATTGTACCAAAGTGGGGGGGGGTGATGGGTACATGGAAGTTCATTATACAACTTTCTACTTTCGTATCTTTCACATTTTCCATAATTTAAAAAGGTAAAGGAGATGTGGAGGTCACTCTGGTTGCTCTGTGAGGAATGAATGAGAGGGAAGCAAATACTACTAATTAGGAGGCTACTGCCACACTTCAGCAAGAGATGATGATGGCCCAGGATAAGGCTGCAGCAGCATAGATGCAGAGAAGTGCCCTCAAGGAAAAGTGCAAAATGTAGAAAGTTTCTAACAAGCACCTTCACCAATCTTGATCAGGAAGTACCTACTATATACTTGTCTTCAATGTGATCCCAATTAATTTGTTCATTTTTAAATTAAAACAAAAAATTTTTTTAACGTTTATTCATTTTTTGAGACACAGAACGAGACAGAGGGTGAGTGGGGAAGGGACAGAGAGAGGGAGACACAGAATCTGAAGCAAGCTCCAGGCTCTGAACTGACAGCACAGAGCCCAATGCGGGGCTCGAACTCACAGACTGCGAGATCATGACCTGAGCCGAGTCAGACACCCAACCGACTGAGCCACCCAGGCACCCCATAATTAATTTGTTCATTTTTAAAAGCAGAAACCACTTTTTGTTTAACCATACTAAGTCAGAAAAGGAACACACACACATTTAATAATAAATCGAATAAATTTATTTGTATCATGTCTTATTTCTGATACTCTTCATCATTTCAAATGTCCATGTTTCACTTAAAAGCCTATACTTAATATTTCAACTAATACTTAAAAGTTCTATTATGTATGTATTATGAAAAGCATTAGACACAGTCAGGAGAAAGAGGTGCAAACTTCAATTTCCTTGTCCATATAAAGTTGATCTAAAGTCCTCCAGCTCTATTGTTTAATGCCTAAGTCCAGGTATTGAGGCAGGTATTAATTGCCTAATAATAACACAACAGTCAATCATGGGATCTTAGAATTTTTGAACTGAAAGCAATGATCTAATTGACACTATCTAACAGACTAGAAAATTTAGTTAACAAAGATATGATGTGAATTGCCTACCACCAAGCAGAGGCCAGGCAAGAGCCCAAACCTTCCAAGCCCAGTGCTCTAATGTTTCTTAAAGTATTAAATGAATAGAGAAACAGTTCAGAAGACCTAACCTACGAATCAAGCCACCCCTTCTGCACAGCTCCATTTAAATCCATTTATTTATTTTTTTTTTTTTAATTTTTTTTTTCAACGTTTTTATTTTATTTTTGGGACAGAGAGAGACAGAGCATGAACGGGGGAGGGGCAGAGAGAGAGGGAGACACAGAATCGGAAACAGGCTCCAGGCTCTGAGCCATCAGCCCAGAGCCCGACGCGGGGCTCGAACTCACGGACCGCGAGATCGTGACCTGGCTGAAGTCGGACGCCTAACCGACTGCGCCACCCAGGCGTCCCTAAATCCATTTAAAGTATACAAATCAATTGGTTTTCTTTTATTACATAATTAACTTTTTAAATTGTGGTACAATACAAATAACATAAAATTAACATTTTAACCATTTTTAAGTGTACACCTCAGTGGCATTAACTAGACTCACAACACAGTGCCACCACCACTATTTTCCAATCCATCTTACAGGTAAAATTTTAAAATAGCCACTCCACTTCCAAATTGCTTTCTGGAAACTTATAACTATAAAAACAAAATCCACGATAGTATATGTTCTCAGTGAGAGTAATATTAATATCATATAGTCTTAATTATCGTTAAGTCTCACTTTGTAATTATCTACCATCTATCTCTTCTTCCTCCTCTCTCCCATCCTCAGATGTAAGCTCCATGAAGACAAGGGCCAGATCCAACTGCTTTTTTCATCATTGTATTCTCAGTACCAAGCACAGTTCCTGATTCACTCAAGGACTTGATGAACTGGAACAGAGGCAAGAAAATAAAGGAGAAGGAAAACAACAGGGAGAGAAGGAAGAAAGTAAAACAGTTCTGCTGCTGCTAGAGAAAAAGAGAGTTGCTACAGGTGTCAAAGAGAAATTATGTGAACTAACAGTAGGCAGGAAAGTGATGAGGAAGTGGATAAAAAAGACGGCAAAAGTGGCTTTGGGTTCACTGTGTGAGCCATCAGGCGATATCACCAATTCAAGACAACTTATTTGCAGTTTATGTTTATCCCTTTCTCTCCCTTTTGAGGGGAGAAATGGAAGAGGTGAATGCTCCCATGGGAATCTGTATATAGGAGCAAATAATGAAGTCTGTGTGTTTAAGTAAATACCTATATAAGGGCACCTGACTGGCTCAATCGGTAGACTGATCCCTGGAGTTGTGAGTTCAAGCACATTGGGTGCAGAGATTACTTAAAAAAAAAAAAAAGAAAAGAAAAAGAAAAGAAAAGAAAAGGCCTCCATTTCTTTGTGAAATGTATAGTCTATTCCTTGCTAACAAGTGACCAGTTTACACTTTTCCTTCAATCAACATTCATTTAACAAACAGAGATAGCTAGATGAGTAACATACTATGTCATCTTAGTGTCTTGAAATCTTGGCATTAGACACAGACAAGAAATGGGTAACACTGTAATTTCTATAGTTATTTCAATGAACAAGAAAATGCATATCAGAACACTATTATAAACCCTAAAACAATACAAACCAAAGTTACTGTTACTCACCACCAGATGGTGTTCACGTCTTATTAAAAGCAAAACAATGACACCTTATTTGGGGGCCAGCCAGCTGACTGCTAAAAATGATTATTAAGTAAACCAGGGTATCTGAATAAAATGTTGGTGATTTTTAAGTAAATGCAATTAAAACATCAGCAAAACAAGAGTAATAAAAAATTAGATTCTGCCTGAAGACTTCTAAAGGAACTGATTTGTTCATGTGCACATTTGATAACTCTACAATATAAGGGGGAAAAAAAACAGTCCATGTGTTTCTTGTTGTCTTTTACTAGTTATTTAACTACTCACATGACCTGGAACTTCTTTAACTTCAGATAGAGATATTTCTATTTAGCAAAATGGTACCACTGAACATTTTAGAAGAAAACAAAACCAAATCAAGGTGTTCAATGTCACTAATTGTCAGGGAAATGGAAATCAAAACCACAATGAGCTATCACCTCACACCTGTCAGAATGACCAAAATCAAAAACACAAAAAATAACAAGTATTGTTGAGGATGTGGAGAAAAAGGAACCCTCCATACACTGTTGGTGGGAATCCAAACTAGTGTAGCCACTGTGGAAAATAGGATGGAGGTGTCTCAAAAATTAAAAATAGCATTACCATATGATACAGTAATTCCACTACTGGGTATTTACACAAAGAAAACAAAACAAAACAAAACAACTCACCTAATTTGAAAAGAGACATGTACCCTTATGTTTACTGCAGCATTATTTACAATAGCCAGAAATGGGAGCAGCCCAGGTGTCCATCCATAGATGAATGGATAAAGATGTGGTACATATGCAATGGAATATTAGCCATAAAAGGATCAAATCTTGCCATTTGCAAGAACGTGGCTGGACCTAGAGGGTATTATGCGAAGTAAAATAAGTCCATCAAAGACAAATACCATATGATTTCATTCGTATGTGGAATTCAAGAGACAAAACAAACAAACAAAAAGACAAATAGGAAACAGACTCTTTAATATAATATAAAGAACAAACTGGTTGTTGCCAGAAGAGAGGTGGGGGGGATGGGTCAAATAGGTGAAGAGGATCAACGGTATGTTTATTGTGATGAGTATCAAGTAACATAAAGAATTGCTGAATCACTATATTATATATCGGAAACTAATATAATACTGTATGTTAATTATACTTGAGTTTAAAAAAAAGGAAAAAGCATACACACATACAAAAAAAAACCCCTTTATTAAGAAATGTTGAAACAAATCCCAAAATAGAGACTAGCATAATAAAACCCATGAACTCATCACACAACTTCAGCGATAATCAACGTATGACCAAGAGACTTTTTCCCTCTCCAATATGTCATTTTAAACCAAATTCCAGGTATCATTTCATCCACAAATATTGCACTATGTATCTCTAAGGGATATAAACTCTTTAAAAATAACCAGAATACCATCATTACTACCTAAATATTAATAGTTCCTTAATGTCATAGAATTTCCATCAAACAATTTTTAAATATTTTGGGGTGCCTGGCTGGCTCAGTCGGTACAGGCATGTGACTCTTGATCTCAGAGTCATGAGTTTGAGCCCCACGTTGGGTGTAGAGATTACTTTAAAAAAAAATTCTTTTTTTTTCAACTTTTTTTTTTTTTTTTTTTTTTGGGACAGAGAGAGACAGAGCATGAACGGGGGAGGGGCAGAGAGAGAGGGAGACACAGAATCGGAAACAGGCTCCAGGCTCTGAGCCATCAGCCCAGAGCCCGACGCGGGGCTCGAACTCACGGACCGCGAGATCGTGACCTGGCTGAAGTCGGACGCCTAACCAACTGCGCCACCCAGGTGCCCCAAAAAAAATTCTTCAAAAATCCAAATTTTTAAATATTTCAAATTAACCAAGAAATGAAATTACATTGTACTGTTACCTCTGCAGCAGATGCTGGAGGCACCTCACCTTTACCCTCATAGCAATTAGGACTCCAGTGCAGGCTAACCTGCAACCATGTGCAAGGCCTTTCCGACTACAGGGCAAGGCAGTTAACCCTTCCTGAGAGCAGCCCTGAATCAGGGCTGGGATAAACCTGACATATGATCTAAACTATCTGTTTCCTGGCAGTGCTTCCCAAATAAACTATGTGCGCTCACATTTTTGTCTCAGAGTTTGCTTGTTGGGAAATCTAACATAAGACAACCTCTTAGATTTGAATGAAAGCTATGGACATCCTAAGAAAAATGTAAACATAAAAATTTCTGCAAATACATTCAACAAGTTTACAGAGAACCCAAAAGGCATAGACATATACCAGTTTAAAGAACCCTTCCTCCCAAAGGTTCAAGATAGCTGAGATCTTAATTATGTTTTTGCAAGTGTTGAATGGAGATTGTTCAGTTATGCTGAAAAACTAACATCCCCTCCCCTTATTCTACACTGTTGGCAAAGAAACATCATTATCTCAATACTTAGTTCTTCTGTACAGAAAATCTAATCTAAATGAAAATAAACAACTGTTGGCTTAAGGTTCTACTCATTTTAAAGAAAAACAAATGTTCAGAGGAGTGGTTTACTAAAACTGGGTCCCGTGAAAAAGCCACTAGAAGTTAAGTTTACAAGTACATTCACTTACATATGAACCTCAATGGATTTTTTTAAACTACTGCTGGCCTCAAAGAACAAGATTAAGAGTAAGGAACTTGTGGAGATTTTTTTTGAAAAAGTCCCCTCCCGACTAACACACACTGCTACTACCATTCTGAAAAAAAAAAAAAAAAAAAAAAAAAAAGAGAGAGAAAAAAAAAAGTCTGTGAACTCAGTCTCTTTCTTACCTGTCCCATTTGCTCCAAACTCACCATAATCTGACTTCTATTAGTTAAACTAAATGGATGCTTTGGTTTTTGTCTTAATTTGGCAACATGTGACACTGGTGACCAGATCTTCCTTCTTGAAACCTGGCTATCCTGTGACACTACTTTTCTGATTTCTCCTCTTATTTCTTTGCCTCCTTTTAAATTCCTTTGCAGACCCTACACTTCTGCCCTCTCCTTGAAAGGTGATCCCTCAGGAAATCACTCTTTTACCTTATCAGGATTAAGTGCCCCTGATGGGTATTCCAAAATGATTCTACTTATGCATTACATTGTATCATAAATGCCTATTTGATCAACTCTATCCCATGTTAAACAAGACTGAATCTTCAGCACCTGGGACAGTGCCCACCACATACCACACATTCAATAAAGACTTGTTAAATGAATGGATTGATTTGGATTTAAAAAAACAACAAAAGAAAACAACTTTGGGGTGCCTGGGTGGCTCAGTCGGTTAAGCGACTTCAGTTCAGGTCATGATCTCGCGGCTCACAAGTTCAAGCCCGCTATCGGGCTCAGTGCTGACAGCAAGGAGCCTGGAGCCTGCTTCAGATTCTGTCTCCCTCCCTCTCTGCCCCTCCCCCGCTTGTGCTTGGTCTCTGTCTCTCAAAAATAAACATTAAAAAATTAAAAAATATAAAATTTTTCAAAAACATGAAACTCTCCTAACCCTAGTACCTGACTGACTAGCAAATGAATAAATAAATAAATAATAAAAAATGTTTCTTTTTTTTATTTTATTTATTTAAAAAAAAAATTTTTTTTCCTCAACGTTTTTTTATTTATTTTTTTTGGGACAGAGAGAGACAGAGCATGAACGGGGGAGGGGCAGAGAGAGAGGGAGACACAGAATCGGAAACAGGCTCCAGGCTCCGAGCCATCAGCCCAGAGCCTGACGCAGGGCTCGAACTCACGGACCGCGAGATCGTGACCTGGCTGAAGCCGGACGCTTAACCGACTGCGCCACCCAGGCGCCCCTAAAAAATGTTTCTTAATGAACCAGATATAAAACAGATAACAAATTTCTAAAATTGTGAAGGTACACATGTAAAATGGAATATACATTTTGGCATTGTGCACTTATGCCACCCAATCAACAACTTTACCCATGCTACCAGTTTACAACTGGCCAACCATGAACTGGTTTTTATGAGTAAGCTTCCTAACATGACGAGAGAACAGACTAAGATAAGCAAAATATAAAACAGAAGAGAATGACTAAATGGTTCCCTTGTAACCCCATTCCAGTCAGTCACCCCACTCCCAGACAAAGGCAACCACTGGTCTGCCTTCTTTCACTATAACTTTGTCTTTCCTAGAGCTTCATATAAATGGAATTATACTGTATGCACTTATTGTATCTTTATGCTTTATAATCTAGATTATATATGTATTTTTCAGCTCTGTTACTGGGTGAAAACAGTCAGAATTATTGTATCTTCCTGAGAAATTAGCCCTGTTAGTGTTACAAAATATCCCTTTTTATTACTGCTCATGTTCCTTGTTCTGATGTCTCCATTTTCTGGTATTAGTATAGCTATTCCAGTTTTCTTATGATTAGCTTTGCACAATATATCATTTTCTATCCTTTCATTTCAAACTATATATTTAAAGTGGATTTTCATAGCATATAGTTGGGCTTGCTTTTTTACCCACGCAGACAATCTCTTTAATTTCAATTAATTTTAACTCAAATACCACAGCTGGCTAGTGGTGACCAGATGAGAGACAGAAGGTTTAGGTCAAGCAAGGTCTAGCAAACTAAGGCTCACAAGGCAAATGCATCTTGTCACCTGTTTTTGTACAGCCCACAAACTAAGAATGATTTAACTTTTTTAAGAGTTGGTGGGAAAAAAGAAAAAGACAAACAGTATTTTGTGGGGCACCTGGCTAGCTCAGTTGGTAGAGCGCACAACTCTTGATCTCGGGGTTGGGAGTTGGAGCCCCAGCTGGGTGTAGAGATTACTTAAAAATCATTTTTAGGGGTGGGACGCCTGGGTGGCTCAGTTGGTTGAGTGTCCGACTGCGGCTCAGGTCATGATCTCATAGTTCGTGAGTTAGCCCCACGTCGGGCTCTGTGCTGACAGCTCGAAGCCTGGAGCCTGCTTCAGATTCTGTGCCTCCCTCTCTCTCTGGCCCTCCCCCGCTCATGTTCTGTCTGTGTCTCACTCAAAAATAAATAAACATTACAAAAAATTACAAAAGAAAGAAAAAAATCTTTTTTAGGGGAGCCTGGATGCTTCAGTCGGTTAGGTGTCCCACTTTGGCTCAGGTCATGATCTCATGACTCATAAGTTCGAGCTCCATGTTGGGCTCTCTGCTAACAGCTCAGAGCCTGGAACCTACTTCAGATTCTCTCTCTCTGCCCCTTCTGCCACTTGCACTCTCTCTCTCTCTCTCTCTCAAATATAAACATTAAAAAAACTTTTTTAAAAAATAGTATTTTAAACACATTGCAATTACATGAAATTCAAATTTCAGGATCTACTGTTTTACTGGAACACAGCCACACTTACTCATTTATGTAATGTCTATAACTACTTTCAGGCTATATTGGCAGAAATGAACAGTTTCAACAGATACTTTATTTTGACCACAAAGGTCAAATGGCTTTGACCACAAAGCCTAATATTTTTTAATATCCGACTCTTTACAGAAAAAGCTTGCCAAACATTGATTAAAACCACTTATATTAATACAATTACTGATATAATTGGATTTAAATCTACAATCTTGCCATTTGTTTACTATATATCTTAACATTTCTTTGCTCCTTCCATCTTTTACTGTCTTCTTTCATGTAAACGTACCTTAAAAATAAATTAAAGTGAACATAATTTAGCATTTTATTTAATATCCACTATTGGCTAATTAGGCATACTTCTTCATTTTAATATTTGGTGTTTGCTCGAGGTTTTATAATATGCACCTTTAACTCAACACAGTGTAACATCAAACAATGTTCTCTCACTTCATATAAAATGCGGACACTTTTTATCCTTCTAATACCATACTTCAATTTCCCTACATTTTCCTTCTACATATGTTGTAAAACTTACATTATGATTTTTGTTTTAAGCAGTGAGTTATCCTTTTTAAAGATTTAAAATTAGGTAAAATGGTGGGGCACGTGGGTGGCTCAGTCGGTTGGGCAGCTGACTTCGGCTCAGGTCATGATCTCCAGGTTCGTGAGTTCAAGCCCCATGTCGGGCTCTGTGCTGACAGCTCAGAGTCTGGAGCATGCTTCAGATTCTGGGTCTCCCTCTCTCTCTGCCCCTCCCCCACTGGCACTCTGTCTCTCTCTGTCTCAAAGGTAAATAAACATTAAAAAAATTTTTTTAATTAGGGGAAATGTTTTTTTTGTTTTGTTTTTTAAGTAGGCTTTACACCCAGCATAGAGCCCAACATGGGGCCTGAACCCACAACTCTGAGACCAACACCTGAAGTGAGATCAAGAGTGGGACACTCAACCGACAGAGCCACCCAGGCACCCCAGGAAAATGTACTTTATATTTACTCACATATTTATCATTTCTTGCAGTCGTCATCTCTTTATGTAGATCCAACCTCTCATTTGATCTGTTTTCTTCCCATCTGCAGTTACTTGTGAACTGTATGTCAAGTAGCTAGTAACAAATTCTCTTTGTCTGAAAAGGTTTTTATTATATCCCCATTTTCAAAGGATATTTTCCTGGCTATGTAAATATTGATAGTTTTTTTTTTTTTTTCATTGAGTGCTTTAAAAATATTTCAGTATCTCCTGGTTTGCATAGTTTCTGATAAAAAGGCTTCACTGTTTCTCTACACATGTCTTCTTTGGCTACCTTCAAAATTCTTTATTAGTGGTTTTTAGGAATTTGTTATGTCTTGGTATATGTGTGTGTCTGCCCTGCTTTTGATTTCTTAAGACTAATGGATGTGTAAATTGACAATTTTCTTCAAATATGGAAATATTATTTCTTACAATATTTTTGGCTCCATCTTCCTTCTAGGATGTCAAATACACTCTGTTGTATCCTGCTTGGCATTGTCCCACACGTAAAAGAGTTAATTTGGTTGTTTTCAGTTCTCTTTCTCTGCTTCACTTTAAGTCTACTCTGTTAGATCTTCAAGTTTGCTGTTCTGTTCTGCACTGTCCAATCTGCTGTTAATTTTTTATTTCAAATAGTATTAGCTTTCATCCTTACACATCCCATTTGGTTCTTTTTTATATATCTTCCATTTCTCTACATTCATATTTTCCTTTAAATATATTCATTAGTTACAGTAGCTATTTTAACATTCTTGTCTGCTGGTTCCATTACTCCTGTCATTTCTAAATCTTTTTCTTTGGGCTGATTTTTCTCCTGGTCATGGGTTACAAAGGACCTGCTTCTTGGCATGTCTATCAATTTCTGCTTGGATGTGGGAAAATACCAATGTTACACTACCATTGTTGAGTATTTGTGATCATTCTGCAAAGAAAGTTGGGCTTTGTTTTGGCAACCAGTGATTTGTAGATCTATTTGATCCATCTGAGGACTTTTCTGTCTTTCCTGTATGACAAATCCATTGGGTTCTCCACTGAATGCCCTGAGTGCTTCAAAGGATCATTTGCTATGTCTCATCAGGGTTAAACATCTCTTGTGTAAACTCAGGAAATGTTCTGCTAATAAGCCCCTAGATGTTCACTGCTTGGCCTCATGGAGTTTCACTTTATGCATTTGTGATCCTAGTATTCAGCAGCAGACTCAAGGTGGCCCCTGTACAGATTTCTGCTTTTGTCTGCATAGCTCCTTCCCTTTCAGAACCTGGCTCTGCAACTTCTAGTTGCTTAAGACTCTCCAACATCCAACTGTTGCCTTTTCAACTGAGTGAGGCTTCCAGGCTCCCTCTTCCTGTTTCTGCGGCTCCAGACAGGAAGCCAAAGTAGTGGTAGACCTTACATCCTTTATTTCTACTCTCTGAGGTCACAATCCTACTCTGCCTATTGTATAATATTGAAAACAAGATAATTCATTTATTTTGGTCCAGTTTACTTAATGTTTATTACAAGGGGATAGAGACTTATTACTCTAACATGGCCAGAAAGAGAATTCCTAATTCTTATAAATAATACTATAAACAATATTAAAGACTTATGTATTTGAGCAGATCACGTGAATTAAGAGAATAATGGATTGTAAACAGATCTATGAATTTTATGTGAACTACCTAAAATGAAGCAATAGGTGTATCATATATTGGTTTTAACATTTCCAAAAAAGGCAAAAGGAACTGATAGTAGATCCTTAAAACAACATTAGAGGTATTATTGTCTCCATTATGAAGAGGTTCAGAATTTAATAAATTGCCCAGATATACAAATATCAAGTGGCAAAACTGAGACTCTAGCCCAGTTATTTTTTTTTTAAATTTTTTTTAATGTTTATTCATTTATGAGGCAGAGAGAGACAGAGCATGAGTGGGGGAGGGGCAGAGAGAGAGGGAGACACAGAATCTGAAGCAGGCTCCAGGCTCCGAGCCATCAGCACAGAGCCCGACGCGGGGCTCGAACTCACGGACCGTGAGATCATGACCTGAGCCGAAGTTGGACGCTCAACCGACTGAGCCACCCAGGCGCCCCTCTAGCCCGGTTAATAGTGAAGGCCATGTTTTTTACTCTATACCACACCGCTTCACATTATTTCTCACCACAGATACTACATTTTAAAAGATTTGGTGTACCAAACTGAATTTATTGAAAACCTGTGTTTTACTTGCTATGGTTATTATTAACTATCAATCAAAATATCTGACCTGCAAGGGGAAAAGAAACTACCATGGTGAGTTACGAGTACTTCATATAGGAGTGCCTGGGTGGCTCAGTTGGCTCCAGCCATGATCTCACAGTTCATGGGTTCGAGTCCCGCGTCTGGCTCTGTGCTGACAGCAAGGAGCCTGGAGTCTCTTTCAAACTCTGTGTCCCCCTCTTTCTCTGCCCTTCCCCACTCACATCCTGTCTCTCTCTCTCAAAAATAAACATTAAAAAAATTTAATGCATTTATATGAAATACTTTTTTAAAAAGAGGATTTCATATAAATGCAATGATATAATGTCCTTATTAGCCTGTGTGAACTTTTAACAAATGTACATACATATTTAAATTTAAATTTGGCATCTTAAAGTGTCTTAAATGATTCGTGGACCCTTGGTTATGATTCATGCAATCAAGTAAATCCCTAAGGAACGTATATATATTTCCTATTTCATGTGGGTAGACATTATGTTCACCACCCAACGTTAGAGAACATGAAAATGTAAATTCTACTGAAATTTTACTCACGATACCTAGAGAAGGGTTTAGCATATGAGAGGTATTCAATGCACATTTGGGGAATAAAAGATCGCCATTTTAATTCTAAGTACAATGATGAAAGTTACATCACATCAAGATGGTGGGCTGACCCTCCTGCCCAAATCCCTTCAAATGACAGTTTTAAAAGGAAAAGGAAAAGGAAAAAAAAAAAAGAAAAAGAAAATGGAAAAGAAAAAAAAAGTAATGTGCTTGCATTTGCAATAAATATGGAGTAACAGGAACTATATTGATCTTACTCGCTGAAACAACTAAGCAATGAAACAGAATATATGAAACAATGGCACTTAAGACATTATACAAGAAGCAACAAAAGAAAGGGAACATTAGAGATGAGAAACAAAGGATATAAGCCCTATAATTGCCCCAGTGTACTACCTGGGTAAAGAAGCAAAGAAGGAGGACCTAGTCAAAACTTACCAATCTTCCCAGGCCAAAGAGATGAAGCTGGAAGTCAAGAAGGCAAACTAGAGACATGAACTGGAGTTCATCGAGTACAGTGACACAGGAGAAAACTGTAGAGGGCACTCTGGAAATCTAAAAACAGTTCCCTCTGCATCTTTATATCAAAGTATTGATCAGTGCATGTATGTGAGGAAACTACCCAAGATCACAGAAAGAATCACCCAAAAGGAATAGAGGGAACAATGCCCATTGCCCACAGAGGTCTATGAGCAAGTCCTGTCTCTAACAGCTAGAATGGAAAAGTTCACACGTCAAATAGCATTGGTTAGAACAGACAAATTACCCACACTTATCCCTGTATAGCCCAAGAACTAAGAATGGTTTCTGCATTAGGGCACCTGGGTGGCTCGTTGAGTGTCCAACTCTTGATTTCAGCTCAGGGCAGGATCCCAGTGTCATGGGATCAGGCCCCAAGTCAAGCTCTATACTGAGCATGGTACCTGCTTGAGATTCTCTCTCTCTCCCTCTGTCTCTCCCCAGCTCATGCTCGCTAGCTCCCACTCTCATAAAATACATAAAATAAAACTAAATTAAAAAATAAAATAGTTTTGGCATTATTAAACAGCCAAAAAAAGTCAAAGGTAATATTTCATAATAACTGAAAAATTACATGAAATTCAGATTACAGTAGCTAAGAATAAGTTCACAACCATGCTCATTCATTTAAATACTCTCTATGGTTGCTTCCACACTGCAACAGAAAGGATAGGTAGTGATAGAGACTCTATAGTCTACAAGGCCTAAAATACTTAGTATCTGACTCTTAACAGAAAAATTAATCTTGTGTCAATAGGAAAAATATTAACCCTAGAATAAACAAACATCCAACCTCACTTAAAGTTTGAAAGAAAGATACTGAAGGGCACCTGGGTGGCTCAGTCAGTTAAGTGTCCAACTTTGGCTCGGTTTCCAAGTAGATGAACCATATCCCAGAGCTCAAGAATTTAAGTGTACACACACACACACAAATCTAGCATATATTATGGCATTGTTTACAATAGCCAACATGTGGAAACAACTCATCTGTGTCTGATGAACAGATAAAGAACATATGGTATATATACACAATGGAATACTAGTCAGCCAAGAAAAAAAAAGAATGAAATCTTGGCATTTGCGACAATATGGATGGACCTATAGGGTGTTACGCTAAGTAAAGTAAGTTAGAGAAAGATAAAAACCATATGATTTCACTTATTTGTGGAATCTAAAAGACAAAACAAATGAATAAACAAAGAACAAACTGGTGGTTGCCAAAGAGTAAGTGGGCCAGGGATGGGCAAAATAGGTGAAGGAGATTAAGTAGTACAAACTTCAGTTATAAAATAAGTAAGTCCTGGAGATGAAAAGTACAGCATAGGGAATATAGTCCACAACACTGCAATAACATATGGTGACTAAACTTACCTTGGTGAGGACGGAGTAACCTACAGAATTGTTGGATCACTATGTTGTACACCTGAAACTAATGTAACATTATATGGCAACTATACTTAATTTTTAAAAAATCTATCATCTAATATAGTAAAATTATAATGTCTACTATCTAATCAAAAATTACCAGACAAGCAAAGAAAGCAGAAAAATTCAACCCAAAGTATGTAGAAAAAAAGTAAATCTAACCATTAAGTGACTTACAAGGTTATATTAATTCTATAATAATAAAATTAAAGGACATGAAAAGTTATAAGATTATAAATGACTATAATCTATATGGTCAAGAAACTAGAGGAAAGACTGAATATGTGGAATGAAGACATGGATTATATAAAAAACAAAAAACCTAATAAAAATTCTTCAGAGGAAAACCAGTTTCTGATATTAAAAAGCCCTGAATAGGATATAAACTAGATTAAGCACTGCTAAAAAAAAAAAAAAAAAAAAAAAAAAAAATTAGTGAACTTACAAACGCAACAGTAAAAACTAAAAAAATGACAGAAAAGATTGAAAGTGAACAGATCAATAAACTGTGGGACAATTTTAAATGGTCAAATGTACAGCTAATTTGGAGCCTCAAAAGGAAAAAAAAAAAAAAAAAAAAGAGGGGTAAAATTAAAGAAATGAGAGTGAAAAACTTACCAAACAAGATAAAAATACAATACGTATAATAAGTTTTGTGGCATGCAGCTAAAAGAAGCAGAGAAATTTATAGAATTAACAACCTATATTTAAAAAGGTTTCAGATCAATAACCAAAGCTTTTACCTTGAGAAACTACAATAAGAGCAAATGAAACACAGTATAAAGAGAAGAAAGGAAATAATAAGTAGCAGAGGTCAATGAAACCAAAAGCTGGTTCTTTGAGGAAAAAAAAAATATTGATAAGCCTCTAGCCAGACTAAGCAGGTGGGGGAAAAAAGGAGACGCAAATTAACAATGTCAGAAACAAAATGGATTAGATACTATAGATATGAAAAATATAATCAGAACACTATGAGCAATGTATGATGATAAATTCTCTTTTTTCTTTTCTTTTTTTTCCTGATAAATTCTATAACTTCAATGAACTGGGATAATTCTTTGAAAGAAACATATTACCAAAGCTCATCCAAAAGGAAACAGATAAAATAAATAGTCTTATACCTATTAAAGAAATTAAATCTTCAATATCTCCCCATAAAGAAAACTCCAGGCCCAGGTGGCTTCGATGGTGAATGAAGCCAAAGATTCAAAGTATGCCAAATCTATACAAATTATTCCAGAAAAATGAAAAGGAGGAAATGCTTTGCAATTCCTTCCATGAGGTCAACATCATACCCTGATAACAATATCAGATAAACACATCAAAACAAAGAAAACTACAGAGTAATACCCCTTGTGAACACAAATGCAAAATTTCTTAATGTAATTTTAGCAAATACATGAAAAGGATCATTCATAAAGACTGTCTTAGTCTGTTCTGGGTCGCTTAAACAACAGAAATTTATTTTCTCACAGTTCTTGAGGCTGGAAGTCCAAGACGAGGGTACCAGCATGGTCAAGTTCTGGTGAGAGCTCTCTTCTGGCTTGTAGACAACCACCTTCTCACTGTGTTCTCACATGGCAGAGAAAGAGAAAGAGATCTCTCCTCCTGTTATTATAAGATATCACAGTCCTATCACGTTAGGGCCCTAGTCTTAGGACTTCATTTAAACTTGGTTACCACCTAAGACCCTACCTCCAGACAGAGTCACACTGGGTGTTAGGGCTTCGAAATGTAAATTTGGATATACAAAATCAGTCCACACCAATGACTTAAGTGGGGTTTATCCTCCCAGAAATGCAAGACTGGTTTTTAAAAATCCGTGAGTGTGATTTGCCACATTAGCAAACTTAAAATGAAAAGTCATTATCATCTCAATATATTTCAAAAATTTTGACAAAATCTAATATGCATTCCAGATAAAATTTCTCAGCAAACTAGGAATAGAAGGGAACTTTCTGAGCCTGTATAAGGACATAGTGAAAAATCTTGTTATCACCAGACTTAATGGTGAAAAACTGAATGCTTTCCCCCTGAGATCAGGAAGGCAAGAATGTCCATAATCACCATTTATATTTATCACTCCGTGTGTAGTTCTAACAAGAAAAAACAAAAAAAAATCAAAGGCATCCAGATGAGAAACAAAGAAGTAAAACTGTATTTACAGATGACATCATTTATGAAGAATCATTTTTTAAAAGCTATTTAAAATGACTGGGTTTAGTAAGATTGCAGAATACAAGACCGATATACAAAAAAAAAAAAAATCAATCATGTTTTTTATATGTATCAGCAATACATTTAGACTATCATAAAAAAACAAAGTATTTATGGACAAGTGTGACAAGATATGTGGAAGACCATCAAACACTGCTAAAAAAAAAAATAAAACCTAAAGAAATGGAGTGATATACTGTGTTCATGTATCAGAAGACCCAATGCCATTTTGGTGTCATTTTCCCCAAATTCATCTGCACATAATCCCAATAAAAATGTCAGGAAATATTTTAAAGAAGTTGATAAACTTACTCCAAAATTCATATGGAAATGCAAAAGACCTAAAATAGTTAAACCACCTTTTAAAAAGAAGAAAGTTGTAGGACTTAAACTACTGACTTCAAGACTTGCTAAAAAGCTAGAGCTGAGCAAGGCAGAGTGATACTGGCCTCAAGAGAGACAAACAGACTGGGGTGCCTGGGTGGCTCAGGTGGTTAAGGGTCTGAATTTGGCTTAGGTCACGATCTCACAGTTCATGAGTTTGAGCCCCACGTCGGGCTCTGTGCTGAGAGCAGAGCCTGGAGATTGTTTCGCTTCCTGTGTCTCCCTCTCTCTGCTCCTCTCCCACTTGTACACACGCGTGCACTCTCTCTCCCTCTCTCTCAAAAATAAACATTAAAAAAGACAAATAGATCACTGAAAGCAGAATATACGGTAGAGAAATAGACCCATATGCATGTAATTAACTCTTGAAAAAAAAAGTTTATTGAAATAAAATTTACATAGCATAAAATCCACCATAAAATACATTAAAGTGTATTATCCTGTGGTTTTTAGTAGTTTTGCAATACTGTACAATCATCACCAGTACCTAATTACAGAATATTTCCATCAACCCTGATAGGAACCTCATCTCTTCCAATTCCCCCACCCTCAACTCCCACCAAGTACTAATTTATTTTGTTTCCAGAGATCTGCCTAATTTGGAAATTTAATATAAATGGAATCATAGTCAATGAAACCAAAAGTTGCTTGTTTGAAGAGATGAACAAAATTGACAAACCTTTAGCTTGGCTGATGAAGACAAATGAAGCTTGGCTGATGAAGATTCACATAACTAAAGTCAGGAATGAATGCAGGGATATGACTATTGACCACTGAATGTCAATACACTAAACAACCTAGATGAAAAGGACAATTCCTAGAAACAAACTACCAAAACTTACTCAAGAATAGAATATCTGAATACTCATAGGGTATTCAAGTAGAGAGATAATAATAAAAAACTTCCCACAAAGAAAAGTCCAGCATCAGATGGCTTCACTGGTGAATTTTCCCATCCTTCTCAAACTCCTCCAAAACCCAGAAAAGGAGGAATCCTTTCCAACTCATTCTATGAGGCCAGTATCACCCTGGTACCAAAACCTGACAAAGCACAAGAAGGGAGCCTGGGTGTTTCAGCTGGTTAAGTGTACAACTCTTGATTTTGGCTCAGGTCATGATCTTACTGTTTGGGAGGTCGAGCCCCAAATGGGGCTCTGCACTGACAACACCAGAGCCTGCTTGGGATTCTCTCTCCCTCTCCCTCTGCTCCTCCCCTGCTCGTGTGTACGTGCATGCATGCTCTCTCAAAAATAAACTTAAAAAATTTTTTTTAATAAAAAATAAAATTAAAAAAATTAGTGAGAGGGGAAAAAACCCTCACATATTACACAAAAGTAACTTCTAAGAGGTTTAATTAAGATTACAATTTGAGGGGCAACTGGGTGGCTCATTCGGTTAAGCATCTGACTTTGGCTCAGGTCACGATCTCGTGGTTTGTGAGTTCGAGCCCCACATCGGGCTCTGTGCTAATAGCTCAGAGCCTGGAGCCTGCTTCAGATTGTGTCTCCCCCCTCTCTCTGTCCCTCCCATGCTCATGCTCTGTCTCTCAATATTAAATAAACATTTAAAAGTTATAAAAAAAAATTACAATTCGAAAATTTTTAGAAGGAAATACAGATGAGTATCTTATGGCCTCAGAATCATAATGAAAAAGGTTTCTTAAACAAAATATAAAAGTATAAACACTAAAAAAGGATTGACAATGATACCACGCTGAAATTTTAAAGTTTAGTTTAATAAGAGAAAGTATAAAAATAGTACAAGAAATAAGTAGTATTGAGATGTTCACATTGCAAATAAAAATGACAAAGGACATCTGAAATATAAGAATTGTGGCAAATCAATAAAAACAGACAATCACAAAGAAAACAGGGGAAAGAGTATAAAAAGGCAATTCACAAAAGCAAGAACTGAATGGCCAAAAAATATGAAAAATCCTCAACCTTATCATGGCAACAATAAGAAACAAATTCACAATCACATTATCAAAAACATAAAACTGTGACAATACCAAGTACTGAATATCTGGATGAAGGGGAACCCTCATGCACTGATGGAGGTATGTAAATTAATAAAGCCACTTTGGAAAATAATCAGGCTATACTATAGCTCAAATAAAGATTTATATACCCTCGCCCCAGCAATTCCAACTTTAGGCAAAGCCACTGGAATGTTTTTTTTTTAATTTTTTTTTTTTAACATTTATTTACTTTTGAGACAGAGAGAGACAGAGCATGAATGGGGGAGGGTCAGAGAGAGAGGGAGACACAGAATCTGAAACAGGCTCCAGGCTCCGAGCTGTCGGCACAGAGCCCAACGCGGGGCTCGAACTCACGGACCGTGAGATCATGACCTGAGCCGAAGTCGGATGCTCAACCGACTGAACCACCCAGGCAGCCCGGAATGTTTATTACAGCATGACTCTTAACAGCATAAGGTAAACCTAACATCCACCAATTAAAAAAAAAAAAAAAACACACACACACAGCACTTTTACGTAATAGAATACTATACAACAGTTAAAATAAATAAAAACAATATAAATCAACATGGATATATTCAAAAACAGTGTTGAGAGAGGGAAAAAAGGAAGTTGCAGAAGAATGAGTACAGTATTATACTGCTCACATGTAAAGTTTCAAAGCATGTAAATCCATACTATGTAGTTCATGGATATGTAAATATATTCTTTGTATAAAAGTGTTCATGAGAATAATAAACTCTAAATTTCAGGACAGTGGTTGCTTAGGGAATGGAAGAAAGAGAACTAGAACAGGAGTAATACACAGAAGGCTTCAAATAAATCTGTAATTTGAATGTCTTAAAAAGTAAACGCAAAATCAAAGCAACTGAAAGAGAAAGACACATCCTAGAAAATGTCAGACTCCAGGGATTTAAAATAAAATTATAAAAATCTTTCAGGAAGGAAAAGAAGCTCATTTGCAAAGGAAAAGGAGTCAGAATGACAGATTTCTCACTAGCAACAGTGGGTGCTAGAAGAAAAAAGAGCAGTATCGTCAAAGTTTGCGGGGAGGGGGGATTATTTGAACACTGGAATACCGTGTGTTTTTTACATATATGTATCTTTTTGAGAGGGAGAGCAACAGAGCACACACACACAAGTGGGGGGGGGGCAGAAGGGGGGGCAGACGGAGGATCCAAAGTGGGCTCTGCACTGACAGCGGAGAACCCAATGCAAGGCTGAAACACATCAATCCTGAAATCATATGACTTGAGCCAAAGTCAGATGCTTAACTGACTGAGCCACCCAGGTGCTCTGGAATACTGTACTTTAAATGAGTAGTCAGAACAGAGGGCTAAATAAGTATATTTTCGGCCATGCAAGAACTCAAAGTTCACTCGTAGAAATCCTGTTGGAATAAGAATGTACTATAGCAAAAGAATGAATCAAAAAAGAAAAATGTGGGAACCAAAAAAAAAGCGATGAACAAATAAACTTACTAAAACATATAGCTTAGTTTAAATAATTGCTGAGAGGGGTGCCTGGATGGCTCAGTGGGTTGAGCGACCAACTCTTGATTTCAGGTCATGATCCGAGGGTAGCGGATGAAGCCCTGCATCTTAGTAGTGAAGTGTGAGGCAGGCATGGATCTTGCTTAAGACTTTCTCTCTCCCTCTTCCTCCTCCCCTCTCCCCCTCTCTCTAAAATGAAAAATAATAATAATTGCAGAGAAGCATAAAAATAAATGATTGACAATATGGAACTAAATCCCAGGTGATTAAAATATGGCAGGTTGGGTGTGGGACTCAGAGGGTCAGGGAGGGAGACTGTAAAGATTCTTACATTGCTTGACAATATGCTCTAGTATCAACCTTAGAGGAAATGGAGAAAATCTCCCAGTATTAACTTCCTTGTAGATACAAATTGTTTATATTATTGATGATTCTAGCTTAAGAAGTATATGTAATTTCTTTAAATGATAACAGTTTGTCTTTTAAGATGGTGGAGATATCCCTCACTAATTAAAAGGCATAAGATGAGAATTTAATTGTAACTCAAGAAACATTAAGTCTGAGTTACCACTTGGTGTCTAATAGCATGTGTAAGTGGAGAAAGAGTCACTTTGAAAACAGAATTCAACTCAAACATTTCTGCTACAAGATCTTTCAAGATTAATGAATTACTCATCAACTATCAACCCACACAAACAACACACATTAACTTATGTATTTCTCATTTATAGAATAGATTCAATCCACACGACATATCTTTTTCTCTATTTAGAGTGCGATTTCAGTTTATAGAAGGTTCCATTTCTTTCTTTGTGGGTAAAGGGGAACAGAAAAGATGTCCAACAACTATCAAACCTTTATCTGGCAGAACACAGCAATCTCTACAATTACAACAAGTGTTTTTGTTTTTTTTAAATAAATGCAAATGACAGTTACTCAGTTATAGAAAGCTTTACCTATAAGAGAATAAACTGGACACCAATGCCAAGATAGTTTAATAAAGCTAAATTTAATGATCTTAAGTCATAAACAACACACTCTAAAAAACCATCGTGACAAAATGTAAGATGTATATTTAACCTATGTATAGCATATACATGCACAGCAACTTAAATAATTCACAAAAACCAAAAAGAGCTGTAAAATAAGATAGACCGCCATAATCTGTTTATTCAGAATAAGCTTTTAGTAAGCTATAAGAGAAACATGGCTAGTTTTTCAAATATTGCTCATATGTTATTAGAATTCTGATTTTTTTTTTTAAGTTTATCCATTCATTCTGAGAGTGACAGGGAGGGAGAGAGGGAGAGAGGGAGAGAGGGAGAGGGAGAGGGGGAGGGGGAGGGAGAGAGAGAGAGAGAGAGAGAGGGGGGAAGGGGTAAAGAGAGAGAATCCCAAGGAAACTCCACACTGTCAGCCCAGAGCTCGATGTGGGGCTCAATTCCATGAACCATAAGATCATGACCTGAGCTGAAACCAAGAATCGGATGCTTAACTGACTGAGCCACCCAGGTGCCTCTGAATTTTTTTTAAATAGGGAATCACACTTTCCCCCCATAAACCCTGCAGCTTTTTTGGCTATTTATTTCTTCAATAAGTGGAACTATTAACTACCTACTCTCTACACCAGAAACCTGGGAACTTCTCTACTTTTTCTTCTCACTCCCCACAGCCACCGCCCCAGTTCATATCTCACCAACAATATAGTAACAACCTATAGCTGAATTCTCCACCCTCAAGCTGCCCAATGTCTTTCCAACAAGTCAAAAAATTTTAGTTTTTAGAAATAAGAATTTCAGGTCACCCCTGGTGAAGACATGAAACAATTCAGAAAAATGAGGCTGGGGATTTAAAAAAAAATTTTTTTTTAATGTTTATTTATTTTTGAGAGGGAGAGAGACAGACAGAATGTGAGTAGGGGAGTAACAGAGAGAGAGGGAGACACAGAATCCAAAGCAGGCTCCAGGTTCTGAGCTGTCAGCACAGAGGCCATTGTGGGGCTCGAACTCACAAATCACAAGATCATGACCTGAGCTGAAGTTGGACGCTTAACCGACAGAGCCATCCAGGTGCCCCTTTAATTTTTTTTAGTGTTTGTTTATTTTTGGAAGAGAGAGGCAGAGTGTGAGCAAGGGTAGGGCAGAGAGAGAGGGAGACACAGAATTCCAAGCAGCTCCAGGCTCTGAGCTCAGCACAGAGCCTGACGTGGTGCTCGAACTCATGGACCGCGAGATCATGACCTGAGCCAAAGTCGGATGCTTAACCAACTGAGCCTCCCACCAGGCGCCCCTTAATTTGAAATGGTCAACAGCAGAAAAGTAATAATGACTTTTCCCTGAGCTATCTTGGGAAAGAGAAAAGAAAAACTGGATCTTAAAACTATCTTCTAAGTTTCCTATAAAAAGTAGTAAGAAGATAGAGATTAACACATATGTTTTGGCATGCAATAAAGACATGGTACAACCATGTAAACCAAGAAAAAAACTGGGAGATTATACAAAGATTTGCCACTTTAGGATTCTAAGGTACTATTATAAACCAAGATGGAGAGGGTCTGGGAGGAAACAGAGGAAGGGAGGAAAGGAAGAAAAGAGAAAGGAAAGAAAAGGAAGGAAGGAATAGTGTATGGAGGGGGATTCAGTAGTATCTATCTTTACAAGAAATCCCCAAAAGGAAACAGTTACACCCTGACAAATCTCTAGTAAGCAAAAGATGAAAAGAACAACTAAAACACCCATTATTACTAATTTGAAATATGGGACATTTATTCATTCAACTAACATTTGAGCATCTCCTATATGCTAATTTCTATGATACAAACAAAGTATATAGGGCAAAATGAACTCTTCACAGAACTTAGTCAGTCAATGACAGGTTGCCTTTATTTAATGCGTTTTTCCTTTAAATAAAGAAAAATATTGCTAAGGCATTTATAATTCAGTGTCCAAATCCAATTTTTTCACATGGTCTGAAGTTCGTGAACCACAAATCTTTTAGAAACCTAAGGCCTGAAATTAAGTTGCAACTTCCTGTACACACATTATTTCAGAATTCTATGGCTTTTCTTATGCTCTTCTCTACCTGGAATGCTTATCCAGCTCCTATTCAACCATTTAAATTTCCACAATGACTACAGTGATGCTATGATAGTTGCTGGGCAAAGGTAGGTACTCTCTCATTTATATTCCCAAAGTACCTCCCCTATTACAATAGTTAAACCTCTATATAATTGTTTGCATGACTAGATTCATACCAACATGATCATGCAAACATGACACAAACATATGCTGTCTACAAGACACACATTTTGGAATCAAAGACCCAAGAGGTTAAAAGGATGAAAATGAGTGGCGCCTGGTGGCTCAGTCAGTTGTAAGCATCTGATTTCAGCTCAGGTCATGATCTCATGGTTCATGAGTTTGAGCCCAGCATTGAGCTCTCTGCTCTCAGTGCAGAAAGCATGCTTCAGATCCTCTGTCTTATTCTCTCTCTGCCCCTCACCCCCGCCCTTAAAAATAAGGAAACAAAACAAAAAAAAATTTTTTTTTAAAAGGGGAGCTCCTGGGTGGCTCAGTCCATTAAGCATCTGTCTTAGGCTCAGGTCATATCTCACGGTTTATGGGTTCGAGCTGCATTGGGCTCTGTGCTGACAGCTCAGAGCCTGGAGCATGCTTTGGATTCTGTGTCTCCCTCTCTCTGCCCCTCCCCCGCTTGCATTGTTTCTCTTTCTCAAAAATAAACATTAAAAAAAAAAAGAGAGAGAGAGAGAAGTTCTTAGAAACTTAAGAAAAAAAAAAAGGATGAAGAAGATACATCATGCAAAGCAGTAACCAGAAGACAGCCCAAGTGGCTCTACTAATACCAGACAAACCAGACTAAAAGACAGAATTTGAAGAAAAGTATCAGGCTAAATAAATGAAAACAGACATTCCTAGCTACACATTAGAATCACTGAAGCCAGGCCCCAAGCCCCAAGGACCCTGAATTTATTGGAGTGTGGTTAAGGCCTGGGCATCAGTATTTTTCTTTTTAATTTTTTTTTTTCAACGTTTATTTTATTTTTGGGACAGAGAGAGACAGAGCATGAACGGGGGAGGGGCAGAGAGAGAGGGAGACACAGAATCGGAAACAGGCTCCAGGCTCTGAGCCATCAGCCCAGAGCCTGACGCGGGGCTCGAACTCACGGACCGTGAGATCGTGACCTGGCTGAAGTTGGACGCTTAACCGACTGCGCCACCCAGGTGCCCCTGGGCATCAGTATTTTTCAAAAGGATTCCCCAGATGATTCTAATGTGCAGCCAGAAATAGTTAATTAAATCACCTGATTATAATAAAGGTTGAAAACCACTGAGCTAAAAGGAAAAAAAATAAGACCGCTTCTTTAATTAGGGTAAATGGAAGTCATAACAGTAGGAGAACGAACCCTGGAGTCTTTTGATGACACACTGCACAAAACGTTACAGCTATAGGAGATGGAGTGTTGATTCAAAAAGATTCAAGAAGAGAATAATTTCCAAATCAGAGAAAGACTAGAGTTGTCCTCCGCAAGACAAACAGGTGTTTGTGTTTGAGGCATTCAACTGTACCTAGGAATTTGTATTTCTTTTAATATATTTCAGTATCCCATTAGAACACTGTATCTTTTATAATAATGCTTATACTAATAAAATTGGTACTTTTAAAAGTAAAAAAGCATAAATGAGTAGAAAAGCACGCTATGACTCTGAAGCCTAACTATTCAAATCACTACTCAGTGTTCAGACCAAGACCATGGTACTGAAGATCACATTACAATTCTAACTAAGATTGTACCTGAGGGGACAGACAGTATAATGGTAAAGAACTAGGGCTCTGAAGCCAGATTTACTCAGTTTTAAATTCCTACAACAATATGAACTACCTTTGTATCAAACGTTCCTCCATTTTAATAATGTGTGACTTCAGGCAAGTTACTTTACCTCTCTAATACTCAGTTACGTTACCCGTAAAGAGTAAATACCAAATGTACAACAGAGTGGTTGTGAGAATTAAATAATCTTGGTAGAAGACTTCACTATAGAGCCTGGCTCAACAGTAAGCTCTAATAACTGTAAAATTATTAATAAAGGCATTTATTTAACCTGGAAAATTATGGTAGAGCATGTACACTCCAAAGCCCCTCATTTTCGCATTTTTATAATTTATTTTTGTTTTATAAAAGATGGAGAAGATAATTTAGGTTGGAAAGGGAGGTCAAAAATATGGGAAAAGTAAAGAAAAAGGATGAGACACAGTTATCATGATGAATCAAACCAGATAAGCATACAAGATAGAGGACTATAAAATGATAAGGCCATGAAAGTAAAAAGACAAGGACAAAACAGTAGATCAGAGTCAAAATTTAAAGGACAAAAAAAATCTCTAAAATGAGGAATGTTATGGAATGTCTGTGTTCAGATGTTCAAGTTAGCAGTACTGGAGATGGCTTCTCCATGATTCTAATAAAGTAAAGCTTGACAGGATTTTAATGGGAATATAAATTAAACTCCACTGTATTTCTTATTAGGCAAAGTTCTCCAGTGTGTTACGATTTTGCTATACTCCAAAACTCCAAACACCAAAAGCAAGCTACAATATGGAATAAAACACTCTTTTTTCTTGAAAGATTTTTAACGTGTAGACACTGAGAAAATAGCAATTATACTTATTTGTAGTCAACTGTGAGGATGCTCAGGACAAAAGGACCAGGAGAAGTATCAGAATAAATTCCCGGACATATCCAGCATTCTAAGCGCTAAAGCTTTATAAAGCAACATTCTGCACTTTTCCTGTGAAACTGACTGATGCTCAAGCATGTAATTCCACCCAGTACTAAGTAGGTTATTCTTTAGTATGTTCTCCTCAACCCTCTGTCCCCTGAATAACCCAAGTAAATATTTTTAAGCTCTACCTTCAATAAATACATCCTTTTTCATCTAAGTAGATGGCATCACCATTTTCCCAACCTTATCCTCACCAAGGCCTGGGGATGCTGCCTCCAAATGAGATCTTAAACCAGTCCACCTGGATGAGACTTTGAGCCATTCTAACAGCAATATTACAACTCTTACCATTACTGCCAATTACTATGTCACTTGGCCCCCATCCCAGCCTTGCCATATGACAATGAGACAGAGGAAGCCATGGCTATCCTTGGAAAAAATTAGTTCAATGTAATATCATCATTCTGTTAACAGAAAAGATTTAAAATACTTACCTAACCTAAAAAGAATAACAGTTAAAGAGTTGTGTGTAAAATTAGATAAATAATGAGAAAACTCAAACCCACAATCATCTTTCTTTCTTCACTAGAATAGGGATCAACAAATTTCTTTTTTATTCTTTGAAGGGCCAGATAACACTTTAGTTTGTGCAAGCTTTATGTTCTTTGCCACAATCACTTGCCTCTGCCACTTTAGTGTGAAAGCAGCCACAATTACGTAAACAAATAAGCAAGGATGTGCACCCATAAAGCTTTATTTACAAAAACAGACAATGGGCCAGATTTGGCCTACAAGCTATACTTTACTCACCTTGCATTAGACTATCATAGACTAGGGTGACCAGGTTTTAACTAGGTTTTAACTAATTACATGCATTCATTTTATTTTTTTAAATATATTTAGATATTTTAATTTTTTATTTTTTTAATGTTTATTTATTTTTGAGGCAGAGACAGAGCATGAACGGGAGAGGGGCAGAGAGAGGAGACACAGAATCTGAAGCAGGCCTGAGGCTGAGTTATCAGCAGGGCCCGACAAGGGTCTCAAACTCAAGGACTGCAAGATCATGACCTGAGCCAAACTCGGACGCTTAACCTACTGAACCACCTAGGGACCCCATATATTTAGATTTTTTAAAAGTTTATTTATTTATTATGGGAGAGAGACTCAGAGAGCATGAGTGGGGGAGGGACAGAGAAGGAGGGGGGGAGAGAATCCCAAGCAGACTCTGCACTATCAGTCTAGAGCCCAATGTAGGGCTCAAACTCATGAACCAAACTGTGAGATCATGACCTCAGCTGAAGTAAAGAGTTGTACACTTAACCAACTAAGCCACCCAGGCACCCCCATGCATTCATTTTAAATACGATATTACATCTAATGGAACAAGACATGAAATCTGGTTACTTTGAGTGCTAGTGCTAACCAATATGTCAATTACTTCCGACTAGGAATGGAAAGAATCTCATTCTCATATGTTGGCAAATGTTTATATAAGAGTTATATAAGAGTTAATTCTAAAAAAGTTTTAGAACAGAACATGGTCCTATAATGAGTTGGGAAATAATTATTCATTTCATAAATATTTATTCCTGCCCTCAAGGAGCTTGCAGTCTTGTAGGCGAGGCTGTAAGTGCACAGAAGTTTTATAGGTATTGCTCTATAAAATCTACAAAAGAATTCACATGGGGTGAGGAGGTGGAAGTGGTTAGTTTAATTTGAGAGAGAGAGAAAGCAGGAAAAATTTCACAGATCACCTGGTGATTAATGATTGGTAGGAGTACAGTGAGCAAAGGAAGATGGGGAATACTCAACTCATGCAGAAGACTTTTTAAAAACTGTTTTAAAAAGATATGATTTACATATAACATTATATTAGTTTCAGGTATACAATGTGATTCAATATTTGTATATACTGCAAAATGATCATTGCAACAAACCTAGTTAAGACTCATCAATGCACACAGTTTCAAATTTTTTTCTTCTGATGAGAAATTTTGTGATCTACTCTCTTAGCAACTCTCCAATATACCATACAGTATTATTACGTATAGTCAACATACTCTGCATTACATCCCCATGACTTATTTATTTTATAATTGGAAGTTGACCAATTTTGACCACCTTCACCCATTTCACTTCTTGATAAAAGACTACTTTTAAATAATGTTTTTGTTATTACCAAAGAAGTACATAATCATTATATGGAATGTGAAAAGAAAAAAAAAGAAAAAATAAAAATCTATAATCCTATTACTTAGAAAATGATTAAGATAAACATGTACAAATATAGGCAAAAAGGCATAGTACAGACAGAGCTAAACAAATTATAAAACAAAGTTCGCTAAAATATACATCATTACCAAGTGCGTATATTACTTGTCCATGTATTTTTTAAAAAACCCAACTTATTGGGGTGCCTGGGTGGCTCAGTCAGTTAAGCCTCTGACTCTGGATTTTGGTTCAGGTCATGATCTCACAGTTCATGAAATTTCTCTCCCTCTCTCTCTGCCCCTCCCCCACTCACAAGTGTGAGTGACTCTCTCAAAATACATAAAAAGAATATTAAAAAAAAAAAACCTATTGTTTCACTGCCTATTTTTGCTGGTAAACTGTAACCTCCATAAAAACAAGGATCTTATCTTTTTCATTAATGTATCCCCAGAATATAAATGTGCCTGGTACATAGTAGGTAATCAATTAACATTTGTTGAAAGAACAAATCCTTTTTAAAATGAAGCCCCAGATTACTCTCTCAAGCAATATTTGATACTGTAAAAACTCTAACACACACACACAAAATAGAAAACACCCTGATACCCTTTATAATGTGATCCACCATACAGAAAAACATAACAAAAAGTACCAAGGCATAATATTTTAAGACTCTATCCATGAAAAGAGAGACAAAGAAAATTTTCTTAAATCAGGAACACACATAAATATCTCCCTTACTGAATATATGGCTCAGGTTAAAACGTACTTTGGGTCTGAGTTGTTCTTACTTTTCCACACTGCATAAAATTGTCATAGACATATTTTTAGTCTATTAATTTAGAGACTAGAATTCATAGACTATTACTCCACTTGCTAAAAACTCAGAGAAAAAATTTAGCCTTTGAATGGTAATTGCAAGTCCAACTCAACTGAGCTACTTCTTACTAGATTAGAAAATCCTTAACAGAAAGCCCATGTTTAATTACTGTTTTTTTAATTAGTGTTTTTTAAAAATAATACACACCATGTTTACTATACTTAGCATATAGCAGATATTCAATACATCTATTAATAGCTAAATGCTTACCTTTCAAACAGAGATTTTAAAACACAGATAAATTTCAAAAGAAATTTCTCAGCAATTAAAAAACAAGCAAGTCAGTCTGTACTAACAAGCCCAACTTAGCCAGAAAAATCCTCTGTCCCTATCATCTCCAGTACTGGGACAAGCCAAGAACCTCCACAACTTTTGGATACCTCAACTCTGTGACATACCAAAAATGATGGAGAATATACTTCTCTCTTTCCTTCTAATAAATGTCTAAAGAACATTTCTTTATTCAAAAGTGGAAGAGCCAAACCAGAGCCATTTTCAACCAAAACAGGTTCCGATTCCAGCGATGCTACCACCAATGGTCTACTACTGCTGACCCATGCAACTTTTGGCACGTGCATCTGATGAGATCTTTTGCTTAAAGCAATAGATGGTGGCTCCAGTTATGGTAAAGTCGTATTTCTACTTTGTATAGTTCATCTAAAAACAACTGTCACACAATTCAATTAGCACTAGTAGGAGTTACAGTCACAATCCAGTTGTATATAAAAGGTATATTCTTTTGTACTTAACATTTGACTGTAAAAGCTGTATGAAGAATCATTTAAAAATGCAAAAAAACCAAACTGAATCTAAAACTGCCCTAGTCGGGCGCCTGGGTGGGTCAGTCAGTTAAGCATCTGACTTCGGCTCAGGTCACGATCTCAAGGTTTATGAGTTCGAGCCCTGCATGGGGCTCTCTGCTGTCAGTGCAGACAGAGCCCACTTTAAATCTTCTTTCTCCCTCTCTCTCTCTCTGCCCCTCCCCCCTCTCAAAAATAAGCATTAAAAATAAAATAAAATGGTTCTTGTAACATAAAAATCTCAAAAGAAAAAATCAAACCAAAAACAAATGATCCAACTTACTTAATACCATACAAATAACTCAGTCAACCACAGAACTATGGGAATCATAACACATTACCCACATATACTTTAATAGACTGATATTAGATATATATAACTTTTCAACCAATACACATACAAAAACTATCTTTAAAGAATGAAAAAGTACATTTTCCTCTTCAAAAAGAATGTCCTCTGAAGGAGAGGAAAGACACTTGGGAGTCTTGAGTGTTGGTAATCCCACAAAGTCAATGTCCACTTTTACTTGTATCCATACCTCCGGATAATCCACTTTCAGTCAGGAGGAAGCTAGGGATGTCCATATAGAGCACAGAATTAGGAGGGCAAAAGTAGATTGTGAGGGTATGGGGATAAAACAACACCTTCAGGGATACCTGGCTGACTGAGTTGGTTGGTGGAGCATGCAATGCTTGGTCTTGCAGTTATGAGTTCAGGGCCCACGTTGAGTATAGAGATTACTTAAAAAAATAAATTAAAAAAAAAAAAAAAGGGCACCTGGGTGGCTCAGTTGGTTAAGCACTGACTTCAGCTCAGGTCATGATCTCACATTTCGTTGAGTCCGAGCCCCACACTGGGCTAACACACAGCGCAGTCTGCTTGGGATTCTCTCTCTCCCTCTCTCTCTACCACTACCCCACTTGCACTCTCTCCCAGTCTCTCAAAAATAAATAAATAAACTTTAAAAACACACATGGGGTGGGGCACCTGGGTGGCTCAGACGGTTGAGCATCCAACTTCAGCTCTGGTCATTATCTCACAGTTCATGAGTTCACGCCCCACATCAGGCTCACTGTCAGCGCAGAGCCGGCTTTGGATCCTCTGTCCCCCTCTCTGCCCCTCCCCCACTTGCACTCTCCCTAAACTAAATATTAAGCGCGCGCGCGCGCGCGCACACACACACACACACACACACACACACACACACACACACACACAGAGTACCTGGATGGCTCAGTCAATTAAGCCTCTGACTTTGGCTTAGGTGATGATCTCATGGTTCATGAGTTTGAGCCTCACAATGGGCTCTGGGCTGACAGCCAGGAGCCTGGAACCTGCCTCTAATTCTCCGTCTCCCTCTTCCTGACCCTGCCCTGCTTGCACGCACACGTGCTCTCTCAAAAATAAAATAAACATTTAAACACACACACAGGAGCGCCTGGGTGGCGCAGTCGGTTAAGCGTCCGACTTCAGCCGGGTCACGATCTCACTGTCCGTGAGTTCGAGCCCCGCGTCAGGCTCTGGGCTGATGGCTCAGAGCCTGGAGCCTGTTTCCGATTCTGTGTCTCCCTCTCTCTCTGCCCCTCCCCCGTTCATGCTCTGTCTCTCTCTGTCCCAAAAATAAATAAATGTTGAAAAAAAAAACAAAACACACACACACACATCCCTTCAGTTAGTACACCCTTTTCCTATTCTAACTAACATCAACGAGAAATCTACATTTTTCTCCCCACAGTTTCAACCTACAGGTGGACTTCTTTTTTTTTTTTTTTTTTTTTTTATTTTTTTTTTTTTTTTAGAGAAGGAGACACAGAGTGCAAGCAGGGGAGGGACAGAAAGAGTGGGAGACACAGATCCGAAACAGGCTCCAGGCACTGAGCTGTCAGCACAGAGCCTGATGCGGTGCTCAAACCCACAAACCATGAGATCATGACCTGAGCCAAGGCTGGATGCTTAACCTACTGAGACACCCAGGCGTCCCTGAACTTTTAACAGAATAGTCTGAAGAGCACCAATGGTTGGCTATATACACGTGAAATCAATCTGTGCTCCTTGGTTTTCTTCCTGCAAAATAAAGTCAAAATGGATATAGTACTCCTTCCTAGCCCCCAAACTCAATGAAAGTCTCTAGAGCACAGGTTCCCAAGCTCTCTAGGTTCATGACACCCTCGGTATTTCACTAAGTTTTTTCACAGCAACACTAAACCAAGAAATACTAACAGTTCCACTTACCAAGTCGTTAGCAGCAATTTGAAAAACTAATCTACTTTAGCTGAAAAATTTTTTTTTTACTTCATTCCAAAATAATCACATTTACTTACACAATGCATATTATGGTTGGGCAATGAACAACTTCTTAAACCTTGGAATCAAATCGGACACTGCTATCCTGATTTCCTATTCCTCACTGATTTTCATGCAGTATTTACATTTTGTCACAGCAACCCCCCAAAACCCAACTTTACAAAGATACATCACCCAAAGGAATACAGCATAATCTAATGTTCAAATCAGGAGTTATGTCAGGTAGTAGTTTACCTGGCAACCAACAGATGTCAAATACTGCTGCATCTTCCTTGAAAATTTAAACTACCACATGGTGCCTCTATAAATTGGTAGCAATACCCTGGAGTATTTTAGTGCAATCTGGGAAATATGGCCCTATGGCAAGGTATTCTGTAATTTTCTGGCTTTAGACTCAGACCTAGGTTAGAAATCAGATTCTACCAATAACTATATAATCTTGGGCACTGGGCAGTTGAATCAAACTCCTGAACCTTAGTTCTATGCCTGCCCAACAGGAGTAATAGTACTAACCTCAGAGAATAGTTGTGAGGAATGAGATGATGTCTGCACACAGTAAATGCTCAATAAATGCTACTTATTATTATATCATTCCAACTTAAACCAAATTTAATCATTAACTCTCTGGAGGATAAAGGAAGCTTTCTAAACTAAAGTCACAATGTCAAATAAAAACTTAGGAACAAATTTTTCGGGAAAAGACCATAAAGTGCTTAAACAAGGACAATATAGAGAACTACAAACTCCTCCAAAGGATGTCATCACGTTGCTATACCTATCACAAAAAATGAGGAGGTGAAAAGTCTTAAACTGGCAACTCAAAAGAATATACTTTCAAAAGCACCTTTTAAAGGATAAGCACACTAGAAAAAACAAAGAATTTTATAAACTAGGATTCTTTATGTAACATTAAGAATGGTCTTTTAAAAATAGTTAAATTTTACACAGAGCAAAACTCATTTGATTATAACAAAGACTTTTCCCCAAGAGTATAATAGCTCACACCCCTATTCTCACAACGTACTAGAATTTAACATTTTAATTCCAAATACACTTGTAGATCTTCTCTCATAAACATCTTTAATAAAATTTGTAATACAAGAATACTTCAAGCGCTTAGTTTATGAAAGGATTTTTGAAATATTTCATTTGATCCTGAGATAATTATCTCTATTTACTGAAGAGACGAGGTCCATCAAAATTAAGTAATTTGCCCTACAACTTATATATTACTGTTCAGGGCGAAAACCCATGTCTTTTAACTTTTTCTAGTATACCACAACTCCTTCATAAAAAGACTCAGTTCAAATCTTGTTAGTTTGGCCAGTGTTGTTTTATCCAACTGTTACAAGTAGGTTAACCATCATCAAAGGCCTGAAAATCTTTTCCCTGCACAGTAATGGCATTTCACCTGCAAGACTTTTCATTTGCCAAGCATCTTGAACTGTATAACATTAATTAATAATTATTCTTAGGTAACATCATGACAAGATCTATTATTATAGATGTAACTATACCAATGGTAATGAAGTGGCTGAGCCCACTGGTACAATTTCCCAGCCCAGAATATTTCTCATTTTTCATTTAGTACATGGCCCATTGTTCAATTCTAGATAGAAAGGTAACATGAACTAGTAAACTGACCCTGATATTTTTTCTTCTATAACTAACAAGCCAAATGCAGTGGCCAAAATACTTAAAAAGAATGGAAGGCAAGCAAACTTGTATACCACCCAGAATGCAATGCCATCACAGGTCTATGCCTGCCTTTCATCTTGGTCCAAGAAAATTCCAAAAACAATCTGCCAGCAATTGTTTCCCCAAATTCCCAAATTTCTCCCAGATACATACATTACTATCATTTCCAACAGTATCCTAAAAGCAACTAAGGCATTCTATTTCAGTGACTACTTCTCTAAAACTTGAATATAAATACAATTTCATAATAAAATACCTATATTGGGGAGCTTAACTTCTAAAGAAATTCTGCAGGAAGTCTTTATACAATGTAACTTATCACACTCTTATTTCATACTACATTAAAAAAACTACCTTTTTATATGCCAGAGTTTAAGGGTAAATTTGGGCAGGTAAGAAGGGATATGTGCCTGTACCATAAACGCTGTATTAATTTGAGTCTTTGGTAGTCATAACATCATTTTCTCTACAGCTAATATTTTGAAAAACTTCACACTCGGACCCTTCCTGGCAATGTAAATAAGACTGTTAGCAGAAACTTCTTCATTTCCATGGAGAATTGAAGAGCAACCTTGCTTTCTTAGAAAGGAAACAGCTATCTGTCTTATACAATACCCCGTCCACTTTAGCCACCTAATACGGACCAAAAAAAAAGGTCTGGAAAACGTCTCTTTTCCAGCCAAGGGCTGTTCCCAGATAAAGGCAATGCTTAGAATACAGAGAGAAAACAAAACAAAACAAAAAAAACCTTCGAGGGAAGAAATACGCCAAGGAAGGAGAGCCATGGATCAGAAATAAATAAGGGGTGAGTGTACGCGCTCAGTGTAAGGGCCGGAGGCAGCAGGCACAGAGCTGAGATGCTCCAGCGAAACAACCAGCAGCAGCAGCAGGAAGTTTCAATGGGGCCGGGCAGAGCATGCGCCCTGCACCCGCGCGGTGGCCTTATGTGGAAGGAGCACCACTTGCGAACACCAATAATAGACCAGCAGCACCAGAGAGAGAAACATGAGCAACAAGCACCTTCTTCAACTGTTTCCCCCTCCGTCTGAGCCCCTCCTCCAGCCTACATACTAACCACCCCACCCCACCCTGCAAATGGGAGGGCGACTTCTTCCCCTAAGCCCCGCTGCCAAGATGAAGGGGGAAGGGATTAGAAAAGTGGGGAGATGCTTTTCTATTATTTGGGGGGAGGTGGGGAGAAGGAGGAGGAAAACTATGGGGGAGGAAAAATTAACCCTCTAACCTCCAAAGTGGAGAGATGCTGCCGACTTCGACCCCCAAAGCGAGAATGGAGAAGGACCCTCTCCCATGGAGGAGGAGCAAACCTCCCTACTCTGAGGAAGGAGTTTTGGGGGTTAAACTGGCCCTCGAGGGGAAAGGAAGAGAGACGCGAGCCGACTCTCTCGGGGGAGTTCCCACTAGAGGGAGGGAGAGCTGAAGTGTCCGCTGGCCCCCGCCCACCCAGGTGGAGGGAGAGAAAGGGGCGCCCCGAGAAGATGAGCCCAGCCTCCCCCGAGATGGTCGGGTGGATGGTGGGAGGAGGGGAAGGAGCAAGGCAAGGGAGGAGGAGAAAAGCGCAAAGCTGGCCGGAACCTGCGCTCCCCTTCCCCCGCCACCCAGGGGGAGAAGGGGTGGAGGACCGGCCCCTGCCAGCGGGGAGCAGTCCCAGGGGCCGCCGATCAGCACAATGACCCCTCCACGCCCCCAGCCCACATCTAGCCCGCGACGCCCCCACCTCCGCTCGGCGCCAGGCCCGGTGGCCCTAGGGGGTCTCTGCCCCGCCTCCCCACTGCTCAAGACCCTGGGGGCTGGGCGGAGAGGCCAGGCCGGGCGGAGCTGCGCCCCAGGGGAAGGACAGAGCCGCGGAGGCCCGGGATATCCGTGAACAGCGGAGAGAAGGAGCGTGCCAGGGCCGCTTCCCGCCGGGCGTTCGGGCCCCTCGCTTACCTTCTCCACTGCCGACGTCCGGCGGCGGCGCCTGCAGCACCCGCTCCAGCTCAGGGAACGGCAACTCAGGCAGGTCGAGCAGCGGCCCGTAGCGCTCCAAGAAGGAGCAGACTACGGCGAAGTTGGGGCACGAACCCGGGCAGCCCGGAGGAGCCATCGCGGCCGCCGCTGCTGCCGCCGCCGCCATTTTGAACTGGAGGATGGAGGAGGAGGCGATGGGGGGGGGGGGTGGAGGGAGTTAGGTGCCGAGGAATGGCAGGGCAGCTTTACAGACAACAGGAGGCGCTAGTGAGTAGGCTCTCCTGCGGATCCGAGCGTCTCAGGCACGGCGCCGCGATCCCACAATACAACGGCTGCTCGGAGCAGTCGAGAACCCAACCAGACGAGGGAAAGAGAGGCGCTCTGTGCCTTTCACTTTCCGCCCTCTTTCCGCCCCCTTCCCTCCCTCTTCCTCGCCCCTCCCACTTTGGGTTTGCCACAGCCTCGTGTGACAGGGGGAATGAAAACAAGGGAAGCGGGGCAGGGAGGAGGACTGGAAGCTTGAAGAGGCGGGACTTTTTAGGAGTGGTGGCCAATAGTCTTGGAGGGGGCGGGGCTTATGGCGACGACTGGCTGAAAGGCTTTTTCGGGGCGGGGCGAGTGGGGGGAGCTCTTAGCCAAGAGGGCCTGAACCAACCAAGGTGAGAGGTAAAGCGCGGAGCGGTGTGGGATCGCAACTCTCGTGGAGAGAGGACGTTGGGTGAGTTTTGTGGGAGCTCCGGGATCTAAAACCCGGCCATCAGATGGTGGGGGAAGTTTAGGAGAGTGAATAAGCAGCAGAAAAAGAGGAGAATCGAAAAACACGGTTCTGGGAGAAGGTTGGAAAGGGGAAAGGCTGAGAAGTGCTCTTAATTAGGGATTGGAGTGAGACCTTTGTAAGAAGTGCCTGCGAAGCTTTGCTGAAGGGTATTGCTGTCTGCTGGGGCACAAGAATCGTAGCTATACTGAAAAACAGGGTCTGAGGGCTCTGGGGGACGAGGACCTGAGGGAATGAGGCTCTGCGGGGATCACCTAGCTGAGGAATCGGGGCCCTGCAAGGAGATCAGGGTCTAGAAGGGACCAGGCAGGCTCTTCAGGCCGACCAAGGTGTGAGGGGACAGGGCCCTGCTGTGGTTGCCAAGGTGTGAGGGGAAGGGACTCTTGAGGCACAAAGATCTTATAGGGGACCAGGGTCAGTTGGTGGGCTAGGACTCCACTAAGAAAACGGACAGGATAGCGACTTGGTGCAAGAGCAAAAACTTTGTTAGAAGACAAGGTTCAGTTTCATTGGGGCAGCAGTGCTCATTCTCCCACAAAGAATCTCAGAAAACTATCAATCTTGCAAAGTAGAATGTGCAGCTTGGAATGTAACGGTGCGTTATGGTTAGGAGCCTGAGCTTTGGAAGTCAGCCAGACTTGGGTCCTAACAGAACTGCTTCAGGACATTACAGAAGATTCTTCATTTCTTTGAACCTCTGTGAAGTGGGGGTAATAAATGTACTTAAATGGTAGGATTTTACTAGGTATTCACAGTAAATTGACTAGCGCAATCCCTGGCACATTCACTAGAACTATTTTTAAAACATTAGTTGCTATTATTGAACAAAGGAATTTCTAAAATTTAGATTGAATTCAGCCATAATTTATATAGTCTACTACTTTGAGCCAGAATTTTCAGCGTGCATTTAAAACTTACATAGTACCTTTTTAAAAAGAATTTGAAACAAGGTATAATATAAACCGTGTAAAATAGGACAATTTATGATGAAAGGAAGATAAAGATATACAGTACAGGCAAATAATTATATTGGGAACAGAAAATGCTTACAATTATTGAATTTCTGTGTTTCTAGGGGGAAAAAAGCACAATGCTCTACATCATTCTCATTATCTAAAGAAAAATATTCATTTTTGTCAAGGGAGGAAAAATAAATCTAGATTGTAAGTTCAATGTGTAACCTACAATACTGACTCCTAATCCTGAGTAATACACAAACTCTTTTTAAAGGGAAAAATGTTTTTTTGAAATTTCTCCAATACTCTTGAAAATTACATTTTAAGAAATACTGCTGTGAAAAATTAAAGTCAACACAACAGTGTGACTATACTTCATGCCACTTAAGTATACACTTAAAAATTATTGAAAAGGGGGGTGCCTGGGTAGCTCAGTCCATTGAACATCTGACCTGATCTCAGCTCTTTTTTTTTCATCTTTTTTAATTTAAAGATTTTTTTTTTAAGTTTATTTATTTTGAAAGAAAGAGAGCATGCAAATGGGGGGGAGGGGCCGGGGAGAGGTGGAGAGAGAGAGAGAATCCCAAGCAGGCTCCATACCATCAGTGTGGAGCCTGATGCGGGGCTCAAATTCACCAACCATGAGATCATGACCTGGGTTGAAACCAAGATGTTCAACCAACTGAGCCACTCAGGCTCCCCTTTTCAAAATTTTTTAAAGTTTATTTATGGGTGGGGGGGGAGAAGAGCGTTTGTGGGGGAGGGGCATAGAGAGAGGGAGAGAGAATCCCAAGCAGGTTCCACGCCGAGAGTCCAGAGATGGACACAGGGTTAGATCCCACGAACCACAAGCTCTTGGCCTGAGCCAAAATAAAGAGCCAGAAGCTCAACCTACTGAGCTACCGGCACCTCTCTCAGCTGACTCTTGATCTCAGCTCAGGTCATGATCTCAGGGTGTGAGTTCAGGCCTCAAGTTGGACTCCATGCTGGGCTTATGAAGCCCACTTAAGAAAAAAAAATGGTTAAAGGGGTAAATTTTATTTTATGTATATTTTGCCACAATGAAAAAATAAAAAACAAAAAAGAAAGTCTTACTTTAGGAAAACATTTATAGTTGTGACTTATCATAGCAAAAGAAAAGTTTTTATTTAACGTATAGTAAAATAAGTTTTTTAAGTAATACTGCTTAAACACAAATTGAAATTAAAACATATTGGTAGAACTTTCAGATACATCTATGTATCTCTAGACCTGGGGATCTGAAGACCCCATTTTAAGAAAAATCTGACCTAGAACACATCTTTAACAACAGTTTTGCAGAAAGAGACAAAAATTTTGATAAGGTCATTACTTAATTGACCTTAAATAAAAAGTCCACTCCCATCTTGATGTAGCCAGTGCACATGCTGCCCTCATTATTTATTTTGAATATAGCCCTAGCCTATAGCAATATTTTTTAAACACTGGGTCATGACCCATAGTTTTAAAATCAATGTGGTGGATCAAGACCAGAATTACATTAAAAATGAAAAAGAATGAAAATAGAACAGTGCTAAAAAAATAGAACAGAAAATAGTGTGTATCATCTATAGTAAGGATAAGTATAAGTATATTGCAAGAAATATTTATGAGATATGTATGTTTGCCAGCGTGTATTATGACATAAAATGTATTTGTTGCTGTGGTTTAGACAAAGAGTTTGAAACACATTCCCTTACCTTTACATGTGGAGGAAAATAAATGAATGAATGTCTGGATGAATGAACAAATGGGATCTTTATCTCTTGATTATGACAAAGGAAATAGATATTATTGGGTAAAATTCCTGCTTTAATATCACACTCCTAGATGACATCTAAGCATGAATACAGTAGCTATCGTATATTTTTCATTCAGTAAAATTGTATATGCCAGGCACACCAATTTTCTAAGTACCAAGCAGAACTAGGTTGCAAAAGTATTTCTTTAGTACTCTTAAGATGATATTCGGATATCTGGTGAATCATTAAAATAAATTGTGTCAAAATACTTTAATTTGCAAGTAAAAGACAAACTGGCTTAAACATAAAGGAAATTTATTACCTTACATAACTGAAAAGACCAGTGGTAGGTCATGCTTGAGGTATGGTCTAATCAGGTGGTAAGTCTGTTTCTCAGTATTTCTATTTAGTCTTCCTATTCATGGGTTGAATCTTCAGACCGATTTCCCTCATAGTACTAGCAGTTTCAAGGTACTTTCCTATATTCTATACATCCCAGCCTCAATATCTCAGAAGCTCCCCAAAAAAGTCCCCAAACTGACACTGATTGGTCCATCTCTGCTCTCACATTCAACCATGAGCCTGTGTGCCCAGTGTAGAAAGTGAAAGTAGAATGTACTGAATGCATTAGCCTAGGTCAATGCTTCATTCCTACAGCAAGATATACAAAGGTCAGTGCTTCATTCCTAAAGCTAGAGGTTTATCAAAACCACATGGAATCAATACATCAAGAGCCCTAATACACAAGATGCAAAAACTGACAGAACTGGAAGGAGAAATAGAGGAATTCAACAATACTACTTGGAAACTTCAATACTCTACTTTCTTTTTATTATTATTATTATTTAAGTTTATTTTTGAGAGAGAGATAGACAGACAGAACATGAATGGTGGAGGGGAAGAGAGAGGGAGATACAATTTGAAACAGGCTCCAGGCTCCAAGCCGTCAGCACAGTCCCCAACATGGGGCTCAAACTCACGAACTGCAAGATCATAACCTGAGCCGAAGTTGGACACTTAACCCACTGAGCCACCCAGGCGCCCCAATTCTCCACTTTCAGTAATGGTCATCTAGGACAACTGAGCAGACTGTAAACAAAGAAATTTGCTTGAAAAACACAACAAAATCACTAGATTTAACAAACATCTATGGATACTGCATAACAATAGCTGAATACACATTTTTCCCAAGTACACATGGAAAATTCTCCAAGATAAACCATGTGCTAGGGCATAAAAAAGAAGACTCAACAAATTTAAGCATGGTGAAATTATGCCAAACATGTTCTCCAAACATGGAATTTAGCCAGAATAAAAAACAGAAGAAAATTTGGAAAATTAATTTGTATATGGATGTTAAGTGACACACACCCAAATAACCAATTGTTCAAAGAAGAAATCATAAAATTAGAAAATACTTTAAGATAAATAAAAATGAAAACATAAAAAAAAAAAAAACAAAACTTAGGGGATACACCTAAAACACTACTTAAAGAGAAATACGCTATATGTAAATGCCTATATTTAAGAAGATGATTTCAGAAGCTCCTGGGTGGCTCAGTGGGTTATGAGTCAGGTCATAATCGACTTCAGCTCAGGTCATGATCTCTAGGTTCTTGCATTCAAATCTTGCATTGGGCTCTGTGCTGACAGCTCAGAGCCTGGAACCTACTTCAGATTCTGCGTCTGTCTGTCTATCTGTCTCTCTCTCTCTCTCTCTCTCTCTCTCTCTCTCCCCCCCCCCCGCTCACGCTCTCTCTCTCAAAAAAATAAACATTAAAAAAATTTTTTAAAGATTATTTCAAATCAATAACCTAAGTTTCCATCTTTATAAAACTGGAAAACAGCAAACTAAACACAAAATAAGTAGGAGGAAGGAAATGATAAAGATTAGCATAGATATTCATGAAAGAGAGAATAGAAAAATAGAGAAAAGCAACAAATCCAAAAATTGATTCTTTGAAAATAACTACAAAATTGACAAGTCTTTAGCTAGACTGGCAAAGATGAAAACAGAAAAGTCAAGTAACTGAAATCAACAAGGGGACATAACTACAGTAATTTTTAAAAAGGATTATAAAGGAATATTATAAATAACTGTTTGCCAGCAAATTAGATAATCTAAGTGAAATGAATAGAACAATACAAACTACTGAAACTCAAAAAACAGTAGAAAATCTGAATGGAATTATAACTAGTAAAAAGATTGAATTAGGAATTTGAACCCTACCACACCCCCCAAAAAAAGATCAAGAAAGACACCAAGAGTTCTAATGCACAAAGAAAAGGCCATGTGAAGACAAAGTAAGGAGAAATCCATCTGCAAGCCAGAAGAGAGGTGTCACCAGAAATCAACCCTCTTGGCACCTTGATCTTGGACTTCCAGCCTCCAGACTGAGAAAATAAATTTCTGTTTTTTAAGCCACTCAGTTTGTGGTATTTTGTTATGGAAGTTCTAGCCAACTAACACAGAAGTCTTTTTCTTTTTTTTTTTTTTTTTTAATTTTTTTTTTTCAACGTTTATTTATTTTTGGGACAGAGAGAGACAGAGCATGAACGGGGGAGGGGCAGAGAGAGAGGGAGACACAGAATCGGAAACAGGCTCCAGGCTCTGAGCCATCAGCCCAGAGCCCGACGCGGGGCTCGAACTCACGGACCGAGAGATCGTGACCTGGCTGAAGTCGGACGCTTAACCGACTGCGCCACCCAGGCGCCCCACAGAAGTCTTTTTCAATACTCATAGCAATTCATTATACTTCCCTTATAGCAATTTTCAAAAGTTACTTAATATTTTTAATTTTTTTTAATGCTTATTTATTCCTGAAAGACGGAGCATGAATGGGGGAGGGGCAGAGTGAGAGAGGGACACAGAATCTGAAGCAGGCCCCAGGCTCTGAGCCGTCGGCACAGAGCCCGATGCAGGGCTTGAACTCACGAGCCACGAGATCATGACCTAACCCAAGTCAGACGCCCAACAGACTGAGCCACCCAGATGCTCCAAAACTGAATATTTTAGAATACATTGTTGGAAGCCTAGATTCTGATGTTCCCCCTGCCCATTATTGTTCTTTGTACTTAGTCACTTGCTTAGACTAAATCTGTAAATTCTGTCTCTCATGCAATGTGTGGCCACTGAAATCTGTTTTTAATTTTTATTCATTTATTTTATTTTTTTAGTATATTTATTTTGAGAGAGAGAGAAAGAGAGAGAGGATCCCAAGCAGACTCCATGCTGCCAGTGCAGAGCCTGATGGGGGGCTTGAGCTCATGAACTGTGAGAACATGACCTGAGGGTAAACCAAGAGTCAGACACTTAAGCGACTGAGCCACCCAGACTCCCCTATTCATTTTTTTTTAAGTTTATTTATTTTTTTAGTAATCTCTGCACCCAATGTGGGGCTCGAACTCATGATCTCAAGATCAAGAATCGCATGCTCTTCCAATTGAACCAGCCAGGTGCTCCTTAATTTCTCTTCCTGTTTTTATTTTTAAGTTCGGCTTCCTACATAGCTTAGTATTCAGTCAAAGAAAGACTGTGTTCAAACAACTCAAGCCAGTAAGACTTTCACTCTACTGGTGGGTCAGTGTGTGCACTGGGGAGTACCTTCAATGTTCATGTTGTTTTCATGTCTCGCCTGGCTTTTACTTTATTCTAAGTGCTCTTGTACTTTCTTGCTTCTTTATTTTGCATGTGCTGTTGGTTCCACTGGCCCAGAATGTTTGCATGATTTAGGCCTACTCAGTTTGTGTCTTTGATACACATACTCACAGCAATTGGTCCACTCCAGATATGTGGAGAGCTCATCAAGCCCCCTATAGCTATGTGAGCTCTGAGAAATTCCTGTTAAATCCCTGCCTACTCTGCAAATCCATTGCTTGCCCCAAACACTCACAATAGCAAGGAAGCAGAGCCACCTGCCATCCATGTTTGCTTGCTTGCCGCTGAGCTCACCAGTTTAACTTCTAATGCTCTAAATCAATCAAGCCTCCTCTGGCCAAAGCAGCAAGACTGTTGTTGGTTTTCATGTTCTGCCTCAACCAAGGTGAACCTCTGTGCCAACAGAACTGATGTGGGGACATGACAGTAATCCCAGGCAGGAACAGCAAGCCATGTTATTGATCTCTGAAATACAGTGGCTTTCATAAATAAGCACTTTGCAGCTTGTAGTATGCCTTTATTATTATTTCTAGAGTGCCAAGTTATTCTTTTGAAAGACTTGTACAGCTTTATACTTACTTTTTGGGGAGAGGATGTGTCAACCTCCTTACTCCATCATGCTGAAGTAAATCTTAATTTTATCTCTCAAAAAATATCGAGAATTCCACCCAGAGTCTTAGTAATGTATCTAGTTTCCATGGTTAAATGATTCAGGATCCCAAGAATAACATTTTACTTTTGAGACCTCTAGAGAAGTGACAACCACATAACTGACAAAGTTAACTCACAGCGGACCAGGGTTTCCTGTATTTTGTATATAGTATTATATTTTAGAATACATTTTTGTATGTAGACTAGCTCCTGTGTTTTGGAGTTGTTTTCAACCTTACTTCATAACTTAATTGACATATTTTTCTTTTAATTTCAGAGTTCAGTTAAGTTCCTTATGTCCTCCCCTGAAATTGCTTCCCTATCATGGGGGCAAATGAAAGTACAAGGCTCTACTAAAACCTATAAGGACTGCAAAGTGTGGCCAGGGGGAAGTCGGGCTTGGGACTGGAGAGAAACAGGAACTGAGGTAAGCTATGAGTGTGTGGTTGACACTGCATGAGGCTGACCAAATGATTTCCAACCTCCTAAGCCATAATGACCAAGTAAAAAGTAACTATTCCTCTCTCTCTGTCTCTCCCCCTCCCTCTCCCTCTCCCTTTCCCTCTCCCTCTCCCTTGCCTTCTCCCTCCTCCTCTCACTTCCCCACCCAGAGGTATAACTCAGGTACCATTAACTCACCCTTTTAAATTATGCAATTCAATGGACTTTCTATTGTCATACACTTGTACAGTACTTACCACTAATTCCAGAATATACTTACCACCCCAAAAGGAAACCTCATAACCATTAGCAGTCACTTCTCTTCCCTCCCCCCAACTCCTACAACTACTAATCTACTTTTTTTTGTTTTTAAGATTTTATTTTTTTAAGTAATCTCTACACCCAACTTGGGACTCAAACTCACGACCCCAAAATCAAGAGTCACATGCTCTACTGACTAAGCTAGCCAGGAGCCCCTAATCTACTTTCTGTTACTATAGATGTGCTTATTCTAGACTTTTCATGTGAACAAAATCATTCAATTCTCTTAGGTATATACCTAAGATTGGAAATGCTGGGTCATGTGACAACTCTATGTTTAATTTTTTGAGGAACTGCCAAATTGTTTTACAAAGATTTTAGAAATTATGGAGGTTCCAATTTTTCTAAATCTCTCCTGGTTTTTTTTTGTTGTTGTTTTTATTGTATCATCTGGGTGGGTGTGAAACATTATCTCGTTGTGGTTTGAACTTGCATTTTCCTTGTATTGTACTTCCTACAGGATTCTCACTGTGCCATACCCAGGTAGACTCTCCCAAGCTAGAGGTTGGGTGAAAGAAGGGAGCCCCTACCTCTCAACCACATTCACTTAGGACTTCTCGGCAACAGACAGCTGAGAGCAGGATGAGAAATACTTAAGTCCTGTTCCTCCCAGGAACAAAGCCTTCCAGCTGGTAGCTGAAAGGGGAAACAGCTCTGTGTTGTGGGCTGATGCAATCCAGTGGAGTATCCACCTCACTGGCTGGGAGTGGAGAAGCAGGCAGCAGTCTTCCTGAGAAACCATAGATATTCACCTTGCCTACCAAATATTTATAGAATTTCTTGAAGAGATGTTTTTCTTTTTCTGGTTTTTTGAGTTTATTTAGAGAGAGCGAGCGAGTGGGGGAGGGGCAGAGAGAGAACACAAGACAGGATCCCATGCAGGCTCCGTGCTGACAGTAAAGAGCCCAGTGTGGGACTCGAGCCCACAAACTGCGAGATCATAACCTGAGCTGAAGTTGGATGCTTAACTGACCGAGCCAAACAGGCACCTCAAAAGATGTTTCTTCATTTGCTGTTTGCTCTTAGAATCATTTCCAAAGGCTTTGAGTGGTATTCTTTTTTCCAATTTTTTTTTGGGGGGGGGTGGTTAAAATTTGTCTTTTGTTTGTGTGTGTGTGTGTGTTTTAGTTTTTGTTTCCTTTTTTTTTTTTTATTTTTTTTAACGTTTTATTTATTTTTGAGACAGAGAGAGACAGAGCATGAATGGGGGAGGGGCAGAGAGAGAGGGAGACACAGAATCGGAAGCAGGCACCAGGCTCTGAGCCATCAGCCCAGAGCCCGACGCGGGGCTCGAACTCACGGACCACGAGATTGTGACCTGAGCTGAAGTCGGACGTTTAACCGACTGAGCCACTCAGTCTCCCCTAGTTTTTGTTTCCTTTAATAATTTTCATTTTGGAGGAGGTTATGGAGCTCCTCATACTGTAATGATGAAAGTTGATCCTTCAGTTTTAAAGGATAATTTTGCTTGATACATAATTCTTGATTAATAGTCTTTTTCTTGGGGTGTCTGTGTGGCTCAGTCAGTTAGGTGTCCAACTTGGGCTCAGGTCATGATCTCATGGTTCATGAGTTTGAGCTCCACGTCAGGCTCTATGCTGACAGCGCAGAGCCTGGAGCCTGCTCAGATTCTGTCTCTCTCTCTTTCTCTCTCTCTCTCTCTCTCGCTCTCTCTCTTTCTCTCTGGCCGTTTCCTGCTCATGCTCTCTCTCTCTCTCAAAAATAAATAAACATTAAAAAAAATTTTGTTTAAGTCTTTTTCTTTTGGCCCTTTGTGTATGTCATCCCACTTTTTTGGCTTCATTGTTTACTAATGGGAAACCCAACTGTTAAAGTTCTTCGTTGGACTTGACAGGTCATTCCTCTCTTGCTGCTTTCAAAATTCTTTGTCTTTTGTTTTTGACAGTTTCACTGTGATGTGTCTACATGTGGATCACTTTGAATTTATCTTATGTGGAATATATTGAGCTTTTTGGATATGTGCATTGTTGTTTTCGTCAAATTGGGAGGATTTTCAGTCATTCTTCAAATATCCCTTCTGCCCATTCTGTCTCTCCTCTCCTTTGATAGCCATTATGAGTATATTGGTATTTTAGATGGTAGTCCCTCAGATGTCTGAGGCTTTGTTCATTTTCTTCATTCTTTTCCCTTTTTTCTCACATTGTATAATCTAAATTAATGTATTTTTCACTTTTGCTGACTCTTACCTTCTGTTGAGCCTTTTTAGTGAAATTTTCACTTCAGTTATTATATTTTTCAACTCCAGCATTTCTATTTTGTCCTTAAAAAATAATTTCTATCTCTTTATTGATATTCTTTAATTTTTAAGGTATTGTCCTTATACTTTCCTTTAGTTCTTTGAATATAGTTTCCTGAGATAATATTTGACAGAGATTTCCTTATATGCCTGGAACCAGTAGGTATTCCAGTGTTTGCTGAGGGGCTCTGTTTGCAGTTTGCGGTATGTAGTCAACACTCAGCCAGGCAGTTTAAAATTATGCCTATTTAGGGGTGCCTGGGTGGCTCAGTTGGTTGAGCGTCCGACTTCAGCTTAGGTCATGATCTTGCGGTCCATGAGTTTGAGCCCCACATCGGGCTCTGTGCTGACAGCTCAGAGCCTGGAGCCTGCTTTGGATTCTGTGTCCCCCTCTCTCTCTGCCCCTCTCCCACTCATGCTCCATCTCTCTCTAAAGTAAATAAACATTAAAAAAATAATAAAATAAATAAAATAAAATAAAATTCTGCCTATTTCTTGCTTATGCTGAGTCTCAAGATTAGCCAGAGTGGTGTGTATAGGGCCTTCTCATGTCATTCCTGAGCATATGCACAACCCTGGACATGTGTATCACCATTTCAATACCAAGGTTCATATCAGAGTTTTTCAGAGCCCTCTATGGAGATCTCATTTCCCAGTTTTCCCTTTTGAGTTTTTTGGTTAACCTTGTTTGCCCTGCTATCTAACGCATCAGGCAGCTGCACTGTTAAACATTTGTCTCTGACAGTTTTGGACAAACTTCTTTGAGGGGAAAAAGAGGTTTATACTGGCAAACTCCAAGTCAGATCAAATAAAGACAACCTATGAATTGGGTTTTCCAGAGAACCATCAGACAGGTCAAATAATGACAGTTTTTTAGGAGAGGAGATTTGAAGGAGTTTTATTCTGTTACTCCATCTTGTGACTTCCAGGCTGGTAGTTTTCACTGTGATTGTGGGTTGTTGCTTTTCAAGGCTACCAGAGAACTAGGGAAGGAGAAAATTGGAATAGGGCAAGTTAAAACTGCACAAAGCTCACTTTTCAACTGTGTTTTTTTAAATAAACACATCCTGAATTTTTGGAGACCTTTGTTAACTTCCAGAGAACAGAGTAAGTTTATGTTTACACTTTTGCCAGTAGTCTCATTGCTTTTATGAAGAAGAGGATTTTCAGAGGTTCTTCACAACACTTTCACGGATGTCACTCAGAAGTAACTACTTTGGATTCATACTTGTGCAGTGGTGTGCTGGACCTGGCTTTCACTGGCTTGTGAGAATTGATTGTTAAATTTTCAGGAATTTTGTAAGCCAGCTTTTTTTTTAAGTTTATTTGCTTATTTTGAGAGAGAGAGAGAGAGAGAGAGAGAGAGAGAGAGAGAACAGGAGGCACAGAGAGAGAGAGAAGGAGAGAGAGAATCCCAAGCAGGCTCTGCACTGTCAGCATAGAGCCCAATATGGAGCTCAGTCTCACAAACTGTGAGATCATGACCTGAGCCAAAACCAAGAGTTGGACGCTTAACCAGCTGAGCCACCCAGGTGCCCATGCAAGCCAGTTTTTAGACACACCCATTATTAAAAACTAAATTATATAAACTTAAATAAGGTTAAAACATAGGTAATACATATTTAAAATTCATTAATTCCTAAATATTTTACTACATTCTTTGCTCTTGAAGTTATTTACATCTGTTGTTATCTGTATGGTAAAAATACTATGTTATATATGCTACTGTATATCTCTTATTAACTCTGCATTCAGTGATGTCACATTGGTATCTTAAAGTCAAACATGGTGGGAGTGTTTACACCACAGAAACTGGAAAACACTACATATTGGGGCTTTTTTTTTTCTTTGTCTTTTGAACTTTATGGCTTTTAAAAAATTTTTATGGGGGCACCTGGTTGGTTCAGTCGGTTAAGCATCTGACTCTTGGTTTCAGTTCAGGTCATGATCTCACAACTTATCAGATTGAGCGCTGCATCGGGCTCAGTGCTGATGGTGCAGAGTCTGCTTGGGATTCTCTCTCTCCCTCCCTGCTCCTCCCCTGTTTGCATTCTCTAAATAAACAAACTTATAAAAAATAAAAAAAAATTTATGGCTTTAAAAATTGCATTATTAAACATAATAAGTTTAATTCATTGCAAATTATTACCCATATTATCCATTTAATTAAATGGGTAAATTAAATTACCATTCCAATTAAAAAAAATCTTAGAAATAGAGTTTGATCCCTTTCCCTCCACCCATATCAAAGTATTTCCTTTATACTTTTCAAATATCTATCTGTATCCACAACCCATAATTTGTATTGTTCTTCATGTTCAAATTTTTATATTAATGGTATCATCTGTTGTCCACCTTTTTTTTTTTTTTGTATTGAGGTTTTATTCTGCTTTTGTGTCTCCCTTTTTGGTAGCTATACATTTTATTTCCATGTGCTTAATGGTTATCTTTAATATTGTAATATATTAGGTTGAACCATATGAGATTGATAATATTTTATAAAGAGTTGAATATTAGGAATTTCATGTAATTCATCCCAATAAAATCTAAATAAGTCTAAAATTAATTTTTAGCTCTACTTCAGTAAAGTATCTTTGCTTCATCACTTCTCTTCCATCTTACACATTATTGTTATCCAATAATTTAGTTCCTTTAAGAGTAGGTATTTTCTTATTACGTTATTTATTGCATTGAGATATTTTGTTTTTTAATCATTACAATCAGTGTTTGCTTATATTTACCCACACGTATACCAGTTTCCTTGCCTATCCTTCCTTCTCGCAATTTGGATCTTTGTGGGTCTTTCTTTCTTTTCTTTCTTTCTTTCTTTCTTTCTTTCTTTCTTTCTTTCTTTCTTTCTTTCTTTCTATAGATATTCTTGGCAAGTTCCTTTAGTGAGGATCTGTTAATGAACTCAGTTTTTGTTTGTCTGAAAAGGCCCTCATTTATTAATCCTAATGCTTCTTGGTATTCTAGTTTGACAGTAACTTTTTATCTGTAGGAATCCTGAATGGTCTATGTCCTTCTTGACATTTGTCCTGTCAAAGATTGATATTTGTTTCTTCTTGGCATCCTACATTACTCTCAATCTGAGACTACTTTTAGTCAATTTCCTGACTGAGGTCTTCCCAGATCAGGCTGATATTGTACATTGAACCCCAAAGTGATGTGTAGGTAAGTGTGGGATTATAAATTCTCAAGGGACACATTTTCCCCACACACAGAGCCCCTGCTTTTCCCTATTCCAGTGGGTAGATTTTTTTGGTCAATCCTTTTACTGAAGATGGGTTTAATAAGGGCACTTAGCATATTTAGTAGGGGTGTCACTGTTCCAATGTCATATCTTGCTCAAGTCTTATCTCCTAATCTCAAAGTGTTTCATAAAAGACAATAAGAATGGGAGATGCCCCAGCATTACTTCAGTTATCGGTATACCATTCTGATTTTCAGCTGTTTCTTCACTTTTGCCCTTTGGGAATTTCTCTTTCATCTATAAGCTCCACTAAGCATTTCAAGGGATGTTTATTTTTATCCAGCATTTGTAGGCATTTTCTTTAAGGAAACTTCTCAAGTTTTATAGTTTGTCACACTGTAAACAATCACACCTATATAATCTGTATAGTGAATAGTCACACCTACATAACTGGGCTCCACAGAAAAAGAGAACCCCAACACATGCTCTGTGTTCATGCCTTGGTTTTGAACCACATGCACTCATTTTTTTTGATCCAAACACCTAGTTGCTTATTAGCTACCAACTTTGATCTTAAAGAAAGGACTATATCTGGATTGGTTAAAGGAATGGGAGGGCATTGAGATATAGAAGGGGCAGAATGAGAGACGGCTGAGGAATAAGAAGACATAATACTTGTGAACCAAATGACTCCATTGGATTATTTCATAGAGTAAAGCTAGAGAGATGTAAGAGTAGGCAGTGGTATGGTTGACAGAATGTCTGCAGAGCTAGGTTTACATTTTATTTAATGGATGAGGCATAGCCACTTGAGATATTTATGCAGGAGATTGATGTGTCTGACAAAGATTATCCAGATTATGGGCATAAGATATATTGGAGTACTAATTTATGAGTGTGCCACATTGGAGAGGTTTTTTTTTTTTCCCTTCAACAATGGATTTAGCACATTGTACCTTCCTCATATAAGACTGTGTGCATTAATATTACTATGAATGTTATCCTTTGTTTAAGGAAACTTAAGGGCGCAGAAATTATATAACTTACATAGACACAGAGCAAAAAAATGTGAAATCAAATAGTAAACCCAGGTCACATTCTAACTTTATTTCCCATTCCTTCCTCATATATCATGATTCCTCTTAAACTTTAAGATTAAAAACTACAAAACTGGAAAATACAAACTGCAAAACTGAGGAGGTGCCATTGATGATAAGTTGCCATAAGTTTAGTTTTTAGGATAAGCAAGAGGAGGTGTTCTAAAACTAGTTGGAGGGATAAGAACTAGGAAAGGTAAGAGGAAAAGCTGAGGTGTTCATCTAGAACTCATCTGTATAGAGCTAAAAGGACAGAATCAAAGCAATGGAGTCCTCATCGATATAATGGAGACAGTTAACATTACCTACCTCACAGAGTTAGTCTAAAGATGAACATACTGTGCCAGACGTGGTGTAGGCACTCAATAAATGAAGCTGTTATTGTTAAATCAGTAGTAGTGTGGGTGGAAAGGAGACTATTGAAAACCATTAAGAAGGTGAAATTGACAGGATAAGGAAACTTACTAGATTTAGCAGGTGAGGGAGAATTCTGGGATAGATAAATGGGTACACAGTGGTACTGTTCACTGAGATTGGGTATATCGGAGTAGGAACAGATATGTTTGTGTTTGGGGCAAAGGCTGGGTAGAGAAAATGATTAATTCTTTTGGAGTATGTTGAACTTTTTTTTTAAAACAACTTTCTGTATGGTTTAAGTTCACAAGTCTTATTTTTTTTTTTTAATGTTTATTTTTGAGAGAGAGAGAGAGAGCGTGCGTGAGCAAGTGGGGGAGGGGCAGAGAGTGAGAGAGAGAGAGGGAGACACAGAATCCGAAGCAGGCTCCAGGCCCTGAGCTGTCAGCAGAGAGCCTGACACAGGGCTCGAACCCACAAACTGTGAGATCATGACCTGAGCTGAAGTCAGACGCTTAACCGACTGAGCCACCCAGGTGCCTCTGAACCTAAACTTTTGTTAGGGCATCTAGATAGAGATGTAGCAGACATTTAGATTTATGGGTCTGGGCATTGTCACATTGTAGGTGGGTAACCTTAAACAAGTTATTTAGCCCTTTGTGCCTCAATTTAATCACCTATAAAAAGAGAATAATGTCTGTTTGTCATAGGTTGATGTAAGAGTATGGCATGGGTTGGAAAGAATAAATTTTTTAAATGTATGCAACTTGCCTTCATGCAAATTCATTCTTTTCTCTGAATCAGTCTGAATCAGTATTTCTAAGTGTCATTCATGGTTCTCTTCCATCACAGTCACCTAGAGTACTTGTTTAAAATGAATATTCTGGGGCGCCTGGGTGGCTCAGTCGGTTAAGCGGCCGACTTCGGCTCAGGTCACGATCTCACACTCCGTGAGTTCGAGCCCCGCGTCGGGCTCTGTGCTGACAGCTCAGAGCCTGGAGCCTGTTTCAGATTCTGTGTCTCCCTCTCTCTGACCCTCCCACATTCATGCTCTGTCTCTCTCTGTCTCAAAAATAAATAAACGTTAAACAAAATTAAAAAAATAATAATAATAAAATAAAATGCATATTCTTTCTCTCCCTCATTCTCCCCACCTACTGAATCAGAATCTCTTACCGGGTGGGACCTGGAAAATAATATACTTCATGGGGTTGCTTTGAATACAAATATGTTCATCTTTGTAAAGCCTCTACCACAGCGACTTTCACATGGCAGATACCTTATTTTTTTTTTAACAATTCCAAAGTTTCCTTTCACTTGCATCTCCTATATTTCATAACACACATCTGAAGACTTAGTTATTCCATACCAAATGCTTATCCCCTTACAAACTTACCATGATCTTTTATTCCTCAGTACCTTTGCTAAAACCATTTCCTTTACTTGGAATGACCTGCTTTCCTTTATACCTGCTGAAATTTTATATATTCTTTAATTCTTAGCCTTTGTATTATCTCCCCTATGATAATCCTTGTGAGAATAAGCTGCTAACTCTCTTCTCAGTATTTCTGCAATACTTTGTGCCTCTATATTGTAGCACTTAGTGCAGTCCACCTGTATTATAATGAGTGTGTATTTATCTGTTTCCCTCATTAAATGGTGAACTCCCAAATGGCAAGAACTATGCATTTTAGCTCAGGACCTGTAAAGTGGGATCTCAATAAATGTTTGCTGCATTGAATCTGTCATTATGGATATCATTAAACATTTTGGGGGGAACGCCTGGGTGGCTTCGTCAGCTAAGCATCCAAATTCAGCTCGGGTCATCATGGGTTCAAGCCACCATCAGGCTCTGCACTGGCAGCACGGAGCCTGTTTGGGATTCTCCCTCTCTGCCCCTCCCTTGCTCGTGCTCTCTCTGTCTCTCTCAAAATAAATAAACTGAAAAAAGAAAGCCAAACCAGGTAGCAGCCACCCAGGGAGAACTAAAGTAAATGGGGAAACTTTACTCCAACTTTCAATTTTGAAAAATGTCCTACACAACAGCCGTATGAATGGCACAATATATTCCCCTACACCCTTAATCTAAATCCTCAAGTTATTAACATTTACCATGTATTTTTTTCTCTAAACACACAGACTCTTCCCTTCCCTCCCCTGAATCACTTGAGACTAAACGTCAGATACTGTATTTCAGCATTGCCTTCCTAAGAACATGAACATTTTCTTACATAGCTACAATATCATTATCACAAATAAGATTATTATCTTTGGTACAGTGATATTATCTAATATACATTCTATCTTCAAATTTCCCTAAAGTCTCAAAAATATCCTTTATAACTTTTGTTGGTTTTGCAGTTTTATTTTTATATATAATACAGGCAATAGATATAAAGTAGAACTTAGTTCTCAGAGAATTGGCCAGACTGGAGGTTCTCGTGCCCAGGTCAGTGCTACCTAAGGAAAGGTAGATGAGCTGAGGTCCCTAGCCTTTCTGCTTTTGCGTTTGTTTGCTTTTCCTTTTGTTTTCCCACTCACCTTCCAAACCTGGTTGACAACATAAAGCCTGTGTTGAGCTGCTTCTATGTTGAACCTCTTCTCATTTTTTTAAATTTTGAAAAATTTCAAACCAACAAAACAAACTGGAAAAAAAAAAAAAAAAGAACAAGCATTTGTATACCATCAGCCTATATTCACCAGTTAACACTCTGCCACATTGACTTTGTCTTTATATGGCACACATACTACCCCTCTCCCTTTCTCTCTCTTTCACTAATTTTTTTAAGTTTATTTATTTGGAGAGAGAGAGCATGAGCAGGGGAGGGATAGAGAGAGAGTCCCAAGCAGGCTCTGCACTCCATGCTGAGCCAGCGCAGCGCTCGATTTCATGACTGAGATCCTGACCTGAGCCAAAATCATGAGTGGGACGCTTAACCAACTGAGTCACCCAGGCACCCCATCCCCACTTCAATAATTATTTTTGCTGAATTATGTGAAAGTAAGTTACTGACATTGTGACACTTGATAGTTCACATGAGCCCTAAGTACTGCAGAATGTATCTACTAAAACAAAGTCATTCTGCCATACGTAATCACAGTATTATACTCAAAAAACTCAGCATTGATAAAATATTAAGTAATATCAACTCCATAGTCAAACTGTAACAATTGTTCCAATTAAATAATGTCTTTTATAGTTGGCTTTCCTTGCCAATCCAAGATCCAATCAAGGGTCGGTCATGCTTTACATTTTGTTGTCCTATTTCTTGTTGTTGTTGTTGTCCTATTTCTTTAGTCTGTTAATCAAGTCAGTTCCTCCCCATTTTTTCACTTTTATGACACAGATATTTTTGAAGGGTCCAGGCCAATTATTTTGTAGAATAGTCTACAATTTAGATTTATCTGATTCTTTTCCATCATGATTAGACACAAGTTAATCATTTTGGGCATAAGTGCTTCATAGGTGGTTATATCTTATGTGCATATCTGAAGGCACATAAAGTCAGTCTGCCCCTTTATTGATGAGGTTATGTTTGATCTGTGTTTAAGATGGTGCTAAAGGTAGAGTGCCCGGGTGGCTTAGTCATTAAGCATCTGACTTTGGCTCAGGTCATGATCTCGGTTCATGAATTCAAGTCCCACATCAGATGAGCTCGAGCCCTGCTTCGGGTGAGCATGAGTCCCGTTTTGGGCCAGCCCCGCTTCTCTCTCTCTCTCTCTCTCTCTCTCTTCTGCCCCTCCTGGGATTTTTTCTGTCTCTACCCCTCACTCACTTGCACCCTTGCTCTCTCTCAAGGAAAAAAAAAAGGATTAAAAAAAAGATGGTGGTAAAGGTACATTTTTCCATTTGTAATCAATAAACAATCTGTAGAGTAATAATTTGAAACTTTGTAATATCTTGTTCAAACACCCAGCAACCTTTTCATCAAGTGGTTTTAGCATTAACCACTGATCCTTGCCTGAATTTATTACTAAATTAGTGGTTGCAAAATGATGATGCTTCTGTCATTCCTTCTACATTCATTAGCTGGATTCTTCTGTAATGTAACTTTTCTTCTGCCACTCCCACCCTTTTTAGTATCACTACAGGCTCATGTTTTCTTTTTTTACTTATTGTGTACTATGTTCTTAATGTGTTTCAAAATTCATAAGTTGAAATCCTAACACCTAAAGATGATGGTATTAGGGGTTGGGGTCTTTGGGTGCTTGAAGGTGTAGCCCTCATGAATGGGATTAGTGCCTAAGAAAAGGGGCTACAGAAATATTCCTTCCACCACATGAGAATAAAGAAGGCATTGACTACAAACCAGGAAGAGGGCCTTCACCAAAACTCAACCATTCTGATGCCTTGATCGTGGATTTCTAGCTTCCAGAACTGTGAGAAATAAATTCCTATTATTTATAAGCTACCTACTTTGTAGCTTTTTGTTACAGCAGCTTGAACACAGTGATGTTTTAATCCACTGCCATTGGTAATATTTTTGAGGTTTAAATTGTCCCAAATTTGACCAGTGTTCTTTTGACACGTTCCCAACAGTTTTTTTACCATTGCCTTGTTTTCTGGCATAGCAAGATGTATTATCTCTTGATTCAGCCATTTCTTCAAAGAGCCATGGTTCCTCTTAGTGAAGAATGGGATCTAGAAATCAAGAGCTGGATGTTAGGTGTGTTCATTGTTACTGAGATGTCACTACGTCTATGCCTTTCAGTATACACAGCCAGAAAATGTGTGTGTGTGTGTGTGTGTGTGTGTGTGTGTGTGTGTAATGAATTCATAAAACCTCCAGTTTAATCTAATACCTCAAGATTCTTTCCTTTATTCCCCCATTCCATATCTGTGCTTTCCTTCTCCCATGGAGAAACCTAATTCGCCAAAGCATCGGTAGAATTACATATTTGCTGTGTTTTTCTATGAACACAAAATAATTTTGAAATTACTACACCAATATTATAACTAACATCAAAATCACAAAATAAACTTTGAGATCTTTATAGGTATTTTTGTACTTGGAACACATCTCCTATAGGTGTACAATCAGAACACTGTTAGAAACTTACTTCGTGTATCGTTTCCTTTTTGTTGTATCATCAATTTCAGACCATTGAGTTCATTTGTTTCTGTTGGCATACTGTGTAAGGGTCTCCCTACTTCCTGTCTTTGCTGATTTAATTTTTTGAATGTAAAACATTTACATGGTTTAGAAGTCAAAACAATTTAACAAGGTACACTTAGAAAAATCTCACTCCTTTCCCTACCTTTTCCATCCCATACCTACTTCACTCCAATAGGTCAGTAACTATTTTTATTAGTTTATGGTTTATCTCTTCTGTATTTTAATAGTAAGCAAATATACACGTACACCTACCCACATACGTACATACATACATCTTTTTTCTTATAACTCCCTTCTTACACAAAAGGTAGCATATCTTGCCCTTTTTTTCTCTTTCATTTAACAATATATACTGAAAATCAGGATATCAGTTCTTAGAGATATTCTTTTTTCTTTTATACAGCTATAGAGTAATCCACTATGTGAATGTGATACTGTTTCTTCAATTTATCCTATGGATGGGCACTTAGATTGCTTTCAATATTTTGCTATTATATATAGCGCTACAATGAATAACCTTGTATATGTATATGGTTTCTTGTATCATCGGAGGTGTATCTTCAGCATGTAGGCTTAGAACTAGGATTGCTGGTTAAAGTATAAATGTAAATGTAGACTTGTTAGATGTTGTCAAATTCCCCTTTATAGAGTTTATACTATATATTAGTGTTACCAACAATTTATGAGGCCAGTTTTGAAATGTAGAAATGATTTAAATTGTTAGTAAAAATGAAAAGCATGTCCTATTGCTTTCTTTATTCAAGTCAAAGTTAAATAACAGAAGATGGAACCTACCAAGAATGAAAGAAAGGACTCTGGTGATTCTTTGGAGTCTTTCAGAACCCTCTTTTGAAGCTCAAACAAGTTAATCTAGCATCCAAAAATGAGTTTGGCATGTACTGTCATAATTCAACATTTAAAAATATATAGGGATTGCTTACAGGGTGCTAAATATTGTCTCAAACCCTGACATACAGTCAAATCACCTGTCTCCTCCTTCAAGGAAATGGGAGAATTAGGCAAAGAGAACATTGTAGTAAGTGCTATAATACATGAACCAAAAGAGTTGCAATGGGAGAAAGGAAGAAGCACGTAAAACTGCCTGAGTATTCACAGAAGGTGTGATCTTTGACCTGATTTTTTTTAATGTTTATTTACTTTTGAGAGACAGAGACAGAGTGTGAGCAGGCAAGGGGCAGAGAGAGGGAGACACAGAATCTGAAGCAGGCTCCAGGCTCTGAGCTGTCGGCACAGAGCCTGATGCGGGGCTCGAACTCCGAAGCTGTGAGATCATGACCTGAGCTGAAGTCAGACGCTCAACCGACTGAGCCACCCAAGTGCTCCTGACCTGATTCTTGAAGGGTAAACAAGGGAACTTCCCAGGTAAACAAGGGAACTACCAGGGAAAGTGTGTGCATAGGCATAGAAGGGTGGGGGAAATGCTAGAGTAGAATCATGGGGCAGGGGGGGCTCCTGGGTGTCTTGGTTGAGCAACCAACTTTGGCTCAGGTCATGATCTCACAGTTCATGGGTTTGAGCCCTGTGTCGAGCTCTGTGCTGACAGCTTCAGGCCTCAAGCCTGCTTTGGATTCTGTGTCTCCCTCTCTCTCTGCCCTTCCCGTTTGTGCCCTGTCTGTCTCTCAAAACAAATAAACATTAAAAAAACATTTTTTTTTAAATCATGGGAAGAGCTCCTCAATTGGTCAGCAGTGTCTACAAACATTTATTTTCATAGGAGACTCTATCATATGGGTAGTTGCGGCTAGATGGACATGTAAGGCTCCTCCAAGCCGTAGATCCTATCACTTTGAGACTAATATGTAGACTTAAATCTTATTCATGGATTAAATTTTAAAGTCAGCACTTAAGATGAAAATTGCTTAGGGGTGCCCAGGTGGCTCAGTTGGTTGAGCGTCTAACTTTGGCTCAGGTCATGATCTCGTTGTCTGTGAGTTCGAGCCCTCCATCGGGCTCTGTGCTGACAGCTTGGAGCCTAGAGCCTGTTTCAGATTCTGTGTCTCCCTCTCTCTCTGCCCCTACCCCCCTCATGCGCGCGCTCTCTCTCTCTCTGCAAAAATAAATAAACTTAAAAAAAAAAAGATGAAAATTGCTTAGAGTCAGATCCCTTTTAGAAGATCCCCTTAATGTTAGAACGTATGTGTTATCTTCCATACAGGACAAAGTAGTTCTTTTGCATTTAAGGTCCGTGTTGTATGAAGAATGCATATTGTAGGTTTAAACACTAGAAACACACTTGATGAGACCAAAGTTTCACACTGGAAGCATCAACTATGAAATTGAGATGGAAGGAATAACAGACACATGACTGCCATCTCGTTATGCCCTTTGAGTACAATGGCTGAATTACCATCACTATTTAAATAGTTCTTTCTTTTTTTTTTCTAAAAACATATAGTTGAGGGGCGCCTGAGGTGGCTCAATCAGTTAAGTGTCTGACCTTTGATTTCGGTTCAAGTCATGATTTCATGGTTTGTGAGGTCGAGTCCGTGCTGGGCTCTACACTGACAGTGTGGAGCCTGCTTGGGACTCTCTCTCTCCCTCTCTCTGCCCCTCCCCTGCTCATGCTCTCTCTCTCTCTCTCTCTCTCTCTCTCTCTCCAAATAAACATCTAAAAATCGAACAAAAACTATATAGTTGAATTCCCATAAAGTAAATGTCTCTATGGCTCCCTGTGTATATTCTACATAGAAGACATAGTCCCTTGGGGTCTAGTGTAGTTAACTCCTTCATATCTGTTCTACCCAAATGATTCACAACTAGTCATGGTTTAGTTTAAGAATGGGTCTTTGGATCTGTTAGGTTAAAGAAGAAGCTGCTGTGTATATTAGAAATCCCAAAATCTAGTGGCTTAAAGAAAACAGAAATATATTTCTCTCTTATTAGTGTGGCCCACCTAAGCTGGGGGGGGGGGGAGGCAAGGAGAACAGCTCTGGGGGAACTGCCAGGGGCCCATGTTTTTTTTCCTCTGTTGCTCTACCATCTTCTAGAGCATTTGAATGTCGGAGTTCTAACTTGAAAGGAAGGTGAAAGAGAAGAAAAGCTCACACCTAATGTCTTAAGGCCCAAACCTAGATGTTGTGTCATTTCTTCTGCTCCTATTCCATTGAACTTTATATTGGTGAGAGCATAGTCACATTGCCATACCTGGCTGCAAGGGAAAACAGCAAGTGGAGTCTCTGGCTGGGCAGCTTCTTTTACCCAGAAGAGGTAGAATAGATTTTGAAAGAACTCGCAGTCTTGCCAGTAGTAGGAGATGTGAGGGCAAGTGTAAGGGACATTTGGAAAATATTCCCACTCTTCGAAGTTAATGAAGAAGCATATTACTAGACCGCCTATCTGTTTTTCATATTCTGATCATTTTATTTGTATAAAACCTGTTGCCTTTGCAATTCCATGTATTTTCTATTGTGCATTTAAAATTTTCATTTTGAGAATGGGGCTGTAGGCTTTGCCATATTGCCAGAGCAGGCTGTGTCACCAAAAACAAAAACGAGACACAAATTTGCCTCTGCCCTGGTCGAGATAGGAAGACCATTTAAGAGGCTCTTAATTCAGGCAAATGATAATGAGAATGTGACTCAGGCAGTGTCCACAGGGGACAGATTGAAGAGATCCTTTAACCCTCACTCGCAGAATCTGCTTTTCTCAGCAACACAGCCAGATAACAGCATTGCCACTAACCATTTATTTCAGCAGGAGGAAATGCTTCCTTGAAAGCGTAATTTAGGAATGTTTTCTTTTTAAACTTAACATAAAATAAGAGGAAATGTCCCAGCCATGTAAGATGCCACTCTTGTCGTTTAGCCGGTATAATGGATATTATTATTATTAGCTGGACATTTCCCCACAATTAATAGCTTTCCCTCAAGAAAAAACAATAAGATTTTACAACCTCACATGGTGTGACGGAAAGCCTCTTAAAGAAGAGGAACAGAATCAGACACTCATGCAGGGAAGACAGCCTTGTGGTTTGCCCCAAGGGATTGGAAGAAGCGGAGGAGTCGCTGGTGGCAGGTTGAGGACACCTCAATAACAGACTGATGCTCCAATCACAGGCCTCTGCACAAAGCTGTGAGTAATCACCCACCAATGCCGGGATCCACAGGCTGTTGCAGAGTTATCTTTCACTGCTCTGTACGTGACACCCTGGGCCTGCAGTATTGCACACAGCAGCCACATTTGTCACTCGAGTTCCATTGATCCAGCAACTCTGATGGGTTGCGGCTGTCTTCAGTCTCTGAATCTCCCAAGGATTATGGTTTTGCACTTTTACTGACCTTTCACTTGATTTTGAGCAGTGGCCTTGTTTCCTTTTACTAGAATGTGAGCTCTTAGTCTGGGGATCATGATGCTCCTCAAAGTAGATGCAATTCTTTGTTAGATGAAGCAATCTTTCAGTATTTCAGTTAAGTGCATTTACTTGAGGAAGGTGAAGCTCCCCAACCTGATTTGTAATTCTATTAAATATTTACCTTGGTTATTGCCCCAGAAGATTATTTTAAGTCCTGTATAGCATAACTGCGGTGCAGGGCGGTTCTAGGATTAATCAGAGCCATGGAACTAAAAACACATCTAATCCTTTTACATTTCTTTAAGAACTAATCATTGTAATCAAGTGAAAAAAAATCCCTTTTTATCTTGCCTTTTAAAAATTTATGAACCGAAATAACTTTTACAAAAAAAGAATCTATTCTCCCCCAGTCTCCTTTGATCTTTGTGGAGAACCAGTGAAGCTGGAGGCAGAGGTACTGTTCAGAGCCACCTGGGCCCGAGGTCTGCATCCTCGCCCCAAATGAGGAATATACCCTTCCTGCCGACCAGTTTGGTTCACTCTTTGACATGCAGGTGTTCCAACTTTTCATAGTCCCTTAAATGTAAGCTCATACAGTCTTAAGCGTCAGCTCCTTAGAAAGATGCTGATGACATAAGTCTGAATATAAAAGTGTAATAGTGAGAGAGACTGGCTTCCTTATCAGCCCTGGAACATTCACTGACGGGGTGAAGGATGTCAGCAGCACTTGCACACCCCATAAGGAATCAAGAGCCATGGAGAAAGCCGGCAAAGATACACTGCATCTGGTTCCACTTGGTGTAGCCACTTGGCATCTGTTTTGTTTCCTTGGCTAACTAAATGAGGAAGCAGTGAGTTGTATGTGTGCCTATATGTGGTCTCTTCCTGCTAATCTATAACCTGCCTATACTACTACACTTAAAAAAAAAAATTATGGGGTGCCTGGGTGGCTCAGTCAGTTAAGTGTCTGACTTTGACTCAGGTCGTAACTTCACGGTTCATGGGTTTGAGCCCTGCATCATGCTCTGTGCTGACAGCTCAGAGCCTGGAGCCTGCTTTGGATTCTGGGTCTCCCTCTCTCTTTTTGCCCCTCCCATTGCTGTCTCTCTCACAAACAAATGTTTAAAAAATTAAAAAAAAAAAAAAATATATATATATGTATTCTGCAATTATTACATGAAGTAACCTATAAATGTCTATTAGGACAAATTGATAGTGTTGCCCAAATCCTCCATTTCCTTATTGACTTTTTGTCTATTTGTTCTAGAATTACTGAGAGAGATAGTTGTTAAAATTTCTAACTATGGTGGTGGTATCTGTTTCTCCTCTTAGTTGTTATTTTTGTCTTACATTTTGTAGCTTTTTTACTAAGAGTATACAGATTTGGAGTTGTTATATTTTTGTTGATGAATTGGCCTTTTAAGCATCATGATATGACACTGCTTATCTGTAGTAATATTTCTTAAGGTCGACTTAATCTGATATTAGTATAACCACACCACTTTTCTTACTGTGTGTTTATGTGTTTTTTCATCCTTATACTTTCAACCTGTGTTTTTTTTATTTAAAGTGCATACCTTATAAGTAGTGTTTAGTTGGATCTTGCTTTTTAATCTAGACAATCTTTACCTTCAACTCTTTAGTCCACTTAATATTATTGATATAGCTACGTTTTATTTTTTATGTTTATTTTTGAGAGAGAGAGAGAGAGAGAGAGAGAGAGCGAGCGAGCAGCAGAGGGGCAAAGAAAGGAGGAGACACAGAATCCGAAGCAGGCTCCAGGCTCTGAGCTGTCAGCACAGAGCCCAACGTGCAGCAGCCACCCAGGCGCACTGGTATAGCTATGTCTAAGTGTTTCAATTGTCATTTGTTTTTTGTTTGACCTCATGTTTCCCATTCCTTCCGGTGTTAATCAACTATTTGTTAAATATTCCATTCTGGGGATGTCTGGGTGGCTAAGTCGGTTAAGTGTCCAACTTTGACTCAGGTCATGATCTCATGATTTGTGGGTTTGAGCCCCACATCAGGCTTTGCTGACAGCTCAGAGCCTGGAGCCTGCTTCGGATCTGTGTCTCCCTCTCTCTGCCCCTCTGCCGCTCTCACTCTGTCTCTCAAAAATGAATAAATGTTAAAAAAAATTTTCAGGGATGCCTGGGTGGCTTAGTTGGTTGGGCGTCCAACTTGAGCTCAGGTCATGATCTCATGGCTCATGAGTTCAAGCCCCGCATTGGGCTCTGTGCTGACAGCTCAGAGCCTGAAGCCTACTTTGGATTCTGTGTCTCCCTCTCTTTGCCCTTCCCCTGCTCATGCTCTGTCTCTCTCTCCTTAAAAAAATAAACATTTAAAAATTAAAAAAAAATTTTTTAAATATTCCATTCTGTCTCTTCTGTGATTTTTTAGCTTCTGTTTGTGTGAGAGAGACAGAAACAGAAAGAGAGAGATTGCTCTAGGGAAGATTCAGGTTCACACTTAAACTAATAAATATTCTACCTGCAGTGAGCAACACAACTGTGTGTGGTCATTAGGCTTATTTCTTTCAAACTTCAGGAAAGTTGCTCCTTGGTTTATGGTATTCGAACAAAATGCATTAAACTGAAAGTTACACGTTTCAGTTCAAATCCCAGCTCCACCACCTAAAACTTGTGTCATCTTGGCCAATGTGTATGTATTTTGTGAGCTTCAGTTTCCTTATCTATAAAATGAGAATGGGTGTTTTAGTGCTACTTTATAGGATGACTACATAGATTATGTGAAGTAATTTCTATAGCTGTATTATGAAAACTGTAACTATAAACATATAGGATATTATTTCAGGATTTAATGGAAAGACTGATTTGCTCTCTTTATACCTTAAAAAGTATATATAAATTTCAATCCTATCTCTTCTATCATCTTTCTAAATTGAAAAACCTTTCTTTCTTTGGTACACTTGTCTTCATGATATTTTTGGCAGTTCTTTCCTTGTACCATCTCCAACTATGATTGGGTACCCCTTCCACAACCACTGCATCAAGGCATACTTCTTTCTGCTCATACTTTAAGACCCAATTAAAACAGCCTGTCATTTATGACAACTTCCCACTTTATTTATTCCCTCTCTTCTGATATCCTCTCAACTCTATTTATCTCATCCTACTGTAACTACTTCCACACATTCACTAACTTTGCCTGACTGAAACTCCTCCGTTAACTATTTGGTTCATCTCAGTATTTCCAATGTTGAGTGTAGAGCCTGGTGCAGAGTAAGTGCGCAGTAAATACCTGTTGACTGAATGAAAGGATAGACAACTCAGGGAAGGACGGCTTTGGTCACTGATCTTCAGTGCTGAGAGTGTCATCCCTGTGAAGATACAGAATACGTGAAGCCCAGTAATTGTGCTCGTATTTATCAAACTCCCACTGTCCCATTTGCTGATGTGGAAGCAGTTCAGAAGCCACCATCCTTTAATGTTGGATTAATGTCACTAAACATCTTACCTTAAATATCCCTGGGAAACTCTGGGAAGACTTTATGTAGTGACAGGTTTTAAAGCATCAATGTAAGTTTTCCATAAGTGGGAAAGGAACTCAGAAAAAGGTAAATTCTCTTGAAGTCTTTCCACAGTCCAAATTTTGGCTTAGTGTGCAAGTGCTTTCTTCTCCTACCCCCCTCTTTCTACTCTCACCTGTGACACACCAGTCATACTGAATGACCTTTAGTTCTCCATGTTTTTCTTTCCTCTGAGCCTTGTACATGCTATTCCCTCTACTTAGAATGCTTTGTTCCACTGATTTCCTGTTACCTGGCTAATTCTTGTGTGTCGTGTAGGTCTCAGCTTACATGTTACCTCCTCTGGGATGCCTTCAGTGACCACTTGTCCCGACTCCCCAAGTCTGAATTAGGTGCTCTTTCTCTATATTCTCACAACACCCTGAACTAACTTCCTTTAGCACTGATAAAAGTATTGAAATTTCTTTTTAGTCTTCTATATTTTTCACTAGACTTAGCATTGAATCTTCTATTATTCCGAGGGCCCTGAATGATGCTTGGCACAGAATAAACCTCAGTAAACATTTTCTCAATAAATTAATGGATGAATGAATGAATCCCACAAGAATCCCAACTGCAAAGAAAGCTTAAAATAACAGGTAGCTGGTATACTTTCTCTTTCCATATCTAGCATTCTCCTGGTGTGCAGCCTGCAGATGTGGAGGAAGTTGTTAAGAAGGGTGTGCAGACTCTTGTGATTGGCCGAGGGATGAGTGAGGCCTTGAAGGTACGTATTGGTGAGCACAGCATTCCTGAGGACAGCTGGTGACCTCTTGGACCATTACCTTAGAAATATGTCCTTCTTGGGGCACCTGGGTGGCTCAGTTGGTTAAGCGTCCCACTTCGGCTCAGGTGATGATCTCACCGTTTGTGGGTTCAAGCTCTGCGTCTGGTTCTGTGCTGACAACTCAGAGCCTGGAGCCTGCTTCTGATTCTGTGTCTCCCTCTCTGCCCCTGCCCTGCTTATGCACTCTCTTTCAAAAATATAATAAAGTTAAAAAAAAAAAAAGTCCTTCTTGGGAGGTCATCTCAATATATCATGCACCCTCATTTTGCTGAGTCAGGAGTGGCCTAGGATAAAATAATGGATGTTAGTACTCTTCCTCATCAGGGTTGGACTCTCCCGTCTCAACCAGAGCCTAGGCCTGTGTTGTTTCAACTATTTTTCAGAAATTCTTCACTCCTGGAATTCTCAAGCTCGATAGCTATCAATATTCAGTTCTTTAGATTTCATAGTACTTCACCTTTTTTATTACATGACATTTTTATAATACTTTCTATTCTTTCCTTGAACACAATCAAGTTATGCCTTTTTTCCCTTTCAGAAAAAAAAATTATTTTTATTGTACTTAAAGAAATAATACATGCTTATAGCAAAACAGGAGATGCAGAAATGTTGAAGTAGAAAAGTGAGAGCTCCCCACCCTGGTTTGTACATGTAATGTATACTGCTCCAGGTTCCTATGTAACTGCAAATACATACTCTTACACATACAGATATACACGTACACACTTATAATCATTTTTTACATCAACAGGATCACATTGTACATATTGTTCTGTAACTTCCTACTGATGTTGTTACATTGTGGACAGCCTTTCACAGAAGTATATAGAGATCTACCTCATTCTTTCCTTTAGACAGATGTCCTAAAATACAGTTCCCTACTGATAAAGCTGCGATTCATTTATATTTTTTGTTTAACCTAGTTTTTTTCCCATTAAAATAATTCCTTTCTACAGGCTACTGTTATTATAAAGTTATTCAAACATATAAAAAATATAGGGTGTTTAAAAAATATTTCAGAACTCTTTCTGAGGCAGAGTCTAAATAAAATCTCCTTAAAATACTCAGCACAAGCCAGTTAAGAAAATATCCAATAATAGCTGCCACTATTGAGAATCTTTTATATAAATTAATTTACATTTATTCAGTGCCTTCTATGGGTCAGACACTATTCTAGGCACTGGAGACAACACGAAAAATGAGACAAACAAGGTTCATGGCCCTCCTGGAAATTAAAACAGTAGATAATTTCACATCGTAACAAATGTTGTGAAGAAAATAGTGACTTCTGAGGGGCTGCTCTAAATGCAGGACTCAGGAAAGGCCTTTCTGAGGAGACATTTGAGCTGCCGTGTACATACAGTAGTTAACTTCATGCTCACACCACCCTGTGATGTTAGAGTTATTCCCATTTTATAGCAGAAGAAACTGGGGTTGAAAAACTTTAAACAGCTCGCCTAAAGCCACTTGGTGGGTACATGGCAAAGTTAGACTTTAGACTCTGGTTGGACTAACTCAAACATTCAACATTTACATGCTAGACATTTTACATACCTTAGCTGAATTAATTTTCATACCAGCCCTGTGAACTAGGTATTATTATCCCTATTTACAGACATGGAAACCAAGGGTCAGAGAACTGAATTCACTTACCCAAGGTCACACTGCTAGTAACACTTAAATCCAAGCCTGTCTGACTCCAGAATCCATACTGTTTCCATTTCCACTTCACCGGAGCTTTGTACATGCAGGATACTTTCAATCAACTTCTTAGAAGCCTTACTGACTCCTTGGGGCTCACTGCCAAATTTTCGACTGGTAAATGCTGGGTGACAGTTGTCATTGTCCAATTCTGTAGAGAGCACTTGCCTCATGGCAGGAAAGGAAACCCTGGAGAGCCTTTCCCTGGACTCACTCATCTCTTTCCCTCTTCCCAGGTGCCTCCGTCAACTGTGGAGTACCTCGAGAAACAAGGCATTGATGTGCGGGTCCTCCAGACAGAGCAGGCAGTGAAGGAGTATAATGCCTTGGCTGCCCGAGGAATCAGGGTGGGAGGGGTCTTCCATTCCACGTGCTGATGGAGCCTTAAGGAGAATAAATCACTAAGCCACAATGCCTCTGACTATCACTCTTACCACTCTCACCAACCTCCCCAAGCTTTCAACAGCTGCTCATGCCCAGTGCTGGGCTAGGGTTTGGGATGCATGGATGACTAAGGCAAGGTCCCATTCTGGGGGGAACTGAAAAGGGAGAAGACAGATATTTACCAAAGTTTAATAATACAGTAAATGTTAGGCCAGAAATACGAGAAAATAAAGGCAAAAAATAAAGCCTTCTGCTTTGAAGGCCAAAGAAAAGTTTCAGTGCATTAAAATTACATTGCGATTGATGCTTTGGAATGTTTAACCATTAATTCAACCAATTTTTACTGAGTACTTTATATGCCAGGCACTGCTAGAGGCTCCAGAGAAACAGCAATAAAAGTCTTATCCTCACAAAGCTTACATTCTAGTGGGGAAAATAAACAATAAATTCCATAATGAAAGCAGAACCTGTTATGAAGAAAAAGCAGGATAAGAAGATGAAGAGTAGTGAAGGCTATTTCAGATACGTGGTCAGGAAGTCTCTTTGTGCAGATGACGTAGGAGCAGAACCCTGAATGAAGTGGCAGAACATTTCTGTAATAGTAACAGTAAAAGGAGCAATGTCCTGATACTAGGGATCTAGGTCATCTGTCTTACTAGCTAAACCTCACCTTCCCTTGCTAGGAAATGATGGGCTGGACTAGACCACCGTGGATAGTCTTTGTTCTGTTAAATGCCACATGTCCTTTGTGAAGCCTTAGAAGAGACTGATGAACTATAAAATTATCACCATCTCATTAGTTTTCATTCCTCCTCCTCTTTAAAGAGTTAGGAGGATGGGCTTTGGTGTCAAATAGCCTTGACTTTGAACTGTGGCTTCCTGCCACTCATTGGTTGGGCATTTATTTAATCTCTTAAAAGTTTCACTGTTCTCATCTGTCAGATAGGGATAATAATTAGTACCTGGAGTGATTTTGTAGGTATTAAATGGGGTGATTCATACCATGTCTTAGCATACTGCTTGGCATGTAGTAAGGACTCAATAAATTGAAGCCATTGTTGTCATTGTATTTTGATTAATAGGTGTGCTGTGTAAAGTCAATGTTTCTTTTTATAGTTCATAACATAGCAGCTTATTTCATAGATCTGTAGAATGTTGAAGTCCAAAGGAACTATCTACTCTTATTTATTCATTCTCTTTCATGCCCATTTACTAAGAGGCTCTTACTGAGACTGATTTTCATATGACCAGTTATTGCTGGGCGCTGGGGGTAGAGAAATGAATAAATTCTAATTCTTGCCCTCAGGAGTTCTGTGGGAGAGACAAATCTACAGATAATGATGATACAGGCATTAATGTTATAAGAGTTACAAGGTCTAATGGTGACCTAAAGGATGGCCTAATCATACCAGAATGGAAGGGAAAGTAAGGAAGACATCACTAAGAACAGGACACAAGCTGAGTCTTAAAGAACAGGTGTTCATCTATTCGCCGAACATTTGGCAAATTTTAAACATTTACTAGGTCAAGTGTCTATCACAGCCACAATAAAATACAATTGTCCACCTCAGCCCTTGTTGAAGCCACGACCCCAGAAAGCTGGGTTTTGCTCCATGTGAGCCTGTCACCTGCTTGGCCCAGTTGGATATCTGACTGGGCAGCCAATCCACAGACCAAACAGCAATTTAAGATGTGGCTTGGCAAGAAAAGGGGAGCTAAGACTAGAATGGGAAGTGAAGGAACCTCTCCAAGTTTGCCCAGCAAGGAAATGGCAGTGTTCTCACCGTGTATATGCACACAGAATAGTTGGAAGAAACACGTTAAATACAGAGTGATGGTATCAATGTTGCAAACTGGCACAAAGCTACCTAGACACCTATTTTGTCTCCGAGTCATCAGATTAGAACCCAACGCTGTGTCTTGATCTCTGCTACACACCATCTTAAAAGGTCCATGGGAGTGGGATGCCTCACTGGCTCAGTCGGTAGAGCAGGCAACTCTTGACCTCAGTCGTGAGTTGAAGCCCCACACTGGATTAGAGCTTACTTAAAAGGGGGGGGGGGGGCATGAGAGTGAGATCCTCACAGACCTGACTTAGCCTGGAGGTCTGAGGAAGTCCTGCTCAGTATCCTTCCTGCCACCAGCAATTTGACAGATACAGGATCTTTCTAGGTCTCAGTTCACTCAGCTCAAAAAAGCCAGGCACCTATACGGCTAGAGAGTGTTTGATAAAATTCAGACTGTTTCTCTACTGATGCAATCAACTTTTTTAAGTGGAATGTAAAGTGAGACATCTCTAGTGGGTGTTGCATTAGGTGTGGGTGTAATCAGTGTTCCTGGGTTGTCTCCACATTATAGAGAACTTAGTACAATCTTCTTGGAGACAGAAGTATCTGGCAGTGACATTATTAAACTTTGTATAGAACCTGGTAATAAACAGCTCCAATTTCTGAATCTGTTCTCCATGGTCATTGCTGGAAATGTGCAGAACCTGGAGAAAAGCTATTTTTCCACGTGACACTATACTTGGTCCCATGTCTTAATCATTAAGCCCTTTGATTTGATTTGTAGGCAGCACAGCCCTCCCTCTGCCCACACTTAATTTCTTCTAGCTTGAGTGGTTCCTAAGACGAGAAGTCTGCCAAGTGCTTTATGGGTACCCTATAATTCTGTTTGCAGAAGTCAATCGTGTCAAAGCCAAATATAAAGTCCTTTCGGAAACACGAATCCCAGGGCTGGCTTTTGCAGGCATGCCATGGTACTGCTAAGTTTGCTCTGGAATCATATTCATTCTTCCCCTGCCTGGTATGTGCCAGTAGCTGTGCCGGGGATACAACAGATGTTCTCACTATGCGTCTACGCACAGAGTAGTTGGAAGAAACAGACATTAAATACAGAGTGATGGTACCAATGTTGCAAACTGGCACAAATCTACCTAGACACCTATTTTGTCTGAGTCATTTTAACATTAATTTTTAATGGCTTTTTTTTTTTACATGAAAATGCAGATTTCTGGCTTTTCTGGAAGAACTGGAAGATCTTATACCCCCAGGCCCCCACTTACAAACCACTGAGTAGAACTGAATGACAACTGTCTTCTGACAGAAGCTATGCTCTGACTGAAGAGAACTGAAGTCTATTATCTTCCTCCAGGTTGCAGGACTCCTTTTCCCCTGCCTACCTTCTTTAGAGGTTTCCATTTGTGAACCTGAAATAAATACTTAAGTAAATATCCTTAAAGAACATATAGAAGGCTGTCGGAACACAGAGGCCACGCGCCAAGCCCACAGGAGACACAAGACAGGCTCCAGAATGAGGCTCAGTTCTGGAGAATGAGAAGGAACCAAAGGAGACAATTTGAGGATATATTCTGGGGCTCAGCAGGTCCAAAGGTCTGAGACAAAACAGCATGATGAATGTTGGCAAGAACTACAGACCTTCTCTATAGCCAGAGAAGTACAAGAATGTGTTGCAAAGGCAGTATGAGACTGGAGAGCAGGGGAGGGGCATGAAGAGCCTTCGGGGACAGAACTTTAGACTTTATCCTGGGACAGAAGTGGGCCACTTGAGAGGGACTTAAGCAGGGGAAGGGCATGAGCAGATCTGGGTTTTAGAAAGATCACTCTGGTAGCTGTGTGAAGACTGAACTGAAGAGGCAAGGTCTGAGGCAAAATCTTTAGGAAGCTAATGCCCCTTTTAGGGGAGATGATAGTGGCCTGCACTAGGACAGAAACTGAGTATGAGAAGGGAATTGAGTCAAGAAACATCTAAGCAGAATTTAAAGGACTTGATGGCTATGTTTACATGAGGGGTGAGGAGGAAGTCCAATGTGACACCTAGGTTTCTAGCTTTGCCTGCTGGGTGCAAGGGAGACTGCTTACAAAGCACAATAGACCCATTATGGAAACCATATTCACTAAGAATCAGGAGGCCTGGGTTCCAGCCGTGGCTTCACCATGGATTCTCTCTGGGCTTGTACATTCACTTCTAAAATGAAGGTGCAACACCAGAGTGATCTTTATACCCCCTTCAGGTCTTTATAATATAAGGTCATTTTTTTCACTTCATTCAAAGTGTGGAAACAGATGCAGAAAAATCAAGATTCTCATATTCCACAGAACCTGATAATTCAGGGTAAAAGGAATTTAAAAGGTTGGACCCAATCTCTCATATGATACTTGAATTCCTTTGCAATAAACTTGTTAGGAGCTTGTTCAACCTCTGCTTGAACACATCCAATATGGACATTTTCTTATCTCCTAATGTATCCCATTTAATTCTCACCTACCTTTAAAACTTATCTTAATACTAAGCCATAATCTGCCCCTTAGTGTATCTCCACCTTTGGTGCAAAACATACTATATTCTGGGTATTAAGACCTAGGATAAAGTCCTAGCTTTGTCCCTTAGGAGAAAAACATAATCTCAAAACCTCAGTTTCTACACCTATAAAATGGGAGATAACCTGAAAGGATTTTTATAGCAGGGGTACTAGATCTGAAAAGGATGCAGCACAGCCTTCTCCCAGGAGGCTTTCTAAAGCTATAGCATGAGGGGCTCAGTTGGCAGCCATGGGTTTCATTGTTTTCATCTACACTCCAACCTAGCAATCATCATTAGATGCCTGGGTAAGGACTGTGCTATGATTCGGCCTAGCTCCCAGCTTCATTTTGTCACCAGGGACAGCACTTTTGCCAGTGTATCTTGTTGACACAGAAGAGCCCACTGATGGCACATCCTTGAGATATACAAAACAAGCAAGTACACTAGAAAAGGCAGCGCTGTGAAGATCTTTCTTCCCTTATTCCCACTCTAACAGGTAAGATGTTCTGGAGCCAGACTACCTGGGTTCAAACACCAGCTCTATCATTTATTAGTTGTGTGACTGAGGCCAAGTTACTCAATTCTCTGAACTCCAACTCCCTTGCTTGTAAAACAAAGATGATAGTATAACTATTCAGAGGGTGGTCGTGAGGATTACAGGAGTTAATTCGTGCAAAAGGTTTACAACACTGCTGGGCACAAGTCAAGTGCATTAAAGCAAAAGCCAAACATGCTTGAATTAAAATTCCAGCTTCACCTGAGTAATCCTATAATCTTCCTATTATTTTTATAAGTTTTCCACGTACCAAATACGATCAAGATTGGCTGCAGATTCAGATTCTACCAAGCATTATTTGATTGAACCCATTCAATAACATTTAAGGTATAATTATCTCTATTTTATAGATGAGGAAACAGAGGCATAGAGAGCTGAAGATCTGAAGGCTTTTTCCATATACTTTCCCTGAGCTGGTACAGCCTAGGCCTTTGGAATCATCTTGGATTTGAATGAATGCAGGCTTTACTACTTACTGTACAGGTTTCCTCCCAAGACTCCTCACTCTAAAGTCTCTGGAAGACTCAGTTGGCTGCAGCAAGGATTAAATGACAGGCAAAGTAGCACAGCCCTCACCCAGTTAACATCTCTGGTGCACTTACTGTTCTTACACCCCAGCTACACCCTTAACTCACACGCAGCTCCAACTGGAGTCATCAAAGACGTAGTGTGTAGTGAGGGAGGACTTTATTTCTTACACTGGATCCCTCTTTTCCATAATCCTTGTTTTTCCTAAAATATGGCCCTTATGTATTATTTTGGTTCTTAGGGTAATGACAGGCAAGATCAAGAATCTCCCTCAGCGATGAAAATGATTCATTCTCTAGCTACTCCTTCAGTCCTTGGCACAGCTACTGCCTGAGTTGGGAAAAGAGCTTCTCAGCAAGATAGCGACGTCTAAGGCCATTCAGGAACTGTCGATGGTGAAAAAGCACACCTGTGAAAGGAGTGGGCCCTGGCAAACAGACTACTGATGTAAGAAACAAGATTATGCTCTAATAAGCAAGTCTTTGGAGGTGACTAGAAAATTACATCTTTGTTTCATACTTGAGGAATGTAACCATGTGATATAAATGTTGAGCCTATAGCCACATAATTTTTTAAGGACCAGGAACTGGAACACCTAGGTGTTTTCCCAACTTTATTGGAGGTATGAGGGGACAGGGAAGGAGGAGGTGTAGATTTGAAGGTTTTTGGATTTTTAATGCAAAATAATTTATCCTGTATTTGATACTAGACAAGACTAAAAGGGTCATGTCCTCCTTATGCCCTTACGCCATTTCCAGGTGAAGTGCTCTAGGCTTCTGCCTCACTCTGATAGCTAAGAAGGGCCTTCCAGCCTCGGCTCTAAAACCTGCTTGTGCCTCAGCGCCTTGCAGGTTTGGGCATTATGTAAACTTTCACAGACTTGCTGAAGGGGATGGTGCCCTCGATGCTGGTCTCCACCTGGGATGACACCTCACCACCCTCAATCCAGGGGGATTTTGGAATGCGGGAACTGGAGTTGTAGGCCAGCAGCAGCCTGACTTCCACCTGGCATGGTTCTGGAAAAAAAAAGACAAAAGAAATCCTCTATGAGGGCAACTGCTAGGAACTGGGATGAAATGTCAAATAAAAGCAACATCAAAGATGGAAGCAATAGGGTTTCTAAACATTTCTTCATGTGCCCTCATCCCTTCCCCCTCACCAAACAAAGATACTTTCCCAGCTTGAATCCTGTGAGGCTGAGCCTGAGCCTGCAGATGTGCGGCTTCTCCGCCACATCTCTGTGGGCTCCCTGCAGCTCAGATCCATGGTGGATCAGAAGGGAGCTAAAAACGGAGGCCTTCTAGCCTTAAGAGAGGCCAAACGGGCCTACATATGGCCGATTCTCATGCCCAGATAACCGTGCTCTTCCTGTGTGGTTGAGCTCGGGCATGAAGGCTGCATGTATCACAGACTCTACCATCTTAGTGGAGAAGCGGCCCTGATTAGGAAACACTTCTGGCAAAAAATTCTCACCAGTGAACAAGAACATGTTTCAGGGACCTAAAATCACGCCATTAAACCTTTCATTCTTTAAATGACATGACATTATGGCACTGATCTTGTGTCTGCATGTGGCAGGCCCCAGTAAGAGTGAGTAATCCCTCCCTCAAGTTGCTGACTGTTGGAGACAGAGACAGTTACAATGGAGCACAGCACTCTAATCAAGTCTGTAAGAAGAATGAGGAAGGAGCCCAGGAAGGCGTTGGAATAGAATACCTGCTCTGTGCCAAGCATATCACCTGAAGAGTATGCACCCCGCCACACCATGAAAGACTGTCACAATCCCCAAAAAGTCTCAAGGCTCTGAGAGGTTCTAAGTGACTGCACAAATCCACACCATTGACAGAATTTGAGCCCAGTTCATAAACTGAAGCAATTAATCTGTTAACCATGTGGTCTCTATAAAGGAGGGGGAGAGAATTTCCGGAAAAACTTAAAGACCATTGCAAAGGGCCAGGAATAGAATAAACTTGGGAGCAAAATGTGCAAGTGTTGAAGATGAGCCCAATGCCTAGATATATAGGGGACGAGAATGAGGGCTGGAGGGATCTAAGTGAACAAGGGCAGAGGTCCCAGGACTTCTCAATGCCCCCCACCCCAGGCCTCTTCCTAGTCACGTCCTGACTTCTCTCTAGGGACGAGAGCAGAGACTGAATTGCTTTTCTCCAGCCAGAGCAAACTAGCCAGACCAAGAGAGCAGCCCTGGCACCACCACTTACCAGCCACTGGTATGGACACCATCATGTAATGAGGGGCCTGACAGCAGCCTGGGTATAACTGTAATGAAGCCAGTGCTGCTCTCCAGCATCAGGCTCAAGTATCAGCTCTCCCGCTACGTATGATCCCCTCTTTTGGTCCCAGATGGCTGTTGCCAACCACCAACCACAACCTAGCCCTGATTCTCACAGCACTTTAAGCCAAATCCTGGGGAGGTCAGAGGACTCAACCCCACCTGTTCGTTATGCCTTCCCTCACCTGCATGTGGTAAGAATGGCAATTCCAGCCACTGCCATCAGAGCAGAGGAGAGGGGAGAGACAACAAGAGGAGACAGTAGGAGAAAGGAACAAAAGATCATGTGGGACAAACCATGTAATCTGTTCATCATGCCTGGAAGATCTCTTATGAGGTATGCATTCTTGCCTCCATCTTACAGATGAAGAAAGTAAGACAGAGAGGTAAAATAACTTTCTCAGGATCACTCAGCAAGGGAGGCAGAATCTGGAACCTGGTTGGCGTGACTCAAAGCTTCTGACATGGCAGACTCCTGCCTCCCAGAGGAGAGGCCCCTGGTACAGAGCTGCTGAAGGCCTGCATGGAGGAACACCCACCAGCACCAGGCCCCATCTCCTGGATTAGGAGAAAGAAGGCACAGGTGCATTCAGAAGGAGAACATGTTTCACTTTGGTGTCCCAGGTCGGAAGGGATTTGGTAGTTAGGAAATGTGAGTGCCAGCCTCAGTGCCACCGCTGACCAGCTATGTGGACCTCCATTTATGCATGTATAAAATGAAAAACAGAACACTAAAATCCCCACCACCAACTTGGTCTAAGGATTAAATGAATTTTAATGGCATATTGAAAATCCTGTATTCAATTTTCATTATTTGTTGAGCACTTACTACCTTCCAGGCTCAAAGGACACATGATAGAGAGGCATCGGAGATACAGAGGTCAAGATGATTAACAAGTTCTCTGCTCTTGTGGTGCCTTCATGCTAATGGGAAAGTCAGTAACAAATTAAATGGGAGAATTCCCAACATTAGTTAGCACTACGCTGAGAATTAAAAAAGAGGTTTGTAATAGCAGTCTCTCAAAGGGGGTGATCCTGAATGAATTATAATTCTTCAGGCTCAGAACAGCTTGGTAGCCCTAGTTCAGGCAAGGACTTACTGTGTGACCAGGGCAAGTTGGTAGGCCCCTCTAAGAACTTTGAGACTCTTCTGAGATCTAGCATGCTGTGGTTTGCCTCTCTGAGCTGTGGGCCTTCCAAAACAATACTGTCCCATGGCCTATCTTTCTAGCTATCAAGTCTAGGATCCCTTTATGAGAAGAGATTAGAGTAAGAAATTCTCTACCTTCCTGTGTGGCTAATAGTGCAGAACATTCCAGGCAGCAAGGATATGAAATGAGGGATGCTCAGGGAGGAAGATCCCAGGTAGAGCATTGCCGGATGCCCCCTAAATTGGGCCAGGCCCAGGGTCACTGACTAGACCCCCAAAGGGGCTGCCCTGATATTCAAGAGCACTACTTCCTCTTTGTGAAAACTTTATTATGTCATTTATACCCACCTAACACCCCTGACAGAGGGAAACCATTAATAAGGGCATTAAGTCACTCATGTAAGTAATATAGAAAGAAAAGTCTAGAAAGCAACCACTTAAGTCTAAAATAAACCAAATTTGGTGTCATGAAACACCTTCCCCAATAACAACCATGCTTCTGAATCATCTCCAATGATTGAGAAAATACCAGTGAGGCCAATTCTCCCCCTACATTTTAGGTTCTGTAGACCGAGTCTCTTTTTCCAGTTTCTGAAGCAGCCTTACAGGCTTGAAATGTAATGTCCCATGCACTTGTATTCTTCCATTTTATTCTTAAGAATCTTTAAAGTTACTTACATAACCTCCCTATCTTTTCACAAATTATTAAATTATTACATTAAACCAGCCCATGTGGAAGGAGGGGGCAGTAATAGTTTACTTGTTTGGGGGGAAATGAACTAAATGGTTCATATACAAAGACAGAATGATTTTAATTTGGGTTAAGAAACATGAAACTGTTTCATTTCTAGACAGAGCAATCCTCAGAACCAATTCCTAGGTTGAGAATTATCATTTTCATTTGGAAGGTGAGGAAATGGATTCAGAAGGGAGAGTGGCTTGTCCAAGGCTATGCAGCAAGTCAGTAGCAGAATTAGGACAAGAAAATAGTATGCTGGCATCCAGCCGAGGGCTCTTTCCAGGAGATTCCATTCTATTGTAATCTCCTGTATACTTTCTGACAAAATCTTGTGCCGCAAGCAATCAAAGCAATGCAGCAAATTAGTCTAAATGCAGCCAGTTTAAGCTTTCAAACTCCTTAAGAAATTAAGTACAGTCCTCAGCAGGCCTGACTGAACCATGTATTTCTCAAAGTGCAAAAAAACAAACGCCTCAAGGTAAGTGTCATCCCCAGGAGCATATTCTGTCCACCTTGGCCCACTGACCCCTTACCTGTCCAGGCAGTGTGGGAGAGGTACACCTGAGTGATAAGCCGGTGGCGCCCTGGGCCAGGATTCCGGAAGTCTGCTGGCTTAGGATGAATCATCTGAGCCTGGCCATCTGGATATAAGACCTAAGAAGTGAGACAAGTGAGAAAAAGAAATAGAAGAGCCATGAATTTTCAACAAAACTGCAGTGTCTGTTGTGAACCCCAAAATAGGAGGGAAAGAAGATACCAGCTTTCATTAAAAACTGTTCCAGGAGTGGGAGGTAATGCTGTTGAGATCCCTGTACTCTCTGCCCTAGCACAAAGCAGTATTTGATAAATGTTTCCTGAATTCATGGTGAAGAAGTGATAGGAATAAAGTGCCTCTATTCAGTACCAGAAGAGGCAAAAGTACTAATCTGAGTGTGAAAAGCCTTCCCAGACACCCCCATCTGGGTGACTTGCTCCCTGCCTGGCTCTGAATCGCATCACAGGCCAGCACCCACCACCAACCACCATTTAGAATGATTTTGTGACTGCATTTTCTCCACGAGGTTATAAGCAGCTAGGAAGCTCTTTCTATAGCTCTGTCAACAAAGGGTCTGCTCTGTTAAAAAACAAAATTCAACCACATAAGTTTGAAGATCTAATTGGCTTTACTGAGTATCGAGCAAGTAGAGAAATGTTTCCAGGAGTCGTCCAAAATGGAAAGGACACATTCCTGGAATGGGTCGAAACTGTAATTAAGTCTTGGTTTCCTGTTGTGGGGGTCAAATGGCTCCAATTTGGGCTGTCTTTTTTTTTTTTTTTTTTTTCTTTGTTAACAGCTCAAATCACTGGCTAGTTCTCAAATCTCACACATGGCCAGAGCCTTGTCCTCACTATCGTAGGGGAGCCTCACAGCTATCTATGCAGAGGGCCCCTCGCACTGCATGGTGTACAAACGAACTACACGAACAAATACAGCTGATCCTAGAACCACATGGCCTGGACTACGGAAATCTACTGATAAGGACAAAGTAGGGAACTACACAGGTCTTTCAACTATGCAACTCTGAAGAGGCAGGTCTCAGCCCACCTGTCCCATAATGAAAAAGGACTTCAACTACCTCCATTTTTTACCCCAAACTTTCTCATCAATTCAGTTCTTCTTTCCAACCTATCTCTTAATTTAGACAAAAGACCCAGAAGGCAAAGCATCTCCTGACAGGAACCAAAACTACCCCCTCAAGCAGTAATGACTGCACTGAGCCAGCAAGACCCCACACGATTGGCCCAAGGACAAGGAGTGACGACCTTCACTGCCCACCTGCATGTACCCACCCACCTTGTCCACATTTTCCTTCTATAAACCTGGAAGTATTCTCAGCACTATGGAGACAGTCTTGGAGACATTAGCCTGCTGTCTTCCCAGTGAAATAATTTCAGTGAATTTCATCCCTGAAATAAATTGCTGTCTTGTTTCACTACCACCTGTCTCTCGGTCTTTGGATTTTGCCAACAGCTAGTGACTGAACATGGTCTGCTTGGGACCCTCCAAACCAGGTGCTCTTGCAATAATCTCCTCTCATCTGTCCAAAACAGAAAAAGTGCTGGTCTGGACAGCACGTTCCTACCATCAGAGCTGTCCTGCAAATAGACAGTGAGCTCCCCACCTGTGAAGGCTTCCAAACAGTTTGGCCATGCACTTGGTGGGGTGGCTCTGGACATTTTCTAGTAAAGTCTAGCAGATGACCCTTAAATAATCTGTCTGTAATTTCATTTATGCTTAGTTGATCACTGAACTTTTTTCAGGGATAAATGTGAAACAGTAGTTCTCAACCCTAGCTCCACATTAGAATCATGTAAGAGTTCTCAAAAAAAAAAAAAAAAAAAAAACAATACTGGTATAGTCATGGGGCCTACCTTCTGGATTCTGATTTAACTGGTGTAGGCTGAGGCCTGTGCATCATTACTTTTTAATGTTTTCTGAGTAACTCTAAAGTGGAGGTAGGGTAGAAAACCACTAATACGGGGAAAAAAAAACACAACCAAAAATGTGCAGCATCAACTCAGAATTAGTTCTCCGTACAGCTTATGATTTATAATGAAGAATTCCTTAATGAAAAAAAAAAAAAAAAGGATTCCTGCTGGGAAGCCAGAGTTTTTTTCCCCCCTCTACTGTCACCACAGGCAAATCTTCAGGGCCTGACTCATTCTTACCTCTTCCAGAAGCTTTCCCTGCTGGCTCCAGGCTATTCTGTCCTCAGATTGTACTCACTTACTGTCAGTGCTTGTGTCCCTACTTTTATTCATATCCCTTATGCCTAGAATACCTCCTTCAGCCCCTATCCTTTGCTCTTACTCATCCTTTCAGACCTCATCCATGCATGAGTGTCTCCACAAAGTCTTCCTTTTCCTCAGCCTCCAACCACAGCGTCCAAATTAAATTGTCTCACTGTGTGTGTGTGTGTGTGTGTGTGTGTATTGTAAATATATTACAGAATTTTTTATAGTAGCTAAAAATTGGAATTAAGCCTGTAGGGGAAGAAAAATAATTTTCCCTCTACCTTTCTAGGTTCTTGGCTAAGATCACATTTATAATAAAAGACAGACAAACAGGAGAAAAATAGAAGTTTAAAACATGTAAACATCCTGTGTACATAGGAAATACCCAGGAAAACTGATTAACTCCCTGAAATGGCCCAAGACATCACCTTAAATACCATCTTCCACCAAAGACCAAAGGAAGGTGTTGCGGTGGGAGGGAGCCAGTTATGGGAGGTTACTAGGTAAGCAAAATAAACAAAGGTAAGATTGCTATGGAAAAAAAAAAAAATATATACACACACACACACACACACACACACACACACACACACATATATGTAAATAAATATTAATCTTTATGCCCAACTTGGGGTTCATGCTCTACCAACCAAGCCAGACATGTGCCCCTGTTGTGCAAACTTAAATTGGTGCCCGCTTCACTGATAAAAGAGTTTCTAGAGATTTAGTAATCCTTCTCTTCCAGGTACAAAGGAGACACCTTTACAAATGGTGATTTCCCTTATAAATGTAAATTTCCCTCACAAAAGGGCAACTTCTCTGTTTTTAGAGATTCTCCAGGTTCTGTGGCCTCTCAAAAACAATCATCCCCAAATATTCTTTATGCCAAAGAGGCATATTTAGAGTGGCATATTGTGTTCCCCTCCATTCTTGTCTTTGAAACTTCCTAGTTTCATAGTCAGAAGCTGAGTCAGTACATTACTCCATTACTTTAGTGAACCAGTCAGTCTCTTATTCTTGAGAATAAGTCAGCTCATTTAAATGGCTGGGTCTTTTTTCAGAAGGTAGTGTTGCAGATGGGTTCCCAAAATTAGGCCTATAGTACGCAACCAATCAGGTATTTATTAAGAGGCCCCAGTATTCTTCTGTGCATGTCTGAATGATGACTGAACTTCTGTTTTATAACTGCATATCTATTTGTCTTTCACTGAAACTGAGCATCCTGAGGGCAAGAATTTAACACATTCACCTCTGCAACCCTAGTGCTCATCATGTGAGTAAGCATTACTTCGTGGATGGGTGAATGGATGGGCAAGTGGGTAGTATTTTTGTGGGGCTTAACTGCAGACTGTTTAAACTGACTGGTATCTCTACTGCATCTGGCATGTGTCTCTAATATGTCTAATTTGGGAAAAAATACTCCCTAGTGATTTTTTCAACCCATAAATTTTGCTCACCAAGTGGACCCATCCACAGCCTGAAAAGGATTTGTTTACTACAGTTTGCTTGCAGCCCTGAAAATACCAAGTTTTAACTTCACATTGTAAGACTAGAAAGACCCCTGTCATTCAGTGAACCCTTACTGGGTACCAGTGGCTTTATATACTTCATTTCCTTTCAGTGTCAATTGTTCCTAGTTGTCAGTTGTAGAATCTGAAGTTCAGAGTTTAAAGTAACTTGCTCTAAACCACAATCAGCAGAAGAGATGGGATTCACATCAAGACTCTTTACCATTAAGAATCATCTCTTCTCTCTCCTCACTTTCTGTCCATCAGGTAGAAATTACAGGGCTGCTGAAATTAAATGCTTCAACACATGGTCTAGAAGCTCTATGAGGACCAAAATCTGACAGACCTGGACCTTCACGGTGCTTTGGGGATCCTGCACATGTTCCAGGGTTGCATCAACATCCAGGGCCACAACCAACCCGGATGTAAACCGCAAAGGGTTGTCTGACTCGCCTGCTGGCTCAATGATTGTGGCTGAAGCTTTGTGGATCTGCAAGCAAGAAAAAAACATAATGATCCTGAAGCCAGGTCATCCCTGGGCGACAAAACATGATCCGTGCAGCTTTCTGTCTCGTTATTAACAGGTGAACATGTGAAAGCCAATCAGAGGGAAGGCTCTAGCCCAGCTATTCAACCGGTCAAAGAAGGTCACCAACGTCAACAGTTCTGACTGTCTGAACAGACTTGACAGGACCTGCTCTGGAAGGGGGAGGTGTAGGAAGGTACTCTGCCGCAGCATGGTCTGTACAATTTTGACAACTTCTACAGGTTTGGATGTCATGAGTCGGGGCATCAGGTCAAGAAGTTTGTCCACAAAGCTGTCCTGTAGGTGGGGCAAATCAGCAATAAAACACCTGTAGGAACAAACAGAAGCCAAGTGACTAAGCATTCATTTACCACAGGATGATCCCCAAACATATGCCAAATCCTTAGGTAGGAGAAGTGATGAACTGAAGGAGCTCATGGTCCCTGAATGAGAAAGCCAGGCACCTAGATAATTACGCCTTGGTGATATGAGCATCCTGATAGCCTTGTTTATTGAATACCCCTATGTGCCAGATATACTCTTCAAGTGTTTGGCATGATCTTATTTAATCCTCCCAGCAATCGTGTGCATTGTTACAATCATTATTTTCATATTACAGATTCATTAATTAAGTTAAAAAATACGTCTTTAAGACTGCAAGTGCCAACTACTATCACAGGCACCAGGGACATAACAGTGAGCAAAAGAGAAGAAAATGCCTATCTTAATGGGGCTTATATTTGTAGAAAGGAACACAGAGATTCAGAGAAAAGGATGTTGCATTGAGGCTTAAAAATGTTAAATAAACTCATTCCCAGCTCTGATTCCACAGTACTCTTGCTTATAGAAGGGGACAGTCGAAAACTATTTCACTGAGGTAATAGCAGTGCAGGGACTCAGGGGCTGAATTAAGAAAGAATGTACAACTCTATGCAAGAGATGAGAAACTATGGCATACCAGAGCTATCACCTTCCTAAAAGTCTCTTCAACCCAAATATGCAAAAAGACTCTCCATCTTAAATCTAAAACCAAGGGCACCTGGGTGGCTCAGTCGGTTGAGTATCCAACTCTTGATTTCAGCTCAGGTCATGGTCCCAGGGTTGTAGGATCAAGCCCCAGGTTGGGCTCCACACTGAGCATGAAGCCTGCTCAAGATTCATTCATTCATTCATTCTCATTCTCTCTCTCTCTCTCTCTCTCTCTCTCTCTCTCTCTCTCTCTCTCCCCCTCTTCCCCTCTCCCCTGCTCGCACAGACTCTCTCAGAAAGAACGAATGAAAGAAAGAAAGAAAAAGGGAAAGAGGGAGGGAGGGAGGGAGAAAAAAATCTAAAACCAAAGTAAGGCATGAACTCAGGTGAGATGTGAAACTAGGTTCTTAAAGAGCCAAACTGGAGTGTATCATCTGCTAGAGAGCAGCACCCACTGGTGAAGCGTGGTATTGCAACTCAGCCCTACAGGAAGCTATCTCACCCAGATGAAGACTCAAAAGTATAGTCATGTAAACTTCAGGTTTGATGAAGTTCATGGGGGCAGGGATAAGGGGTGGAAGAATGAAATATCTGACTTAATAAATATTAGACTATAAAATCCTATAAATTCTTTCCTCCTAGTATTATATTGCCAGTACATCACATGTCTGGTCACCAATTCAACTACCACTTCTTCGCTAAGCCTTCCATTCATCTACTAGATCTGTTTTAACCAATTTATTTCATATAGAACTCTGAGAAAACATAGCTGTACTACAAAATAAAGGCTACCTACAGAATTATGGAACAATTTTTTGTAGATTACTGTTGTTGAATTTCCATATTTCTCTACAAAGAACAGTGGGGAAAAGAACTTTTTTGTTGAGATTTTTCAACAAAAAAGTTTGTTTTACCATCTAGATACTTGTCTTTTTGTGGCCCAGCTGAATGTTGAATCCAAATGATCCCCGATATTTTTACTGTACCACTGTTGCACATTTGGCTAAGTTTAAAGAAGTTTACATACCCCTAAAAAAAATGCGCGAGGGCACACTGCCACAGATAACAGGTTGGATGCGTGGGTTAAACCAAGGATTCTAGCTTCTGATTGCTCTTGTTGCCCTCTAAGTGCTGTTATCTGCATAACCAGGAGTCAGTAAGCTAGATGGTAATGAAATAGTTACCTCTGAAAAAAGTCCACTTCCTGTAAAAACTTTTCACACATCCCAAATAAGGGGTCAACTCTGTAGAAAAAGAGAAAAACAAAGATACATACATATATTTGGCTTATGTAATCTTCGAACTGAGGAATGAGGACCAAATTCCCAGAAACCTGAGCCTACGTGAAAGGAAATCAGAGGATTACACTATCAAAATTATCTCTAAAAGGAAGAGCAGATTCCTAATGGGCCTAGGGGGAAAATATCTGTCAGAATGCCAAGACCCAATTAAAACACTTCGGTGGCTATCAGGCTCAATGAACACTCGAAATCAAGGGCTATCATAGACCGTGCCTGGCATCAGACTCACTAAGGATACAGGGCAGAAGCACAGCTTGCAGACAATCCAGCGCCACGTTCCTCCCCTGCAGGAGTCCTCACCACACTCCATTCAGCCGTCCACAGAGCTGTCTGTGGACAGACAGCTCAGGTACGAGGAGATGACATCTATGTCAGTTGAGTTTGGAGACCAGCCTGGATTAGAAGCCTCACGCTCCATAGGTGCTAACATCTCTTGAAACAAATCCATAGGCATACCCTCCAGGGTCCCCACAAGGGATGTGCCCAGTTAAAAGAATCACTGCACTCAGTAGAACCCAAAGCTATGGTGTCTGCATCAGGCAATTACAGTTTACTAATAGTCCCTTCTGGTCTATATGCAGTTTTCTCAGTGACAATTTTTATGATCACAGTGTTACCTAGTAAATACAGTTGATATACCAGGTTTCCAGGGAATATACCTAGAAAGTTAACCAAAGGTCAAATTCTCATGCAGAAGGGGAAAAGTGTTGTTACTACTTTGCCCATAGACAAGATATCTGCATATCTATTTGTTCTTTCCTCACTTGGCTTCTCTGGCTTCACAGCCACTCATTTTCTTTTTATTTCTTGTAATTTCCAAATGAAACTTTGTATTTATTTTCATTAATATTGTATTCATTAGAGGAGTAAAATTCCAGTGAGGAAAAACAGACAAATACGCTCTCCTTATATAAAAACATGCAAGAAAAGGGTGTCAAGGTTCTTAATAACCTAGTTTAGTCTTTCTACTAAAATGTAAGCCCCATGAGAGCAGGGACTTTTATATTAATTATTTTGATATATATTTTCTGGCACAAGCAACTATTCAATAAATATCTGTTGAATGAACAAATAAATGAGAAATGACAAATGGAAACTTACTCTACAAACAACATGCATTTGAATTCTTTTCCTAAAAAACAGGCAGCACTTGAAACTTTCTTAACTCTGATAAACTACCAGAAAATGGAACTGCAATCTGATAGTGAGGTTCACCCACTAAAGATCCCCAGGAGTAAGAGGGCTGGAAAGGAGACCTCAGGAGGGGGTAAAAAGAAAACAATTCAGCCAAGCAATATCAATGTGGGGTCTGCCTATATAGAGTCATCTTGTAGAACTTCCCAATAATAAAACATAAAATAGATTTGGGAACTACCTCCAAACCCCAAAACAGACCAAGAAGCCTCACCTACATGCTATATGAAGTAGGCCTTTATCACTAAGAACCTCCACTTTTTTCTCGGGGTAAGGAAGGAAAGCAGAGGAAAAGTAAAGTCCACTGGGAAACCAAACACTGATCTACTTCCATTTATAAGTATGCAAAGACAATGGAAAATCATTAGATGCTATGATCAGGGCTGTAAAGGAGACCAAGCAGACCTCAGTGAGAGAAAGTCAAGGCAAGAAAGCTCAGAAAATCTTTTTTTTAATTCTAATAAATAACCTCAGTGAGATTAAAGAGGAGATCTGAAAGGATACTGCACTGATAAAGCAAGAGAAACGGCTATGAAAAGGACACACTGAAGAAAGCATACTGGTAAATGAACAGTAATAATGAAATCAACTCAAAAGTAAGGAATACTGTATTGAAAAATGATGAAAACTGAAGTCATAACTTAAAAGAGCATATTGAGGGGTGCCTGAGTGGCTCAGTCGGTTGGGCGTCCGACTTCGTTTCAGGTCATGATCTCACGGTTTGTGAGTTCGAGCCCCGCATTGGGCTCTGTGCTGACAGTCCAGAGCCTGGAGCCTGCTTAGGATTCTGTGTCTCCCTCTCCCTCTGTTACTCCTCTGCTTGCATTCTGTCTTTCTGTCTCTCTCAAAAATGAAAAAGATTTAAAAAAAAGTTAAAAAAAAAAAAGGAGCACATTGAGGAATTTACACAGAATATACAGTAGAAAAGCTAAGACACTGAAATTATGAGAAAAAAGATATAAGGGAAAATAGATCCAGAAGACACAACATCCAGTATGACAGACTGGAGTGGATGAAGTAGTAGTAATTAAAGAAATAATGGCTGGGAAAAGATCCCTGAGCTAAAAGCAGAGTTTATACTTCAAAGTCCCACTGAAGGTCAGTTAAAAGCATTGAAAGAAAACACGTATCTACACACATCCTGGTAGAATTTCTGAATTCTAAACAGAGAGGAAAAAAAAGAACCAAGAAAAATAAGGAAACAAAGGAAAGAGGACCAGACTGACATCGGATATCCTAACTGTAACATTAAATACTAAACAGTAACTCAGCAACATTTACAGAGTTCTGAAAGAATTCCAATTATGCATAAGAGCAAAAGAGAGGCAGTTTCGGACATGCAGGGTCTCAATGACTGTACCACTTACATACTTATTCAGAAAAATAATTACTAGAGAATGCACTCCTGTCAAATAGTGAATTAGAACAAGGAATTTGAGGGGTGCCTGGGTGGCTCAGTCGGTTAAACATCTGACCAGCTCAGGTCACGATCTTGTGGTTCATGAGGTCAAGCCCCACATTGTGCTCTACGCTGACAGCTCGGAGCCTGAAGCATGCCTAGGATTCTGTGTCTCCCTCACCCCCTCCCTCCCCCTCCCCCACTCGTGCTCGCTTTCTTGCTCTCTCAAAAATTAATAAACAGAAAAATTTTTTTAAAAAAGGACAAGGAATTTTAGAAAGCAACTGTGGCACACACACACACACACACACAAATGAGTGAGCAAGTTAGAGCTAACTCATTTTGAAAAAGTACTTATAAAGATTAATGCATACTTTAAGAAAGGATTCTTAAATACATTATAAAAACATAATAAGCTGAAACTTAATTCCGAACTATTTAACAGTATGAGACAATGAAATAAAAACACATTAGAACTTTCATCTTGATCTGAGGTGACTGTGATAAAGGTAATTAAAAAGTCTATTTAATTTTTTGTGCTGATAAGTTGAATATGTTTATTAAAAATGTAAGTAAAAATAAGTAAAAATACTATTTCTACAACTAATATAAGCTAACATTTATCAAGTGTTTAGTCTGAATGAGTCAGGCAAGTATTTTAAGAGCTTTACATATAATAATTCGATAATCCTTGCAATATCCTTATGAGGGCGAGGCAGATACTATTATTATCCTAGTTTAACTTACAGGGATCGAAATGAGGCACAGAAATATTCAGTAACTTGTCCCAGGTTACTAAGTTTCCAAATGGTGGGAATCAAGATCTGAGTCTAAGCAACAAAGAACCATAGTCCTCTTAACCCCTATCTTGTACTGCCTCTCACTTGAAAAGGTTAGAAGTAGGATCAGAACTCATGCTCGCTTCAGCAGCACATACAAGAGAAGTAGGATCAGAACTTTCAAACCCTTGCATGAAACAAAGATATAAAGAAAACAACCAATCCAGCAAAAGCCAGGAAAGGAAAGGAAAGGAGAGGAAAGGAGAGGAAAGGAGGAGGGGAGGGGAGGGGAGGAGAGGAAAGGAGGAAGGAAGGAAGGAAGGAAGGAAGGAAGGAAGGAAGGAAGGAAGGAAGGAAGGAAGG
>NW_024412411.1:7166089-7198345 GCF_014898765.1 Herpailurus yagouaroundi
AGGAAGGAAGGAAGGAAGGAAGGAAGGAAGGAAGGAAGGAAGGAAGGGAAGAGAAAAGAAGGTTAAGAAAAGAAGCAGGAATGAATGCACACAAATGGAAAATATAAATTACTACAGTACAAGTAAAGACCAAATATATTAGAGTCTTTGTATAAGGACATGGAAAAATGAAATACTGTTGGGGCAAAAACAGTTTCAAACAGACAGTGAGGCAAACCATAAGAGACTCAAGTGCAGAGAACAAGCTGAGGGTTGATGGTGGGGGGGCAGTGGGAAATGAGTGATGGGCACTTGTTGGGGTGAGCACTGGGTGTTATATGTAAGCAATGAATCACAGGAATCTACCCCAGAAACAAGAGCACACTGTATGCAACCTATGTTAGCTAACTCGACAATAAATTATATGTTAAAAAAAAAAAAAAGAAATATTGTTGGATGAAATTTAAAGGAGGCAGAACACAAAGTATATCATTATTCCATTTATATTAATACGCACACATTTATAATGTAGATGTGTTTATCTGGCTTGGGAAGAGTCTGTTGACAGTTGTTTTAGAAGGGGTAGATTACCAGGGAACCTTCACTTAATCTGCAATATTTAAATTAAAAAAAAATTTTTTTTAGTAATTATACATAAACTGAAGAATAGATCTATTTTCTTTAAATAAAAAAGTGTAGATGCCAACACAAGCACCTGTCTTTGCTCAGCTGTGACTGGCAAATAGTAGGGATTAAACATTTGTTAAATGGATGTATGGCTATCTCTAAGATTAAATCACTACCAGATTTTATCAGGTCACTAGATCAAAATAAGTGAAGAAATCAAATAACATTCAGAATGTTCTTTCTGCCTCGGTATTTTTCAGTGCTTAAAAACACTCCTATTTCCTTCTCTATGCCACATTTAGACTGACACAATCACTTGACTAAGCATCACATGTGTCCTCCACCTGGGAACAAGTTACTGCATTGTATCAAATCTACAATGCATCATTCTTAAGATGCACCTTTATTTTATGAAATAAGAAACGGACAATAAAAACACTTTCAATCAAAATATGGCAAAATCAAAATTAAAAAAGTATAAAATCAAAATTTCAGAGAAGTTAAAATTTTAAATGTGCATTTTAGAACCAATGAAATATGACAATTCTATTAGAAAGTCCGATAGTGAGCTCTTACTATGTACCAAGTACCATGTTAAGTGCTTCTACATGTATTATCCCATTTATTCTTCATAAAAACCCCATGAGACAGATGCTGTCATCATTCTCTTTTTACAGACAGGGAAACAAGGCACAGAGAGGCTTAAAAAAACCCATTCATAATCAAACAACTAGGAAGTGGAGAGGTCTGGGTTTGAACAAGGTAGTCTCACTACACTGCACATTCTCTTAATTTGTCTTTACTGCCTCGGAGAGCTTACTAGTCCCTTCAGAAGAGAAAAAATGGTTCCTGGCACTAAATTCTTAAAGAAATCTAGCAAGGACCAAAAAGAATGTCATTGTTGTCTAATGAAGTCTTATGTTGTGCTGTAGGCAACAGAGAGCCACTGGAGGGGTTTTCCAGAGACTTAATTTGTTCCAAAGATAGAACTTGGAATGTCTGAGAAAATGAAGAGTTTGTATACCTCTTAGCTAATCTTTCCTAAGTATCTTTTCACTTCTCATTAACTTTAGTGAGATCTCTGAATGCATTTGGAAGCGTCTTTGAAAGGACTGTGCCTCACTTTTAGCCAGCCACACATCTTACCCTCGAGTAGTCCGTGCTGTTACTATAAGTTGCAAGGCTTTGGCCTGCAGCCTCATGTGATGGATAATCACCACCTGTTTGTTCTCCACACCACTGTACATGAACTCCATTTTGTAGGTCTCTTCCATGATCTATAAGGAAAGGTAATTAACAATCAGTAAAAGTATCATAATGGTCTTGAGAGCAACAGAGAATTCTAGGTGCAATTCTGAACGGAGTTTGTTTTTAAGTAGGCTCCATGCCTAACATGGAGACCAATGCAGGGCTCAAACTCACGACCCTGAGACTGAGACTCGACCTGAGATTAAAAGTCAGATGCTTAACCAACTGAGCTACCCAGGCACCCCTGAACTAAGTTTTAGTACTGAACTGAGATATTTAAGTGCCTATGGTGAGAGAAATTAGGATAATTTGATAAAAATTAATATGTGTTGTGAGAAATTACTCTAGTATATCTTACAAAAAGAGAGTAAGTTGTTTTGTTAGTTAAAAAAAAAGATTTTCGGGGGGGCACCTGGGTGGCTCAGTCAGTTAAGCATCCGATTCTTGACTTCAGCTCAGGTCATGATCTCATGGTTTGTGAGTTCGAGCCCCACAGAGGGCTCTGTGCTGGCAGTGTGGAGCCTGCCTGGGATTCTGTCTCCCTGTGTCCCTCTCCTGTTTGCTATTTCTCTCTCAAATAAAGATAATACTTGGAAAAAAAAAAAGACTTTTGGGGTGGCTGCGTGGCTCAGTCGGTTAAGCATCTGACTTTGGCTCAAGTCATGATCTCAAGGCTCCTGAGTTGGAGCTCTCTGTCAGGCTCTGTGCTGACAACTCAGAGCCTAAAGCCTGCTTTAGACTCTCTGTCTTCCTCTCTCTCTCTGCCCACCCCCAACCCCCATGCTCACTTGCTCTCTCTCTCTCAAAAATAAATAAAATTAAAAAAAAAAAAGACTTTCATCTGGTAACAAAGTCATCTTAGTTGATGACGTGAAGATATTAAAAGTTTAATCACTGATAAAACTGTAAAGCACTGTTTGTTACCCTTAAACTGTGGGTACAAATGAATAAACACTGTGTATGGACACCCAACCCCAGGAAAAGTCCTCAAGGATTTAGCATCAGGAACCATTAACCACGTATTAGTCATCCAGACAGACTGTTCCATGGGCCTGGTCTGTTGAAGGGAGTCTGGAGAGAGAACAAGTGCAGAAAACAATATCTATGACCTCAGATCAAGCCCAGTGCATTAAGCTCTTGCTCTCTTCTATCCAAATCAGCTACTCTCATCCAATGATACTTCTCTCCCGAATCTGTGCTTGTCTTCCTTGGAGGGCTTTGGGGTCAGAGAAAGGACTCCAGACTCTCCCACAACTGGCAGTAAGACAAGTTAATTACATAGTGCCTCAGTTTCATTATCTGTAAACAGGGAATAAACAGCCCCAAAGTCATAAAATTTAAAGGATAAAATGGAGCATGGAAAGCACTTAGTACAGTATCTGGAACCTAGTAATGAGGATTCCTTTCCCCTCCTCCTCTCAGATTACTGCTCCCTGGTCCCATCCTTGCCATTCTGGAGTACTAGTCATTAGGCTTTATTCCCCTACAATAAGCCACAGAGCAGATCTGAGGAGGAATCTAGGTCAGATGAAAGATCAAGTAGAACAAGGGAAACAAAACACTGTGGGTATCAGGAGCTATGGGCTCAATTCCCTAATTCTACTACCTATAGCGCTATGAATTTAACCTGCTGATCCTTAACTGTTCAATCTATAAAATGGACTTAATATTTATTCTTACCTAATGGGATTACTGTGATAATTAATTAAAATAGACCTGAAATTACTTAGTGAACTGTACTTTAACAATCACAGTCACCATCTTTAGCTTGCTACTGGGTCATAATGACTCGGTCATATACCGACTCCCAATCTGGAAGACATGACCCAGAGAAGAGTTCACTAAATCCCAATACCTAAGAATGAAGGGAAACTGCTCAAAGCTACACAGAAATAAATTCAAGGCAAATATAATTAAAAGCTACTTAATGAACTGAGGACAACATAAGGACCTTTTAACATTCAAGAGATGGTACAGGCTAAAAATATAAACAATCTCAAAATGAGTTCAGCTATACTTTCAGATGAACGATTTATGACAGTATTTATTGGATTCTAGTCTATCTAAAATACAAACTGATAATAATATATTTTTAGAACAATAAAGCATCTTAGAAATCATCCAGTTAAAGGGTACCTGGCTGGCTCAGTCAGTTAAGCATCCAGTTTGATCTTGGCTCAGGTCACGATCTCACAGTTCGTGAGACTGAGCCCTGAGTCAGGCTCTGTGCTGACACTGCGGAGCCTGCTTGGGATTTTCTGTCTCCCTTTCTCTTCCCCCTGCCCTAGGACAGAGGGAGGAAGGGAGGGAGGGAAGAAGAAGGAAGCAAGCAAGCCAGTGCTGTGTCCCCTAATTATGCTGCTTCTCATATCACTAACTTCTGTCACAGGCTGGAACTGGGGAGGCCACAACAGAGGTGTGGAGCCATGTGAAAGCCTCTGACTCCAACTTAGACGAGACAATTCCTAGATAGAGACCCATTTGAGAAGGTCCCGATACGTTTACCTGTTTTGCTGCTGCTGAGGCCAAATCACTCTGCTTCAAATACAATGGGGCAGCCACATTCCAAAGCTTTTCTTGCAAGGCCTACACAGACAAATCAGGAGAGAAATGAACAAAGAGATCAAAAAGACTGGCATGTCGTTTGAGGCTTATGTGTTTGTTTTGCTTTGGAAATCTACCGCATTAGGACTTCCTCTCAATCTTATTCTTTTAAGCTAATAAGCCCTGCCTACTATAAAGAAAGAGGAAACCAAAGGTTTGAGCTCCTCCCCATTCAATCCAATTCCTGTCCCAAAGGCCCTACATCCAGATCAGATCAGTGCTTGCAAGCAAAGGGCAGGAGCCATCCAGGTCTCACCAAAATGTGCAAGCAAGCCAGCTTCCAGGGTTCTCGTCCTTCCTTGTTCCCAGAGCCACTAGACTACCTAGGCTGCCTCAACCCTTCTTCCTTGAGCTTCCTTCCAAGCTCCTTCCATGGGGCTTTTATTTTGCCCCATGTTCACTATCCTTTGAACAGCCTATCACCTTACTGACATACCCAACCTAGAAATCAACAGGCTTTCCTAGATTCCTCCCTCTCTCTCCATCTGTGTTCAAAATGAGCACTAAGAGCCACAATTTTACCTTCCATCTCTCTCCTCTCATCTGAACGGCCCCATCTCTCAACTCTCTTATAAATCTCTGCTGTAGTCCCTTATTTTCAGTCCTTCCTCATTACAGACATAATTTAATGGCTTTACAGAAAACCTAAACCAACAATTTCCTAATAGAAGCGTAACATAAACCATATACATAATTTTTTTTTCAACGTTTTTTATTTATTTTTGGGACAGAGAGAGACAGAGCATGAACGGGGAAGGGGCAGAGAGAGAGGGAGACACAGAATCGGAAACAGGCTCCAGACTCCAAGCCATCAGCCCAGAGCCTGACGCGGGGCTCGAACTCACGGACCGCGAGATCGTGACCTGGCTGAAGTCGGACGCTTAACCGACTGCGCCACCCAGGCGCCCCCATAATTTTATGTTTTCTAGGGGCCACATTTTTATAAGTAAAAAGAGGTAAAATTAATTTTAATAGTATAGTTTATTTAACCTAGTGTATTTATTATAATTTCACTAAAAAGTCAGTATTTTAAAAAATTAATAGTTTACATTCTTTTTTCATACCAACTCTAGGAAATCAGCGTGTATTTAGCACATCTCAATTTGAACTAATGTTTCAAGTAATCAATAGTCACATGTACCTGGTGAGGATCCAGTTAAGACAGTAGCAGGTCTAAATTATAGATACAGAAATTTTTAAATCACCCAAATCATACTACCCTTGTTTTTGAAAATTCATTTCGAGTCATTTCTTATATGTATGCTTCTTATATAGCTGTAGTCTCAAAGCAGAAATAATTTTGTATGCTTTTTTGGTACATAACATTAACTGTATTTTGTCATGGTGTATAATTCTTCATAAAGATCATTACTGGCTACAGAATATACTGTTGAGTAGTTGTGCCAGAATTTACTTCGCTTTTACCCTGTTATCAAACATTTGCCTGTCTTTGGTTCTAAGCCTTTTCCCCTTACCTACCCTGACACTCCATGACACTGAGTGAACAACATAGTTCTATGTTCTTCGTAGGAATATTTTCTTCTCTTTTTCTACTGTAGAAAACCGGATTCTTTTTAAAGACCCGCTTGTATTCCTTATAGAGATAAGAAGCCAAGAAAGAAGGAAGACCAACAATGACATGGCATTCACTATGTGTCAAACACTAAGCACAGGGCTCTTACACACCTTGCTTGTTACCAGTCCTTACCTAGGTAGAATTATTATTAGCCCTGTTACACAGAGGTTTGGAAAAGACAAAAAACTTTGCGAAATGGCACAGAGGAACTTTTGGGGATAATGGAAATGCTCTACATCTTGACTGGTGGTGGTTACACAGGTATACACATCATACACATTTGAAAGAATCTATCTAGCCAAACAAGAGCTGTTTAAATCCCAACCCATTTCAGTATACACACCCACCTCCACATATATACACACACCTGCAAAGCCCTAAGCTCACATATCTTTTTTTTTTTTTTTAATTTTTTTTTTTCAACGTTTATTTATTTTTGGGACAGAGAGAGACAGAGCATGAACGGGGGAGGGGCAGAGAGAGAGGGAGACACAGAATCGGAAACAGGCTCCAGGCTCTGAGCCATCAGTCCAGAGCCTGACGCGGGGCTCGAACTCCCGGACTGCGAGATCGTGACCTGGCTGAAGTCGGACGCTTAACCGACTGCGCCACCCAGGCGCCCCACTCACGTATCTTAAAGTGAGAAATAATTTCTAACTACTCCATTTACTCTGACTTTAGTCAAATATCATAATTACTTCAGGGGCACCTAGGTGGCTCAGTCGGTCAAGTCTCCAACTCTTAATTTCTATTCAGGTCATGATCTCACATTCGTGAGTTGGAGCCCCGCATCGGGCTCTTGCTTCCAGTGCAAAGCCTGCTTGGGATTTTCTCTGCCCCTCCTGCATTCATGCTCCCTCTCTCTCAAAATAAATAAACTTAAAAAAAAGAAAAAAACTTAAAAAAATATAATAATCACTCTAAAGAATAAGTAACTAAAGACGCTTGGAACTAAAGCCAAGATAAAGGCACATAAAGTAAGAGGGATCCCCTAAATCCTAAACCTAAATTTAGAGAACTCTACTGCAGAAGCTGAAAGCTAGTGAACTAATTGAACACATTTTCAACTCAGCAAACTGAAACAGCTTCTTGGTTACCAACTTTGTGTGTATATATATGAAATCTGACCACCTAATATAGAATGCCAGCAAGGTGGCCATTTTAAAAGCAATGAAATCAACCTTTGACTAATAAGACTTCGACAAAGTAAAACTGGCATTTTAAGAAAATAATATAAAAGTTCTATGCTAATCAAATTATAAAAACCAATTTAAAATCCATATGATTCTAATGAAAATGGTTATCCAATCTACTCTAATTATATAATGATAAAAGAATACTTCCAAATTAAAAAAATTTAAATTCCCACACAACAATTCTTTAGAGACAAATATAATTACACTGCCAAGTAAATAATTTCTCCACTGCTAAGCAGCTACATAAGACTGTACATTAATGGCCTAAAAGAACTGCTGAATCCATTCAAGTGCATTCTTATACACTTTATGCACGTTATAAGCACAGTCACAAACAATGGATTCAAGCCCACCTTGATGAGAAGAAGTTGACACCGAAGATAGGTAGCAGAGAAGTCAGCAACTCCTGCTAATTCAGACTGAAGTTCTCCAAGTCTTTGCAGATCCCTATGGTAAATAAAACCCCAAGCCACACATTGGACAGGGATAATGATATCAATATAAAGATCACATCAAAAGCATTTTACCATTTTATACCTAGTAAATAAATTGGTCACAAATTCTTTTTCAAAGACTTTATTTTTTTAAGTAATTTTTACACTCTTTGTGGGGCTCAAACTCAAAACCCCAAAATCAAAAATTGTGCGCTCTACTGACTGAGCCAACCAGGTGCCCCACAATGACAGAACCCAATGCTGGAGTGATTATAATGAAATTGGTTCACTCATGCTTTGGTAGCAGTTTAAGAATACAATTCTTTTAGAAAGTAACACTGCACTACATTATAAAAGTCATACACGTGGTCAAATATTTTGATCAGTAGCTTTATGCTGAGAAATAATTCTACGGGGAATATCCAACAGAAATATGCGCTGGGTGTTGTATGTAAGTGATGAATCATGAAATTCTACTCCTGAAACCAATATTGCACAGTATGTTAACTAAAATTTAAATTTAAAAAATTGCTTAAAAACAAATGAATTGCTTTATACCCCACAACATTCACTCTTGTACACACAGACTATTATAGTGGAATATTCTACAGACATTAAAATATAAAATGGTAGTAAGGTGTATGATCTCAACTATGTAAAAACTATGTGTAGAAGAAAAGTATAGCAAAGTGGTTTTCTGGATAGAGGTATTAGGTGCTTTTTAGTGCCTTCTCCCAACTGTGCTTTATTTTCCATACAATAGACAATTATTTTTTGTTATCATCAGGAAAAAAAAATTTTTTTTAAGATACTGTAGTAGGCTTTGTTGGCTCCTTACCCATTTAGCCATTCTGTACTTCCCTCACTAACTGAACTCTGATTTTGTTCAAGGGAAGGTGTCCTCAAACCCAGTTCCAGGTAGATTCTGATTGAACTAAGCCAATTAGTATATGTCATCTCCCTGGTTACATGACTTAAGTTGGCCTTGTCAGTCCTAATGCAAGGACGTATATTCCATGCTTGGAGCAGGTCTGAGAGTGTCTCTGTCTTTCTGTCTCTACCTCTAACATGCGCTAGACTGAACAAGAGCACTTACAGTCCTGACTGCCTGGCAGCCATACTGTAACTCTAAAAGAAAAAAGCCTTGGGATAAAGCAAATGCTGAGGATAAGAAAAATCCAGAGACAAAAGAACTGGATCTTCAATGATGTAAATGAACTACTTGACCATACCATACTTAGAACTGCCTCTGATTTTCTATTCGTATGAAGAAATAAAAAGCCACTGTAAGCTAGTTTGAGATGAGGTTGTCAGATACCTGAAACTAAAAGTATCCTAGCTGGATACAGGTACAGACAAAATGATTGCAAAAATATAAAACAGAGCTGCCCGTGGACAAGAAAACAGAGAGTGGCACACACAGATAAAATTGTGTGGGGGCTGGAATTATGGATTTCAAATTTTTAATCTGTTGAATAGACAATACATACCAAGCTATAGAATTAACCAATGAAGTATAGAATTCAAAAGATACTATAGGATATGCAATTAAGTTAGTCCACCTTCCTATCCCATTGTACCGTTAAGCAGTACACCCTTCTCACAGGCAACCACCATTGCCAGTTTTTTAAATTCTTCTGGGGATACATAGGGGTGCCTGGGCGGCTCAGTTGGTTGAGCATCCAACTTCAGCTCAGGTCATGATCTCACGGTTCGTGAGTTCGGGGCCCCGTGTTGGGCTGGCTCGGTGCTCACAGCTCAGAGCCTGGAGCCTGCTTCTGACTCTGTGTCTCCCTCTCTCTCTGCTCCTCTCCAACTCATGCTCTGTCTCTCTCTCTCTCAAAAATAAACATTAAAAAATTTTTTCTTTAATTCTTCTGGGGAAACACTATACATCTACCAAAAAATCACAACACATTGTTTTTCTTTTTTGGTGGGGGGGAGAAGTGTGTGTGTTTGTGTAACCTAATAATCCACCTCAGAAAGCATTCATGGAAAGTGGTCTTGTTTTTTAATGGCAAAATCAAAATTTCATATAGAAATGACAGCTGTGAAAACCTGAAGATCTGGGTCACAAGGAAAGTGGAGTGGCATAAAGTTTCACAATATAAAGTTCATCATCTAAAGTTTCACAATAGCCTGTACAAAACTGTCCACTGGAGTAAACCCATCCCTCTAATCTCATGCAACTTAAAAAAAAAAAAAAAAAGTTTATTTATTTTAATGTTTATTTATTTTTCAGAAAAAGAGAGAAAAGGGGAGGGGCAAAGAGAGAAGGAGACAGAGGATCAGAAGTGGGCTCTGTACTGACAGCAGAGAGCCTGATGCAGGTCTGGAACTCACCAACTGCGAGATCATGACGTGAGCAGAAGTCAGATGCTTAACCAACTGAGCCACCCAGGTGCCCCTCATGCAACTTTTTAATAGCTAATGCTGCCACCTACGGACCTTGATATCAGGAAGGAGATGCCCCAGAAAAGGACACAGAATGAGTTCTTCCCAAAGTGACTGAAAAAATTAGGACCAGTGCCTTATAGATCCATCTCTTGTGAGTTTTGGTGGCTGGAGCGGTTCCTGAAGTGTGCTGTTGTCAGAATCCAGCACAGTAAAAGGCAAGGCCCTGTACTAGCTAACCACACCTGTGCAATGCTACTTTGGTGGCCAGCTGGTCCCTCTCTTTTCACATCTCTGATGTCTCTCTTGCGAAGTCAGCCCTGAATCGCTGTATTTCTGAAACGGTTCCTCTCCAGGAAGATTCTGCCTTTCTGTTAACAATTATAGTGAACACTGACCAGCTGACTATACATTAGCTGACGGCTATCCAGTGTTAAGCTATTCTACAGCACCTACACTGCCACAATTGTTCTCAGTTGCACAGAACAAAATGTAACCCAACCAGCCACGGGAAATCTGAACTAGTGTACAAGCAAAATAAGAAACGTGCTAACCCTGGACAAAATGCCCTTATCCTACTGCTTCCTCTCTGTGCCTATCTATGCCCACAATCCTCAGGAAGCCTAATTTTAAACATCCATCAGGAAACTATAAACTCTTTAATGAGACAGGTACAAAGAGCACCATCTATGTGCACTATACTAGGTGTGCTAGGTGTTTCCTTGCTTGAGCCTATTTAATCCTGACACTACAAATTGTAATTAATCCTATTTCACTGAGAATGAAAGGGAAGATCAGAGTTTAAGTAGTTTGCCCAAGGTTACAAGACGAATGAGTAGCAAAAACAGGCCTTGAACTCAGGTCTGTCTGAACTCCACAAATCTTTTTTTTTTTTTAATAAACCATATCATATTTCATTTATTTATTTAATATTAAAGTATGTTTTAATGTTTATTTTTGAGAGAGAGAAAGAAAGCAGAGAAGGGGCAGAGAGAGGGGGAACAGAGTATCTGATGTAGGCTCTGTGCTGACAGCAGACAGCCCGATGTGAGGCTTGAACTCACAAACCACGAGATCATGATGTGAGCCTAAGTCAGATGTTTAAGCAACTAAGCCACCCAGGCACACTAAAGTCTTTTCATTTATTTATGAACTGCATCAAACACAGATGACACCTAAATGGATTTAAAACTAGATGCATATTAAGTCATATTTCTACAAATGTGATTTGAGAGGGCAAAAGTGCCCCTCCCAGGAACACATACTTCAGCAATCCTTAGTCCACATGTTGGCACTAAGTAGCATTTATAAAGTTTGGACTGTATTTACTTACAAAATGTCAAGAGCTTGTCTACTCTGTCAGAAGAGCCACAATTTAAATTTTAAAACATTTCATAAATGGCTATTATCTATGTAACTGCTATTCTCAAAATACCTTGCATAGATCATGATAATAATCTTCACAACATTCCTATGAGCAGGTACATACAACCCTCAAATTACAGATGAGGGTGTTGAGGCCCAAGATCATGAGCCTAGGAAATGATAAAAAGTAAGGCTTCAATCAATTCCTTTGGATTTTAAATCTCATTATCCTAGGTGCATTTGTGTCCTACAAACTGTTAACCAGAAACAGAGCAGTGTGACCAGATGGAAGGGCTAGAAAGACCTATGTTCTAGTCCAAGACTTTGCTATCTTCTCCGTCCTGGAGAGTCTTCTCCCTTCTTCACTTGATGAACTTCTATTCATTCTTCAGGTAACTGCTTAGCCATCCAGGGAAGGGTTAGGTGCCTCCCTTCCGTTATCCTGGAGAACCCTGTACTCCCCATAATGCAGCATGGAAAACACAATATTGCATTTCTTACTTACCTAGCTATTTCCCCAACCAGGCTATAAGATCTCTTACAGCAGAAACTATTTTGTTTACTACTGTACCCCTTCTGCCTAGCATATGATGGATACTCAAAAACAGTGTAACAAGTGAATGAACCCCCAGCTCCCTCACTCATTTTAAAAATGGGGTACTTCTAAAAAATGGGGTACTTCTCATAAAATTGTTTTCAAATTCAATTCATAAGGCACTTAAAAAAGTGGGTATATAGCAGGCGCTTGACAGACAATATACCTCTTGTTATGATCAAGGACAGCAGAGCCTTACCAAACAACAAATCCATAAATCTGGAGATGAGAAATAGCCAGAAGGAAATACCATCTATAACAATATTAGAAGTCTTCATTTCTGGGGCACCTGGGTGGCTCAGTTGGTTAAGCCTCCAACTCTTGGTTTTGGCTCAGGTCATGACCTCACGGTTTGTGGGCTCAAGCCCTGTGTCAGGTTCAGTGCTGATGTTGCAAAGCCTGCTTGGGATTCTCTGTCTCCTTCTCTCTCTGCCCCTTCCCTACTCTCTCTCTTATCTCAAAAATAAATAAGCTTCAAAAAAGAAAAAAAGTCTTCATTCCTTGTTAAGTGATCACAACTACAGTTTTCAACAAATATTTACTGAGCTCCTATACAATACCCAAGGTACAATGATGAAGACAAAACAGTTATGTCAAATTCAAGGAACAAACAAATTATTTCCCAGGGCCCTAACTAAACTATAGTACACATTCTATCGATGAGATTCAGTTAGATTAAATGGGTGCTTCCTGGATTACAACAAAGGGAATGGGGAGTGTATGATGGTGAAGTTTGTTTCAAACTAATACTAACAACTAAGTGATCAGAGTCCTAATCAGAGAAACTTCTGTATGAAACTCTAACATTTCACTTTGCAACAACTACCAAAAATGTAAGTTCTGCAGAACCCCAAGGGTCATCTGATGTAACAGGAATCGCCTGTTAGATATGCCTGCTGCGCATCACAAAAAATCAATATTTATGTGGTTTTTTTGTTCTTTAATTTAAAAAAAATTTTTTTTAAATATTTTTGAGAGTGAAAGAGACAGAGCACAAGCAGAGCGGGGGCAAAGAGAGAGGGAGACACAGAATCCAAAGCAGGCTCCAGGCTCTGAGCTGTCAGCACAGAGCACGATGTGGGGCTCAAATCCATGAACTGCAAGATCATGATCTGAGCCGAAATCAAACACTTAACCAAATCAGCCACCCAAGTGCCCCTTAATATTGAGAAAGAGTGAGTGAGGGAGGGGCAGAGAGAGAGAGGGAGACACAGAATCTGAAGCAGGATTCAGGTTCTGAGCTGTAAGCAAAGAACCCAATGCAGGGCACAAACACCTAGACAGCAAGATCATGACCTGAGCTGAAGTTGGATGCTTAACCAAATGAGACACCCAGGCACCCCACAAAGCATCAACTTTAAGTCAAACAAAACTAGATTCAAACCTCAGTTTTGCTACTTCCTCGCAAATTGCTTCACCTCCCCAAATTCCCATTTCTTCTCTGTGAAATGGTAACAATATCTAACTGCAGTAATGTTTGTAAAACAGAGTAGGTCATCAATAACTACTATACCATCTGCTTTCCTTTCTGGATATTTCACCGTCCTGGACACCCTCCTCAGAATGCACTCAAGTTAGAAACAGTGCCCAGGACCAACCACAGCACTAGAACAGTGGTCCCACCAGCCTGAAGCCCAGCAGGGCTCTCACCAGAACATGCAGGCAACTCAGATCAACAGGTGTTTACTGAGCACCTAACAGCCAGCACTGCAGCTGATGAACAAGCTTGCTTTTATATATTCTGTACTTGCTTTAGTGCCAACAGGATACAAACTGTCAAAAACAAAACCTAAATGTTTACTTATGTGGGGCTGAGTCAGAAAGTAGAGTTTATTTTCCTAGGCTCAGGGCCAACAACTTCAGATAGTGGCCCTTAACTAATCACTCTGTTAAGGGAGCAGAAGAGAAAAACAAAATATGATAGAGGCATCACTTCAGGGTCAGCAAACTTTCTGTAAAGGGTCAGACAGTAAATATTTTAGGCTTTGTAGGCCATACAGTGTCTATGGTGCTATTCAACTCTGCCTTCAAACCTTATTTACAAAAGCAGATGGATATTGCTTTTGCTAAAGGCAGATGGATTTCAATTCTTCTATCATTCAGGACATCCTAATAAGGTTTGGCAGAGTCTGCTGGTTGTTCCCCAGTATCTTCCCCTTTTTCCTAAGTATCAGAGCCACCAAATGTTAACAAAGCACTGATCAGCCAGAATAAAGACTACATTTCCTAGCCCCTAGAAGCTCTATGGCCATGTGACTTAACTTCTGGTCAGTGGGATGCAAGTAAAATTAGAACATGCAATTTGGGGAAAGTGTCTTTTTTTTTTTTTTTTTTTTTTTTTTAATTTACATTCAAGTTAGTTACTATACAGTGCAACAATGATTTCAGGAGTAGATTCCTTAATGCCCCTTACCCATTTAGCCCATCCGCCCTCCCAAACCCCCTCCAGTAACCCTCTGTTTGTTCTCCGTATTTAAGAGTCTCTTACATTTCATCCCCTTCCCTGTTTTTATATTACTTTTGTTTCCCTTCTCTTAACGTTCATCTGTTCTATGGCTTAAAGTCTCCACACGAGTGAAGTCACATTTGTCTTTCTCTGAATGACTAATTTCACTTAGCATAATACGCTCTAGTTCGAGCCACGTGGTTGCAAATGGCAAGATTTCATTCTTTTTGATTGCTGAGTAATACTCCATTGTATATATATACACCACATCTTCTTTACCCATTCATCCAACGATGGACACTTGGGCTCTTTCCATACTTTGGCTATTGTGGATAGCGCTGCTATAAACATTGGGGTGCATGTGTCCCTTTGAAACAGTATACCTGTATCCCTTGGATAAATGCCTAGTAGTGCAATTTCTGGGTGGTAGGTTAGTTCTATTTTTAATTTTTTGAGGAACCTCCATACTGTTTTTCAGAGTGGCTGCACCAGTTTGCATTCCCACCAGCAGCGCAAAAGAGATCCTCTTTCTCCGCATCCTCGCCAACATCTGTTGTTGCCTGAGTTGTTAATGTTAGCCATTCTGACAGGTGTAAGGTGGTATCTCATTGTGGTGTTGATCTGTATTTCCCTGATGATGAGTGATGTTGAGCATTTTTTCATGTGTCTGTTAGCCATCTATCTGGATGACTTCTTTGGAAAAGTGTCTATTCGTGTCTTTTGCCCATTTCTTCACTGGATTATTTATTTTTTGGGTGTTGAGTTTGATAAGTTCTTTATAGATTTTGGATACTAACATTTTATCGGATATGTTGTTTGCAAATATCTTCTCCCATTCCATCGGTTGCCTTTTAGTTTTGCTGATTGTTTCCTTTGCTGTGCAGAAGCTTTTTATTTTGATGAGGTCCCAATAGTTCATTTTTGCTTTTGTTTCCCTTGCCTCTGGAGACGTAATGAGTTGCTGCGGCCAAGGTCAAGAGGTTTTTGCCTGCTTTCTCCTCGAGGATTTTGATGGCTTCCTGTCTCACATTTAGGTCTTTCATCCATTTTGCGTTTATTTTTGTGTATGGTATAAGAAAGTAGTCCATGGGGAGCCTAGGTGGCTCAGTTGGTTTAGCATCCGACTTCGGCTCAGGTCATGATCTCACAGTTTGTGGGTTCGAGCCCCGCGTCAGGCTCTGTTCTGACAACTCAGAGCCTGGGGCCTGCTTCAGATTCTGTGTCTCCCTCTCTCTGTGCCCCACCCCCACTCACACTTTGTCTCTCTCTCTCAAAAATAAGCATTAAAAAAATTAAAAAAAAAAAAAGAAAAAAAGTGGTCCAGGTTCATTTTTCTGCATGTCACTGTCCAGTTTTCCCAGCACCACTTGCTGAAGAGACTGTCTTTATTCCACTGGATATTCTTTCCTGCTTTGTCAAAGATGAGTTGGTCATACGCTTGTAGGTCCATTACTGGGTTCTCTATTCTGTTCCATTGATCTGAGTGTCTGTTTTTGTGCCATGGGGAAGTGTCTTTAAAAGGACGTGAGGAGGGGGGCCTGGGTGGCTCAGTTGAGTGCCCGACTCTTGATCTCGGTTCAGGTCATGATCCCAGGGTCATGGGATCGAACTCTGTGTCAGGCTCTGCACTGAGCATGGAGCCTGCTTGAGATTGAGATTCTTATAGATACATATGTACTTACTTACTTACTTACTTACTTATTTATTTATTTATTTATTTATTTATGGGGTTAGAAATGATGCCCTTCTCCTGCTCTTTCCTTTTTCCTGCAGCCTGGAGAACAGAGGGGATAGTTCAGAGTTTGGATCTTTAGACAGAGACCACTTGATCTAGAAGATGGAGAAAAAAATGCACCTAGGACCCTGATAACCATCTCAGCTCTGCTTTGCCTACAAAAAAGAATTAACCTTTCCTCTTGTTTAAGTCACTGCTACTTTACATTTTCTGTCACCTATCATAACTTGCATTCCTTGCTTATTAGCAAGGAAAGAAAAATTAAAAACAGCTTCTCTTTAATGCTTTCGAGTTTTGCGCTTATCATCAATCTGGTCATGAACACAAAGAGTTTTTCTTTGAAATATGCTCAAACTCCAAACTAATGCAAATATAAACATCATAAAACCATGTGTGAGTATAGGCTAACACTGGAAAGCAAAAGAGCTGAGCATAACAACAGTATTAACTCTGTCAAAAAAACATCTCACCTGATGGTGAGCTCCAGCAGCTCCTGGGTTCCCTGAGGGTCCAGGTGCTGAAGACTGTACACCCTCTCAAGGCTTTGCTGCAGGAACTGATGGGAAGGGTCCTCATGAGGTGTGATATTGGCAGAAACAGCCGATGACACTAGCTTTCTACCTGGTAACTAAGCAAACATAGTGGTGTTATAGTGCCATCAAATTCTGTGGCTCAGCTTCTGGTAACACACAGAAACAAGAAAAAAACATGAGTCAAATACAGGAAAGGAACAATAGGTGAGGTAATTGTGTAAACAACCTTTCTTTCATTCCTTAGCTTCAGTGGGAGAAATGGAGAGAGAGAAAATGAATATAGTCTATACAATATAACCACAAGCAGCAAGGAGAAAGAAAAGAGAATGGTATAGTATTATTTTCTATTGCTAACTGAAATAAATGGGCTAACCGTAGAAATGGAACTAATAATCAGTCTGTTGTCACATTTATTTTTAAACTTCATTCGATCTTCCAATTCATAGGGAAATGATTTATTCCAAAATAAATTTATATAGCATGCTTTAAATGATGGTAATTATAAATTTTTATATATGATGGTAATTATTATTCTTGTTCTTACTGCTAGTTACCCTCCAAGAAAGGGATGGGGGAGAGCAAAAAGGATTTCACTTTCAATTTTGTAACTTACAGTTTAGATTTTTTAACCACGTACATATAATTATTCTAAATTAAGTCATTTAGAGTCACCTAAGCAGAAATAAGTTAACACAAATCAAGAGCTCAGAAAAGTGCCTGCACACAGTTAACATTCAATAAGTATTTGCCATTATTATTATTATCGTTAATTAAAAAATTTTTTTTCTTTCTGTATCTCTAGGTTTTAAAAAAAACAAAGGTTTATTATTAAAAAATAAACTTGCTGAAAATTGTGGCTTTATGTAATGGTTAAAATGTTACACAATCTAATCCTTGATCCAAAATATGCTATTCCAGATGCCTGTTTCTTGCCTAACATAACATAACCAATAACTCAGGGACATTTAGAATATGAATCTTCTTAAAAAGTAAAAGTTATAGAAGCAAAAGTACAAAACAGTGGGAGAGAGCCCAAGAGAGAAAGAGAATGAATGAACTAACGTGTTTTCAGAGAAAATACAGTCTGCTTTTGGCTATTTGACAACCACAAAGGACCAAAAATCAAAAAACCAAAAATAATGACAACAGCTGTTTTCAACATACCCTTAAGGCAGGAACAAGATGAGAAAGACTGTCTCGGAGGTAGGCATAGTGCCTGAAGGTATGATCTGAGAACAATGCTGGCATTGTTGGACAGGTTTTAGCAGCATTAAAAATAAGAACCAAAACTGCAATGTCTGATGCGTGAGTGGGTTAAGGAGACCTGGAGGTACAAAAGGTTGAGCTGGGCCAAAATCCAGTGTCCCAACTTCCCACCCCCAAAAGTCCAATTAAATGACAATTTTCTAACAAATAAATGAAAATTCAAACAACGAGATACATTACCCATCTCCAAGTTACCCCAATTACCACCCCAATTACCAAAGGTTTTTTAAAATAATGCCTGATGGTGCTAAGAATACTAACAAATAGAAACTTTTGGTACATGGCCTACTAAGGTACATTCTGGCACAATTCCTTTGGATAATAATTTGGCACTAGACAGTAAGAGCCTTTTGAATGTTGAGTAATTCTACATCTCAAATTGTATTCTAAGTAAATAATCATACAGTACAGAGTCATTTATAATAGCAAATAATCAGGAACAAACTAAGTGTCCCAAACCAGGAGAATGACTTATACACCTGTGTTTCATCTACTTGATGGAGTATTATGCAATCATTAAAATTTGTACTTATGGGGATACCTGGGTGGCTCAGTCGGTGAAGCATTCGACTCCTGCTTTCAGTTCGGGTCATGATCTCACAGTTTGTGAGTTTGAGACCCATGTCAGGCTCCCGCTAACAGCCCAGAGCCTGCTTGGGATTCATATTCTCATTCTCTTTCTTTTCTTTTCTTTTCTTTCTTTTCTTTCTTTCTCTCTCTCTCTCCCCCCCCCTCCCCAACTTGCACTCTCTCAAAAATAAACTTAAAGAAGAAAAACATATTTATGAAGAATGTATAAATTCTTCTGTATCACAAGCACTTTGTCATAAGTGCAAAAAGCAGGCTCTAACATAGAGGATATGATGGCAGCTATTTATTATCAGATATTTGATGATGAGATAAACTATGTTAAAAAATAACAGCAAAAACACAATCCCAAGGCTTAAAAAAGGAAAAAAGAAATACACCAAAATACTAATGGTCGATTACTATGATTAGTAGGACTTCGAATGTTAAGTATGAAGTTTCTTCTTTCAACTGTGTGGATTTTTTTCCTTTTCATATTAATTTTATAACAAAGAGAAAATTGGAAATTAAAAGATAAACATAGTTTCCAATCTTCCATATGTATCCCTATAGAAGTGCCTGCTATTTTCCTACCCAATATCCATTCTTCTTTCCTAACAGAATACTCATTTTACTCCAAATATTCTCTAGCTTTCTGCTCAGAACCTGGGCCTGACGATTGGAGCTCTGACAGCAATGTTGGACAACTGAAAATGGCAGAAGAGAAAGAAGCAGCTAGGATCACTAAGAATAATGTAGAGCTGCTATACCAGCACTAGACTGTGTGCCTCCCGATTTCTTTTACCTTGAAGAAAAGTAAATACCGTAACTTGTTTAAACTACATTTGGGGGAATTTCTTTCACTAACAGACAAACATATTTCCTAAACAACACAATCTTCCAACTATGCAGAAAAATATCTTAACATAACAGGTTTCCAAAAATGTTTACTGTTTTTTTTTTTCAATGTAAAAGGGCCTTCAGATTTCAGAGCAGTTCAATACATCATGTGTAATTTGTAATAACACATAGCCCAAAAGCCCCTCTAATGAGCTGAATTTCAAACAGCTATAGTATCACACATTTAGAGGTAAGGTCTGGGATGTGCCTTTCTCAGTGGTAACACAAAGTCAGGCATGGTTAGTACATCAATTAAACAGATTGTTTAAAATGTATCCAAACACACTGTGAAAATAAACATACAGAATTAAGAGAGAACACACGGTCAACTTACAAAAGCACTTACTTGGCTGATCTTTATCTCCATTAATACATCCCAAACCTCACCAAGAATCTGCTATAGAGAGAAAAGAACCCTCAGAGAGTGAGGATGCACCGATGTAAATGTATTCCCATTACTGGAAAACAACTGCAGGACATGCTTTCCCTGGTTATCACAAACCCACTGAACTTGTATCAGAGGCAAAGCAATCCTGCAGTCTAGCTCAACACATCCCCTCCTCAGGCTGCAGATAAAGTTAAACTCCGAGTAACACAAGGGGAAAACTCATAGGTTTTAAAAACAAAGACGTCTTTGAATCCCACATTTGCTGCTTGGAGAGTTATTTAGACTCTCTAACCCTCAGTCTCCTCATCTGTAAACCGGGAATAATACCTTCTCCCACGGGTATTTGGAAGATCAGTAGTAAATGTACAAGGCATGAAACGGTGTATGGAATATAGCAGGGGCTCAAGAAATGATAGTAGTAGTAGCAGTAGTAAATAGCAAATGTGAATTACTGTGAAAACATGAATGAAAGCTAAGAATAATAACTACCAGGCTCCCTCAGGATATACTCTTAACTAAAGGAAATGAAAAAAATTAAACTTGGACCCCCACCCCCAGCTACACTGCAGAAAAAGATGCCAAAAAACACCCCCACTAAATCAGCAGAGTCTGTCCTAAGCACAGAGGATACAAGCTGGATCATCCATGTCTGGTTCAGCTGTGTCAAAAAACGGATGGGTGCTCAGGAGCTCTGGCACCAAGGGAAGCACCAGGGTTGGATGTCGACTTCCCAGAAACTTTAAGCATCTGAAACAAACAAATTGAGAGCCCACCTTAATAACTTAATATATGCTTTAAAAAGTACCGGAGACTGGAATCAGAAAACCTGATTCAGAATTGCAAATTCTCAAACATCTACTTTTGCTACCTCTGTGACCTCAGATAAGTCATTCAATGATTCTGGAAACTCAGTTAATTCATCTAAAAAAATTCCTGTTATGAAAATTAAAGGGCTAGTATGACATAAATTACTGCTGGTTATTTAACCAACAGCCATTTTCGCCATTTTCCTTGCCAAGAAAACCCTGTCTTTCCTCGGATATCAGGTAGGTGCTCAGAGAAGCAAGGGCTCAACAACAATTGGTCTAAACTCATCGTGGCAATCCCACTCCCAGTTTCCAGTGACTGCTTTGCAGGTAATAAGGTAACCCATTTCTGGTCAAAGGAGCAAGAAGGAAAGTCTAGTGGGGAGCTTCTCAGGAATGTTCTCCTGATCAAATAAAAAGAGAAACGTGCGAGAAGGTATACCTTTTCTTTTCTGCCTTAAGATACTATCTTATGAGGCAGCCATCTTGCAACTAATGAGAAGAAAGCCAAGGGAACTGCAGAGAAATCAACCAGATTACTAACCCTGTTAAACTGAATTACCAATCCTGAAACCAACTTTCTGACTTGTCATGCCAAAAAATTAGACCTTATTGTTTAAGCCACTTTTAATCAGATTTTCTATTACAAAAATGCAAAAGCATTCTAACTGATATCCTGGGTGAAGTTCTGAAATCAGAAGAGACCTGAAACGTGAAAATTAACAACTGTGTGGCCTTGGGCAGATAAGTTTCTTACTACAAAATGGGATTAAAAAAATCATTGCCTCATACACTTGCTGTAAGGATTAAATGAGATAATAAATAAAAAGTACTTAGCAAAGGGTCACATAGTAAGAACTCAATTAGCTATTATTAAGCAGCTATTAGTTAACTATTAAAGGACTACAAGAAAACCCTTTATAAGCTATAAAGAACTACATGTGTACTGGTAATTAGGCATTTTATTATTATTATGGTTTAGAAGGTGTGCTGAATTAAAAAGAAATTAAATCCTTATTTCTATTCTTGTGGAGTTTATGATCCAGCTAGGGCAAAGATGACAAGTACTACAAGTTAATGAACTACCAAATGAATGATACTCTGTTTTCTACCTGTCAAAGGTAGAAGAGATCACCATTGATAGAGAAGGTTTCACAAAGGAGATGGGAGTTCACCAGGGACTGGAGAATAGGTAGACTGGCAATAGAGAAAAAACAAACACCATGAACAAATTCATGGATATATGGAGTATGATAGGTATCCCATTTCAAATACTTGATCTTTTTAGGAAAGCACACGTTTCCCCAGTTCTACTTTTCCTCCTATGTGAAAAGCACTTACTGCACTAGTTTTCTGAACTCTCTCAACCCTTTTCTCATTCTGTTTTAGGGGACATTGTAAATTTTATAGTTTGACCTCCAGGTACCACTCCTTTATTTGATTTCCTATTTATTATATTCGGATCTCCCAAGCACCTGGGCCTCTCTAAAACTGGACTTCATTTCTGACTTGTAACATTTTTTCTGTCTCATCCACCTCCTCATCTACATATTCCCTACTTCTCGCCCCTCCTGATATTTGAAGGCTAGGTCTCTAAGTTGAATCTGTTCTTAACTCTCCACGGCACCTAACACAGTGACTGGGTCATATAAACAGAATAAACTACCTTCTTCAAAACTTTCATTTATCTATCTTTAAAAATGTCATAAAAACATGCCACTCTTGTGCTTGCTTCAGCAGCACATATACTAAAAAAAAAAGAAAAAGAAAATGCCACTTTGACTATTCCTTTACTCTTTTATCACATTCTTTTTGATATTCCTAAGTAAAGCCACCATTCATGCAAAGAGATGAAAATTCAAATGATAATGAATAGGTAACTTCAAAATCTTTTGGATCACTATAAGGTGAAAGAGCTTTCTGTCCACAATCACCCAATAAAGACAGTCTTATATAAATATTCTGGTAATAACCCCATATCTTATGTTAAGGCAAGTTCTGTGTTGCCACAGAACTACAGATACTGATACAGGTGTTTTTCCCCACTACAACCCCCACACCCCAAATGACTGAGTGTTCCTTGAAGATTCCCCTGGTATTTTCAGTTTTAATATATCCTACAAGTACCTGATTTGACCCAGTTTTTCTATTTTTAGTAACAAACTTTTCTGAAAAATCAATAAATTATACCACTAGAGTGATCTCATCACATAAGCTCACTTAAATATGTGGGGCACAATAACATACATTTTATAATAAACATATGCAAGTAGTTCTTCAAACAGCAATTCATGAACAATGGTAAATTTGACTCTAGTCAGTAAAGGTACAGGTAACCAAGGGAAAAAATGATTGTCATTTGTAGATAAAGTGCCAAGTCCTGCATCTAATCTCTGTAACTATGGCTGTGATCCTACACAAAATGCAAAAGAGACAAAGAAGTGGTTAACACTATATAGGAGAAAAGGAACCTAATCAACTCATCTCTGTACCTCTAACACTTACCACAGGGCTTGGCACACAGTAAGTATATGGTAGCAGGCACATATTATCTGCTAGGCAGATGGATGGACAAACAAATAATCTAAAATGTGATATTCAATTTAGGAATTAGACTCCTGAGTGTCCAGTTGAGTCAGGTTTCTAAATTGAAGGCAAAATTGAGAGTCATACCCTTAATCTATGATGAGCCACTGAATAATGTCAATACTGTGCATTTACCACATTATTGGACTCAGTGAACAAATGAGCAAAAAGTCCTTACTTCCATATGGAGTCCCTATCAGTGGGGTACTTGGTTAGATTTTTCAGCAGCTCCACCAGTGCAAGATGAATCCCTTCTTTGGTTGAAACATTAGTACAGCATAAAAGTTCGTGAAGAGCCTCTCGAATATCCCTGGACGAATCCTTTAAAAAAAGATCATATTAAAAGCAGTCACTGTGGATTAGCTTATTATGGGAGAGTGTACAAGTTACAACGGGACTACAGGATACAGAGTCTCTCAACTTTCTGGGAGGGGAGGGACTAGCAGTTGAGAAGACTTCACAGAAGAGGTAATTAACTGAGATCTGAAGAATTCACTCATTGGTTCATTCATTCATACAAATTCAACATTTACTGAACACTTATTAAACATTTATCAAGCACCTATGATGTACACCAAGTGCTAGGGGCATAACATCAACTGAAATCAAATCTCTGCTTTCAGGAGCTTCATTCTAGTGAAAAGACAAAATAAATAACTATATAGGTCAGACAGTGATAAGTACTCTGGAGAAACTATAAAGCAAGTTCAAGGTAAGAATACTCAGATAGGTGGGGTATTTTACCTAGGATAATGAAAGGGAGCAGCAAACATAAAGACCATGAAATGGAAGCATGTTTGAAAAGTAGCAGGGAAGCCCATGTGGCTAGAGCAGAGTAAATAAAAACAGAGTACTACAAGGCGGTGTTAGAGAAATGGCCTCTTCCATCCCCAACACCTGTTCCACCTCACTAAAATGATTGGAAAAGATCACCAACAACTTCCTAATGCTAAAAGAAACATACACATATCAGTTCTGTTCTTTTTGGCTGTCTCCATATCATTTGTTGTCAGTTCTTCAAAACTTTTCAACGTAGACAATTTGAAATGTATACAAAAATAGACATAATAAATCCCTCAGTTTCAACAATTAACTCATAGCCAATCTTGTTTCATTTATACCTTTATCCACTCTTCCCAATCAGACTGGTTTGAAGCCAGAGAAATCATATCATTTCATTTGTACACATTTCCATACATATTTTCTAAGTGATTCCTTATTTTATTATTTTTTTTATTTGAGAGAGAGAGAGAGCACATATGAGCTGGGGAGAGGGGTGGAGGGGGAGAGAGAGAATCTTAAGCAGTCTCCACACTCAGTGCAGAGTCTGACTTGGGGGTCGATTCCTCTACCCCAGGATCATGACCTGAGCCAAAATCAAGAATAAGATAAAAACAGAGAGGGAGGCAAACCATAAGAGACACTTACATACAGAGAACAAACTGAGGGTTGCTGGAAGGGAGGTCAGTGGTAGAGGATGGGCAAAATGTGTGATAGGCATTAATGAGGGCACTTGTTGGGATGAGCACTGAGTGTTACAGGTAAGTGATGAATCAATGGGTTCTACTCCTAAAACCAATACTGCACTGTATGTTAACCTGAATTAAAAAAAAAAAAAAAAAAAAAAGAGTCCAATGCTCACGTGACTGAGCCACCCAGGTGCCTTGATTCCTTACCTTAAAAAAAAAAAAAATCACAAAACCAGCATCATGCCTAAAAATTTAATAATTCTTTATTATCAAATATCCAGCCAATATTCAAATTTCTGACTTAAAAACTTTGTTTATTCTAGACGAGATACAACTAAGGTCCACACGTTACAATTGGGTAATATGCTCCTTAAGCATCTTTTTCTCTAACATTTTTTTTATTTTATATTTGAGAGAAAGAGAAAAACAAAGAAAAAGAGAGAGAGAGAGAGAGAGAGAGAACACAAGCAGGGGAGGGGCAGAGAGATGGAGAAAGAATCTGAAGCAGGCTCCAGGCTCTGAGCTGTCAGCACAGAGCCCAAGGCGGGGCTTGAACTCAGGAGCAATGAGGTCATGACCTGAGCTGAAAGACTGAGTCACCTAGGTGTGCCATTAAGCATCTTTTAATATGTAAAATACCTCACATTTCCCTCCCAGTAATATTTCCCTGTATATCCTGTGATGGTAGTTAGATTTAGAGGCTTGATCAGATTGATGTTTTTCTTATAAGACCACTTCACAGGTGGTACGGTGTGCTTCCCTCAGGAACGACAGGACACCTGTTTCTCTTTTGTGATGTTAGTAACCACTGGTAATCACTGCCTCGATTACTAATTCACTAAAGTTGTAAAACTGCTGTACAAGTCCTATCATTCTTCTTTATTTATTAATGGAAAACTTCTATAAAGAGAAACTTCCCTTATCAACTAGCTGGTTATCATGAAGTTCAATTTGTACAGGAAAAGGAAGGATTAATGCTTGATTCCTTAATTTACCAGTTTCCAAAATAAGTTGATTATTTATTATCATTACTTGTTATTATATAAAGAATCTTCCAAAGATGACTAATGCAGTGCTTATTTGCCACTATTTATTTTCTTTGCTTAAGTATTGTTCAAATCTTTTGCTAATTTTGTAATTGGATGGTTTACTATTGAATTTTGAGAATTCTTTACATATTCTTTATCAGATGTGTCTTGCAAATATTTTCTGCCAGTCTATGGTATGTTTTTTCAAAACCAGATTTTCCTTTTGCTTAGAAAAACAGAAATTTACTGTCTTAGCTCTGGAGGCCTGAAGTTCAGAATCAAGGTATGAGCAGGGCTGGTTCCTTCTGAGGCTATGAAGAAGACTGTGCCAGGCCTCTCCAGCTTCCAGTAGCCTTGGCATTCCTTAGCTTATAGATGGCATTCTTTCTGCCTTCACATCACCTTCCCTCTATGGATGTTTGTTTCCAAGTCCACCCTCACCTTTTTGTACAGTGTATATATTAAAGGCATTATATATGTTTGATCTGATCCCATTACCTCTCTGTATTGTAGTAAAATAAACACAACATAAAATTTACCATTTTTAGTCAACATTTTAAGTGTACAGTTCTATAGCATTAAATACATTTACGTTGTTGTGCTGTTTCTATAATTACTTAAAAGTGTCTTTCTGAAGAGCTTTTAAGTTTTGATAAAGTCCAATTTAATCTAGTTACTTCTCTTACAGGTTAAGTTTTGGTGTCATATCTAAGAAATCTTTGTCTAATCCAAGGTCACAAATATTTTCTCCTATAAGTTTTATAGTATTAAGTTTTACTTAATACGTGAAAGAAATCAAACTAAAAACTTTCAAGGATATGTCTGTATCCACATAGCAAAATCTAACAATCAGAGGACGCTTCCAAAGTCGGGTTGGAAACATGCTTTCTTTATTCTCCAGAAACCCTCCTTCAACCTGCAGGTCTCTCAATTTTTCACTCCGCAGAGTTACCTGGACCAGCTTCTTAATAAGCACATCTGACCATGTCATTGCTCTATTTAGGAACCTCGTTTAGCTTCCCCACGCTTGTGGGGCAAAGCTCAGGCTCCCCAGCACTGCATACAAAGTCCTTCACAATCGCTTCTCTGCTCATTTCTCCCTCAGAGCCACGTGAACTTCTCAACATCCCTGTCCATGCTGTGCCATTTCAGCCTTCCCAGCCTTCATCTGTGGCCATATGCTATCGCTCTGGCTAGAATGTCATTCCTTAGCTTACTTTTGATACTATCTTGTAATTACTGATCTATACTTCTGCCTTCTCTATAAAACCGTGAGCAACTCAGAGGTAAGAACTAGTACTGTCTTCCACATCCTCAGAACCTGGCACAGAACCAGACTCCGTAAAAAATAAATCAGGAAATATTTTCTGAATGACTTTATCAATATTATGAACTACTAACAGGCCAAGCATTTTACATGAATTCACTTTCAATTCTCATAAGAAACAAATGAATATGTGGAATTATCCTCACTTTTTACTTGAGAAAACCAAGGACCAGAGAGAATAAATAACTTGTCCAAAGTCACAAAGTTGTAGGACACCCTGAATAACTTCCAGGTGTTCTTCTCTTAATAGGATTTTCTTTTTTAAGTTTATTTATTTATTTTGAGAGAAAGACAGAGAGAGAGTGCAAGTGGGGAAGGGGCAGAAAAAGGGAGAGACACCATCCTGAGCAGGCTCTGTGCAGACAAGCGATGTGGGGCTTGAACTCAGGAACCCGTGAGATCATGACCTGAGCTGAGATCAAGAGTCAGAGCTTGTGGGTGAGCTACCCAGACAGCCCACCTAATATGACTTTCAAAGCTCTGCAAGAGCTGGTCCCACTCACCTCCAGGCCTAATCTCATACCACACACGAAGTGCTCTTTGTACAGCCAGCTCTCTTTTGGTCCCTCCACTGCCCATGCTTCTGCCTACCACAGTTTCTAGACTTGCTGCTCCTCTTCCTGGAATAGCCTTATACCCCACACTCCCAACTCTTCCTGCCATGTGAGAGCCTAATTCCTTCTTCGGAGATCAGCTTCAGAAGCCTTCCCTGCTTGCTGCACCCCCTTAGCCCCTACAGACCAAGTGCTTCTATGACATACTCCCATGGGACCTCACTCCTTTCTGTCATGAGCTCCTCACTCAGCTTATTACTATACCTTCATTATGTTGTATCTGTCTACCTCCCTCATATCTAAATTATAAGGTCCACGAGAGCAGCACCATGGTTCCTGCTCACTACTGTATCCTCCTTAACACAGTGCCTACCACATAATAGGTGGTTAATAAACACAAAACAACAACAACAAAAACAAAAAAAAACCCAGGTGAAAAGGAAAGACCAAAGACAAGGACTGACAGGTTGATTCCAATCTGTCTGGTTCTACATGCCGTGAACTTAACCATTAGACACAATGCTTTCCATATGAACAAATCACCACCACTGATAGGAGGCAGCTATATTGATAAATTGGAAAAACTATATTCAAAGTAATAAGAAAATAATTTTGACTGTGTTTCTTAAGAAATTCCTAATTATACAGCTGAGCTGTGCAGATCTGTTCTAGGACATGTTTACTAAGCATCCACTAAGTGTATGTTACTACACTGAACCCTGAAAGGAATACGATGAAGGGTACAACATGGTCACTCTAAGTAGCTCATAATCTCACAGAACGCCTGGATGGCTCAGTCAGTTGAGCACCGGACTTTGGCTCGGGTCATGATCTCACGGTTTGTTGAGTTAGGCCCCGCACCAGGTTCGCTGCTGTTATCGCAGAGCCAGCTTTTGATCCTCCCTCTCCCTCTCTCTCTGCCTCTCCCCAGCTTGTGCATGGGCATGTGCTCACTCTCTCTCTCTCAAAAATAAAAATAAACATGAAAAAAAAAGTAGCTCGTGATGTCATCAGGGAGGTGAGATAATACCTGTCATTAATGATAAAATGTGAAAATGTGAAAACTGTAATAAGAGATACATAAGCATGCTTGGCCCTGTGAACAATTCTGTACACCAAAACATTGCTTGGAACATAGCTCAGATATTTACCAAACATGTCCTGAGCATCTACTTGTGTCAGACACTGCACCGCACTAGAAATAAAAAAATGAAAGAAGCCAGGATCCTGCCCCATTAAGAAGTTCTCAGTCTTGTGAAATAAAGAATTAAATAATCAAAAAACATCCTGATCTATGCTAAACACAGGGTGACAGGAGTACAAAGGAGTGCTACTTAACCCACTTGCTGTGGGTTGGTTAGGGAATATGCTGCCTGATGCAGATCCTGAGAATATGCATGAGTCTACTAGGTGAGAAGTGGCTAAAACAGGAAAAGAAAAGTGGCAGAGGGGGGAAACTTACAGTGAAAGAAAAATGGTGAGGAAAAGCATGCTGATTAGGGGAGTGACTCCAGTATAAAGTTCAAGACGAGGAATGGTGGAAAAGAATGCAAAAAAGGAAAGGCGGGGCTAGGTTGCAGGGCCCACCCGCGGAGAACAATGCACAGAATGCTAGCTTGTCTTCTGAGGAAAAAAGCACATGAAAAACTATAGATACAGACTTAAAATTCAGGAAAGAGCTTACCAGAAGTGCTGAGCAACTGAGAAAATTGATAGGAAACTTCAAAATCAAAGCACCCAATCCATTTTCTGAAGTAGATAGCAGAAATCTGTAACAAGTGCTAATGACTACATCCAATAGCTACCCCTTTCACAGTATCTGAAAAACCAAAACCAAACCGAACGAAACCAGAAAAGACACCAGAGACCAAATCTCATTTATTAGTATTTTGAAAAGCTTCGGTAGTCACAAATAAAATCCCAATACTTGAGAAAAATAATTCAAGAACCACAGAGAGTTGTACAGCCTGGGAGGCTAATCTGTGTTCTTATCCTGGCACAGCCACTTATTAGCTCTGTGACCTCACACAAATCACTTTCTTTTCTGTAAAACTCCAAGGTTGAATGAGTCTATTCCCTAAGATCCATTTCTGCTTTAACATCGTATGATTCACTAGAAGAACTAAATCAAATCAAAGGCTGAAAAGAATTCTTCATTATTTAGCCCCTGCCCTAATTATCTGTAACCACTTCTCTCCCTGCTTCTATTACTTCAGCTCTATGCTACTTCACAATGAATGCCTTTTAATTACTCACATGCATCATACTCACTCTGACCTCTGGATCCCTAGACACTGCTCCCCTGGTGCCCTTCCACCCCCACCACTGGTGTCATCCCTTCCTAAGAAAGGGTCTCACCAAGTCCTACTCCTCCTTCAAGTGTCCACTACAGCAGTCCTTCCTCCTTCCCCACCTCCCAAGCTTACCTCAGACAATTCAGGTCACAACCTGTCAGTATCCTCGGGGAACCCTGTGTTTTGCCCATCACAGCCATTCTAAGCTTTCTTTTAGTTTCCTGTTTAACAGCGAGTCTTCTGCACTTGGCAGAGTTGGGTACTAAAAAGACAGAATGGTGCTGCCCACACACTACTGCATCCCCAGTACCTAGCACAATGCCTGGTTTAAAAAAAAAAAAAAAGTGGCACTCAGTAGTTACTGGTGAAGAAACGAGTAACAAACTGAAGACTCACCTCTAACACAGCCAGGACGGTGTCAAGCTGATCCTCTCGGAGGGTGATATTGTTAGAAATTTTTCTCATGGTGTGTATGGACTGCAGACGTACTTCCTCAATTTCATCATTAAACATGTCGACCAGGAAATCAAGGCACTTCTCAGCAAAAGAGGGTGAAGACTGGGCCAGCATGCAGAGAGCCTCCACAGCAGCAATGCGGACCTCTACAGAAAAGGAGACCAATAAAACCGCACATCAGGTTAAGAGCCATGGGACGAGTCCAAGGATTCTTTCTCGTTCAGGTTCGTCTTTCGCTTTCTACTCCTCTCACTTGACAAGCTCTCTCTGGAAGATCTCCTCCATGCCCACAGATTTGGCTACCACCTTCACGGTGACCTAAGAACAAGGACTTTGGTGTCAGAGGGACTAAGGTTTAGATCCTGACTCTGGAGACATGTGATCAAGTCACACTTCTGTCTCCATTAAGTGAATTTCTTGAAAACTAAAGTTCTTATTTAACTCAGTACTCCAACCACAGTACTCCACTCAGTACTTTTTTAAAAAAACAGATTTTATATTACATTAGGATTAAAACAGACTAGGTATCATTTTCGCATTTTAGAAATAAGATTCAGCAAAGTGAATAAACTTGCCTTAAAGTGAGTAAGAACACAGATAAGGTCTGCCGATTCTAGACTAGCATCACACAGTGGCTAAGGATACATGCTTTAGAATGAGAAAGATCTCACAGTGAATTGTGAAGAATAATCCCTCCATTAACTTGGAGAGAGATCTTGAATAAGTAACTTCCAAATGCCTCATTTTTTCCCCCTTAACCAGACATAATACTCGTTTCCTTACAAAGTAGTTAGGAGAACTAAATGACATAATACAGGTAAAGCATATAGCACACTGCCTGGCATATATGTTAAAAGCTTAGTAGGTAGGTATCAGCTACAGCATAGGCATGGGTCTTATAAGCACTCTGAAAACAGAGGCATGTCTTCTCTTTGTATGCCCCAAACCAGTAACAGTGAAGCCACTAAATTCAGGAAGCCCCTCATTCATTCACTAGTAATGTTTCCTGAATGTGTACTACATGCCAGGCCCTGTGCTGGGACACAAAGATGAGAGATGAATAAGCTATAGACAATGCTCTCGAGATTTCCATACATGCTTCTTTTGTTCCTGGTCCCCACATGGTTCTGCCACGAAATGTACAGTTCCAAAAAAGGAAGAAAAATAAACCACTCAAATTGTGGTTAAAACTCACAAATATAATTTGTTTTTGTATAAGAAAGATTTTATAGACACTTTAAAAGCAGAGTTACTACATTAAAGGGAGACGACTCATATTGTTCTTGGTAGTTATGAATTCTTCCTTTCATCAGAAGGGAAGGATTTACTACACTTCATAATAATGTAATTTAAACATGAAATTGCTAATAATTACAAAGAAAGCCAGAGATGGACCCAAATCTATTAACTGTGGGTTCTTCTGCCTAGGGCTTTACCCATTATGTCACACTAAATCACATGTAACTCTTACAAATCCACAAAGAGAATCACAGAGACTTCTGATCAGAGGGAGATAATTAGTAGAGACCTGAGCTGATGCCAATTCCAAGCAAAAGCAAAGAAACTTGGTGTTTCACTTTGTATGCGTAATCAGGTAAGTTAACTATTTCTACTAGACATTTTGGAATGCTGAAATGTATTACAGTCTTGGGACACCTGGGTGGCTAAGTCAATTGAGCAACTGACACTTGATTTCGGCTCAGGTCATGATCCCAGAGCCATGGATCAAGCCCTGCACTGGGCTCCATGTTGAGTGTGGAGACTGCTTAAGACTGACTCTCTCTGACTCTCTCTGATTCTCTCTCTCTCTCTCTCTCCCCCCCTCTCCAGCGGAAGGAAGGAAGGAAGGAAGGAAGGAAGGAAGGAAGGAAGGAAGGAAGGAA
>NW_024412411.1:7198355-7230344 GCF_014898765.1 Herpailurus yagouaroundi
AAGAAAGAAAGAAAGAAAGAAAGAAAGAAAGAAAGAAAGAAAGAAAGGAAGGAAGGAAGGAAGGAAAGGAATGGAATGGAATGTAAGAGTTCAGAGCAAAGGAATCAGCTATGCTGAGGAAAAAAAAAAAAGACTGATACTTGGGTGCCTTAACATGTGTAATAAGATCCTGGCTTTGCTACTTATTAGCTTTGTGCTTAGTACTGAAGACACAAAGATGAACAAGAAAGAGAAGGTCTCCCAGGGCATACAGACAAGAATAGTTAATTGTATTACAAAGTGTTGTGTACAAAGTGATGAGTGGTACAATGAAAAGTAGAGGGAGTGTAAGAAAATACAGCAGAGGTATGTAGCCCACTCAATAGGATCAGAGGCAACTTTTTGAAACACGTGACCTCTAAAACAATACCTAAGGGAGTTGCTAAGTCTAAAGAAAGGGAAAAAGCCTTTCTAAGTAGAGGAACCAGATTAACAAAGGCCCAAATGAGAGGCAGAACATGGAACTAGAGGAATCAAAATGTGTGTGATGTGGCGCCTGGGTGGCTCAGTCAATTAAGCGTCCGACTCTTGATCTTGGCTCAGGTCATGATCTCATGGTTTTAAGTTCAAGCCCCACATCAGACTCTGTATTGATAGTGCAAAGACTGCTTAGGATTCTCTCTCTTCCTCTCTCTCTCTCTGCCCCTCCCCCATGTGAACATACATGTTCAATCTCTCTCTCTCTCTCTCTCTCTCTCTCTCTCTCTCAAAATTAACTTAAATTTTCCTGTTTGAAAAAAAATTAAAAAAATAAAAATATGTGTGATTACTAGAGTCCACAGCCAATGAAATAAGGCTTCATTTCATTCTCAGAAACATGCCCCTAATTTGCCCCAATTTTATAAGTATGACAAAATTAGAAAACTGTGGGTCGCCTGGGTGGCTGAGTTGGTTAAGGGTCTAACTTCTGCTCAGGTCATAATCTCACAGTTCAGATGGCCAACAGGCACATGAAAGGATGCTCAATGTCACTCCTCATCAAGGAAATACAAATCAAAACCACACTGAGATATCACCTCAGGCCAGTCAGAGGGGCCAAAATGAACAAATCAGGAGACTATAGATGCTAGAGAGGATGTGGAAAAACGGGAACCCTCTTGCACTGTTGGTGGGAATGCAAACTGGTGCAGCCACTCTGGAAAACAGTGTGGAGGTTCCTCAAAAAATTAAAAATAGATCTACCCTATGACCCAGCAATAGCACCGCTAGGAATTTACCCAAGGGATACAGGAGTGCTGATGCATAGGGGCACTTGTACCCCAGTGTTTATAGCAGTACTTTCAACAATAGCCAAATTATGGAAAGAGCCTAAATGTCCATCAACTGATGAATGGATAAAGAAATTGTCGTTTATATACACAATGGAATACTACGTGGCAATGAGAAAGAATGAAATATGGCCTTTTGTAGCAACGTGGATGGAACTGGAGAGCATTATGCTAAGTGAAATAAGTCACACAGAGAAAGACAGATACCATATGTTTTCACTCTTATGTGGATCCTGAGAAACTTAACAGAAGACCACGGGGGAGGGGAAGGGGGGAAAAAAAGAAAGAGAGGGAGGGAGCCAAACCATAAGAGACTCTTAAAAACTGAGACTAAACTGAGGGTTGATGGGGGGTGGGAGGGAGGGGAAGGTGGGTGATGGGCATTGAGGAGGGCACCTGTTGGGATGAGCACTGGGTGTTGTATGGAAACCAATTTGACAATAAACTTCATATTAAATAATAATAATCATCATCATCATCATCATCTCACGGTTCAAGCCCTGCATCGCACTCCACTCTGGCAGTGTGAGTATGCTTGGGATCCTCTCTCTCTGCCTCTCTCCCACTCATGCTATCTCAAAATAAATAAAACTTTAAAAATAAACAAACAAACAGAAAGCTGCCATACCTGATACTCACTTTCCAAAGTTCCTTTAGTTAAACCTTACTGACAAACTTATGTAGAACTAAGTCACATAAACATTAATAGTGACGAAATTCAATTGTAAAACTAAACAAAGCAAAAACACGAGTAAAAACTAATAAATAAAATAGGCTCCAGTTACTTGTCTGAAGATAAAATGTGTATTAATAACTGGACTTCTCTCGAGCGAGAGAGGGAGAGAGGGAGGGAGAGAGAGAGAGAGAGAGGGAGAGAGAGAGAGAGAGGGAGGGAGAGAGAGAGAGGAAGGGAGGGAGAGGGAGGGAGAGGGAGGGAGGGAGGGAGGGGGAGAGGGAGAGACCTACTATGTAAGTGTAATTCATGTATCAAGTTCACAGAGAACAAAAAAGCAGAGTTGCTTTTACCTAATTTCTATATACAGGCTTCCCATTATCCAAAAGTAGAGGGTTACCACAAAACCTTTCACAAGCTGAAATAACATAAAGCACATATCCCTCACTTTCCAAAAGGTAACTTTATGCCACCTCACTTTCACAAAAGATTTACATGAGTATGGTAAGGACTTTTTTCATGAAAACGAACTCCTCTTTGGATTTCTTTTGGTTAACGAAAACAGGTACTGATGTAGGTCTTTCATAAAAGCAAAGCAGTGTAATGCAAACTGTAGGAAAGTGGGGAAGGTACTAATACACCGAAACTTAATAGCAAACTAGATAAGGTAATCCAATTGGTGGGGGGGGGGGGGGGGGGTATTTATTTTGAGAAAGAGAAAGAGTGTGGGGCAGAGGGAGGGACAGAGAGAAAGGGAAAGAGAGAGAATCCCAAGTTAGCTCTGCACTGTCATGCGTGGAGCCCCATGTGGGGCTCGAACTCATGAACCGTGAGATAGTGACCTGAGCTGAAATCAAGAGTAAGAGGTTTAACCCACTGGGGCTCCCAGGTGCCCCAAGATAATCCAATTCTTACATCCTCTAACAGAAAATTGTCTTTAAAAAGTAATTTTCTTGCCCTTCTAAGAAGTTCTATTCTGAGGTAATTTTTATAGGCATTTTAAAGACCTGAGTTCTAATCCTGATACAAATTTACTATAAAATTTGGACAATCAGTATTATCTCCCCTGGTCTGTTACCCTTACTAAAAATGAGAAGGTTGTAGTCAATCATCTCAAAGCAATGACATTTTTTTATGTGACATAGATAGCATCATATTATGGAAATTGTAAGAGCTTTGCAGAATTTCTATTAATGGCTAAGATGGCCAGATTTATCTTTCTGTCTGAAACAACTAAAAACAGAGATAAGAAAAAGAAACAACAGTATTCAATACACTGGAACATAAGATAAATAAAGGGTAGTGATCCCTAAGAGAAAGGAAATAAATGAGGTGAGCTCTAGAATTATACTCCTTTACTATCTGGGAAATTTCCAGATTCCAGGTCCCCCTGAGTTGAGAAGACAGAGCTGGGAGTCTGAAAAAGCCAATGTGGATAGAGTTCATAACGCACGGAGCCTGGAGCCTGCTTCAGCTTCTGTGTGTGTGTGCCTCTCTCTCTCTGCCTCTGCCTCTCTCTCTCTCTCTCTCAAAAATGAATAAATGTTAAAAAAAAATTTTTTTAAAGATATCACCTGAGTCCTGATCTGTAAAGAAACTATCTGAGGTCTGAGAAAGAACCAATAAACGGGACTAGCGGGAAAAATCTCCAAAACTCATAAATGGTCTACCACTATTTCAGAAGAGTCTGTTTGAGTTGGGAGAAAAATAAGCCCTAGACTAAATTCTGCCTCAGTCCCACTTAACAAAGCTTAAAAATAAGACACGAAATAACTGTATCCCAGAACAAAGCTCAAGAATATTTATAAGTAGGGACGTCTGGTGGCTCAGTAGATTAAGCGTCCAACTTCAGCTCAGGTCATGATCTTGCAGTCCATGGGTTTGAGCCCCATGTCAGGCTCTGTGCTAATAGCTCAGAGCCTGGAGCCTGCTTTGGATTCTGTGTCTCCCTCTCTCTCTGCCCCTCCCCTGCTCACGCTCCATCTCTCCCTATCTCTCAAAAGTAAACATTAAAAATTTTAAAAAAAAGTATTTATTAAGAATATAACAATGTTCATTACCCAATAAAATAAAACTCACAATGGCTGGCAACCAATTGAAAATTACTATGCATGCATAGAAGTAGGAAAATATAATTAATAATGAGAAGAAAAATCAATCAACCAAACGAACACAGAAATCACACAAATTGTAGAATTAGCAGACAAAAACATTAAGATAGTTATTGTAAATGTATTCTCTGTTGACAAAGTTAAAGAAAAGACCAAGCAGATTAAGAAGATATGTATGAGATACTTAACAAACTCAAATTCTTATTCTTATTTTTTTTTTTTTTTTTCTGAGAAAGAGTATGCACAAGTTGGGGAGAGGGTCAGAGAGAGAATCTTAAACTGGTTCCACACTGAGCATGGAACCTGATGCGGGGCTCAATCCCACAACCCTGGGATCATGACCTGAGCCAAAATCAAGAGTCAGACACTCAACTGACTGAGCCACCCAGAAGCCCCTAAACAAAACCAAATTCTAATTGAACTTGTACAAATGAAAGCTACAATGTCTGAGATGAAAAATACACTAGGTGGGATTAAAATCAGATTACACATTGCATAAGAAAAGATGAGTTAACTCCAAAACAAAGCAACAAATACCAAAATGAAATGAGAAAAAGACTAAAAGAAAACAGGAATGAATGGGGCGCCTGAGTGGCTCAGTCGATTGAGTGTCTGATTCTTGATTTCAGCTCAGGTCATGACCCCAGGGTCATGGGATGGAGCTCTAAGGTAGGCTCCATGCTAAGCATATATCCTGGCTAAGATATTCCCTCTCTCTCTCTCTCTCTCTCTCTCTCTCTCTCTCTCTCTCTCTCCCCCCCCCCCTTTGCCCATCTCCCCTCCTCTCTCTCTAAAATAAAGAAAAAAAATTTAAATAAAAAAAATAGGAATGAAGCACCCGTGAGCTACAGGACAACCTCAGTAGTCTAATGTATGTGTAATTGGTGTCTCCAAAGGCCCCTCCAAAGGGCCAGAAAAGTATATGAAGAAACAATGGGCCGAAGATTTTCCAAATTCGATGAAAACTATAAATCCACAGATCTAAGAAGCTCAACAAACTTCAAGCATAAGAAACATGAAAACTATACCAAGGCACAGTGTAATTAAATTGCTTAAAGCTAGTGATAAAGAAAAAATCCTAAAAGGAGCTAGAAAAAGACACATCACATACAGAACAAATATAAAAAAAATGGCAGCAGAATGCAAACCAGAAAATGTGGAACATCTTTACAAGACTGATTAAAAAAAAACAAAACAAAAAAACATTAATCTACAATTCAATTTCCAGTGAAATATCTTTCAAAAAGAAGGTGAAAGAAAGTTTTCATTAGTCATAATAATAAAAGCTTTGAGGTCAGACATACCTGGGTTTAAATATTGCCTCTGGGTGATCAAAAACAAGTTACCGTTATCAATATCAATGATATCAATTTTTACTACCAATTATTAAGTGCTTACTATAAACGGGTCATGTTCTGTGCCAAGTATTTTATATATATATAACCTCATTGGATTTTCATAATTCAGAAACACTTATAATCAACCATGTCATATAGAAATGCTGGAATTTGGGGGCGCCTGGGTGGCGCAGTCGGTTAAGCGTCCGACTTCAGCCAGGTCACGATCTCGCGGTCCGTGAGTTCGAGCCCCGCGTCGGGCTCTGGGCTGATGGCTCGGAGCCTGGAGCCTGTTTCCGATTCTGTGTCTCCCTCTCTCTCTGCCCCTCCCCCGTTCATGCTCTGTCTCTCTCTGTCCCAAAAATAAATAAAAAACGTTGAAAAAAAAAATAAAAACAAAAAATAAAAAAAAAGAAATGCTGGAATTTGATTCCAGATTGACTGAACCCAAAGTCCGTGCTCTTTACCACTGTATTACACCACCTGGGCCTCAATCTTCTGTTTTTAAAATTAAATAATAGTAGGTACTTCATAGAGTGACTATAAAGGCTAAATGAGACAATACATGTATATTAACCAGTACGATGCCCAAAATATAGCCGTCACTCAGTAAATGGGTACCGTTATTATTACGCACTCATACTTACCATACATCTCATCTTCCAATCCATGAACAAAGGCTCCACAAGCTCCTGACTCAATCAAGTTCACAGCTCCCGTATCTATTTCCTCCTTGGGAGCATCATCTCCCCACTTTCTGCCGCTGGAAAACTCCCCTGAACTGTAAAGTTCCTTGGCACGTTCGTGTGCAGTGCGTTTTCTCTGTATAGGACAATGACAATTACCACTTGCAGGAGGTTCATGAGGGAACAGTAAGATGTACCTTGGGAACATGGGAAGGTAGGAAATAAGATTGCTCTCTGAGACTTAACATTTTCAAAAAAAAAATAATAAATCAGAGCAAAGAACTGTAAATTCAACTTAAAGTAAGACTAAAAGTCACAGGTCTGTCACGGCTGATAGTATTCTTATTGAAGATAGCAAAAGAATGTGCTGATCAGACAGGTGGTTGTTCACCATGGCAACACAGGAAAAGGAAAACCAGAGAGGAAAATAATAGCAGTGTCCCTCCACACCATCCTGAGTAGATAATAACACTGACCCTAGAAAAGAAGTTTTGTTTAGTCCCAATAGACGTAAGTCTGAATTTGGTAACACTGTGCTTTATTTGAGCAACACTGCACTTACCATGCAACCTTCTAGTAAATTCCCTTTCTATATAGACTGCCTAAACAGGAATATACTGGCCAACTAAAGTAAATATCCAATTAAATTGAGTTATGTTTCTCAGCATGAATGAACTGTCATTCTGCTTTATATATCAGCCTCTTATGAATCTTCTTGGTGTGAGTCCACATCCTTGTGGCTGATCATCTCAAAGGCACTGATGAAATATAGCACCTAAGCCTACAAGGATGTGGGTCAGATGAAGTTTACACTCTGTGATGTATCTTAGAAACCCTTGCATTACTCATCCTTCACCATTCACCATAAGCATGCTGTTTTTCATATTTCTACTCTAGTATACACAAGGAACACTTAATCAATCACCAACCTCAAAGTAAGGCAATGACCTTCAGGAATCCACATGGTAATGTTTCATTAAACATAGACAGAAACGCTCTAACCATTCCTAAGAATTTATCTTATGGAATGACTCAAAAGAAAACAAGATCTAATATGCATGAAGATGATATTCTTTATGTAATTTTAAATGGTAGAAAAATTGGGAGAATCTATATAACGCAGGGTTAAAAAATTATGTCACATCAACTTAAGATAGTATACAATCAGTAAAAATAAGTATAAAGCTGACTCTATGAAAAAAAAGCATATGATGTAGTGGTAAATGCAAAAAGTAGACTACAAAATTATCTGAATACAATGATTCAATGTTTACAACATGCATAAGAGCTGGAGAGAAAAGTACCAAAATGACAAAAGTCACTGTGTTAGAGTAGCGGGAATATGGGTAAGTTGCTTCCCTTTTCCTTCTATTTATCAAAGATTCTGTAATTCTTTATTATCACTTTTATAATTTACAAATTAAGATAATGATATATTAACTTGTACACAGTCCTGACAATTATGTCGGAGAACTAACACGGTCAAGGCATTCCATAAGAGGCACTGTTACTGTTTAGAGAAAGAATTTACTCACTTTTCCATGGAAACTCTGGAAAAGGAATCCTAACATATCCTACAGTCTCATAAAATAAGACCAGACCTTTGTAGTTTCTATATAAGACACAACCTGTGTAAAGTATTTCATTAAAATAATTTAAAATTTAATGAAGTAACTTGTAATTTGGTTCAAGTTATTAAGATTTTTAAACTAAAATGTAATCTAGTCACCCAACATTTACTTAACAAATATATGGGCTGCAAAACTAAACCAACACCACTCGGCATATAGCTACACTGATAATGGTTACAGAAACCCAATTTAAACAACAAAGATTTCAAGTTACCCTAAGATCTGACATAAGCTTCTTGTCAAGTGTCTGCTCCAAGAAATGAGAACTGACTTGTTCCATAGAGCCCTGTAAAAACAAAGAATCCAGAGCAAATTAAACAACTTTTAAGACCTGAATATTATCTTAAAATTCAAAGTTTGCAGCCAACTTAAATGCATAAAGATAACATTATTCTCGATAGCAAAGATGCTTATGAGTTCTGAATCATCAGCAAAATAAAAAAAACATTAGCAATAGCAGCTAGCAGCTAAACAGAGCTTACTATGTGTCACACACCATTTATAAATATATTAACTAATTTAGTCCCCCTATGAAGTAAATACTATTATTTGTCCCATTTTATATATGGGGGAAAAAAAAGTTAAAAAGAAAAAAGAAAAGAACGCATAAAAAGGTTAGGTGGAAAAAAAAAAAAAAAAAAAAAGGTTAGGTGACTCATTCAAAGTCACAGGTAATTTACAGAGCTGGGCTATAAACCCAGGTTCCAGAATCCTTTGCCTTAACCACTACTCTCCACTATTTCTCCATTCCTTTTCATCCTATTCTTTCCATCATTTGTTCATTCACTCACTCATTCAATAAAGATATATTTACTGAGCAACCATTTAACTATATGCCTCCAGTAACCAGGAAGAGCATACAAAAATAAGACATCAATTCTACACTCAGTGATCTCACAGACTAGTGAGGGAAAATGGTAAGTAAAGAGATAACTGTATTATGTATAAAATGTTATAATACATATATAAAGGGTACTATAGGAAACTCAGAGAATAAGAAATACAGGGTGGAGGCAGGGAGAGATATATTTGGGGAACCAGTAATCACAAGTGCAAATGCATAAAGAGAGAATGCCATGAGGGAACCATCAAGTGAATGAAACACAGGATAGTGGTGCCAAAAATGAGGCAGGACAGCAAGGGAACAGATCATAAAAGGCCTCTCTCATATCCTTTTTTTTGTGTTTGTTATGGTGAGGGCTTTGCCATAATTATGAATAATAACTAGACAATCTTTTTTAAACAGTGAGCTCAAAATTATACAAAATATTTTACTTGTATTTAAAATTTTTATTTCTAATAATCCCCCAAAAAATGTAAATTATCTTTTTTTTTTTAAAGTAATCACTCCACCCAACGTGGGACTCAAACTCATGACCCCAAGACCAAAAGAGTTGCATGCTCTACTGACTGAGACAGCCAGGCACCTTGAAATATCCTCATTTTTCAGATGAGAAATTGAGGCTGAGAAATTTGGTAACTTGCTCATTTCAAATAAGGGTGAAACACAGTTAGATTTACACCTCATAAATATCCTCTTAGCAACAATGTGGCTAATTGACCAGAAAGAATCAAAATGAAGCAGAGGGATGGGTTAGCAGGCTATTAGAGCAGGTCCCAGACATTCTTAAGGAATATATTGGCAATCTTCTCTAATTCCTGAGTCAGTAAATATGTAAATGCTTATACAGGCTCGGACTTTTTTTTCCTCCAATCACATTTTCCATAGATAGTTACATGTTCTTTGGGAATATCCTCACCCAAGTTAACACCTTCCCTACAACACCAGGAGAGCAACTGTTGAACTATTTTCATGTAAGTAGTTTCAAATTTTTTTCTTATTTCTACATTCTACATGGTACAGTTGATGGCCTTCTTTGTTACACAGATCTGAGCCAATATCAAATCCAACAGTCATGTTTTTAATCCAAACATCAATTTTATGAATAAGAACTATAAATTTTTAAGATCTCCTTTAATTTTCTGTTTAGTTTTACCACCAGCATTAACAGTTGGATTTTTAGGGGGCACTTTTTTTTCCTATAAAAATCAAATTTTTGTTTTGTTTTGTCTTTTAAGAAGACCTACATGCAACACGGGGCTTGAACTCACAACCCTGAGATCAGGAGTTGCATACTCTATCAACTGAGCCAGCCAGGTGCCCCAAGAATGAAGTTTTAATAACTTCACAGTGAACTACTCAAATCCCTAGTCTCAATGCTCTCCTCCACCTCCTTTAGCCGAGCTCTCTCCTGACACAGTAGCAGAGAGGGAGTAGTATTCAAATTCCAGCCTCAAAAATTTACATATCATTATTTGCAACAAATTTCCCATGCTATCTTGAGACTATGTGAAGCTTTCCATTTTAGTTCACAAATACCAAGAGCTCTATGACATAGTAACCCACTCAAAAAATGTTGGGATCTAAACTAGTACAAACAGTGGAAATAGAAAAGGGAGAGATTCAAAAGAGGTCAAGAAGACAGTCCTGGTAAGAGCTGATAACTCCGTGGATACTGGACACAGAAAGAATTCCCAAATGCCTCCGGGTTTACAACTGGGTAAATGATGGCATCATTCATGAAAGTGCTAGAGGAGTAGATGTGACCATAAAGAGGAATTCATCATCAGGTATATCTCACCAAGCAGAAAAACATCTACATTCTTGTCTACTTTAACCAAGACAAATACATTCAGGTAAGGTCTCTCCAACTGTGCTAGTACTATTTAACAATTTATATTTACAACACTAAGGAAACCATGATATTTAACAAACAAGTATGCCAAACCTGCTTTCGGAACAAAAACTGCTCAATTATAACTGTTCAATAATAATGTAAATCTGCACTAGCCTCCAGCTTCTACCCAATTAAGTGATAAAGAAAAGTAACCCACCCTCCCTCCCCAACGCCAAAAAAAAAACAAAAAAAAAAAACTATCATGTGAAACATAAAACTGCCACTGACAAAGACATGTGCATTTGCCCTGGGAGAGACTAGTCCTTATGGCTATGGACTTAACCTACAATCTATCTGAAAATATTATCATCTTTAAGGTCAAACACTTCTGGAGTCTCATAAAGAAGGTTGAACCATTACTGAGTAAGAAAGATCAAACATCTTAAGCAGAAGTCATTGAACTAAAAACAATATTCTAAATAAAACACCAATTACCATGATTAATTTCACAGTAATGACTGTATTCTAAATCGTCCCATGGAGCTGCATACTTGCAATCAACTTTCTTTGCCTCAGTGGGAAAGTTATGGATAACTACAAACTGACTTTCCACATGGTTTTGAATTTTCTGAAACAGCCTACTTCTTAAATTTTTCATACTGCTAGAAGCCAAGGAGAATGGAGACTTGATTTTTTGTGCAAGATGGACTTAAATCTAAAGCCTTATCATTTAAGTTCTTGAAGAACCTGGCTTCTGCTTTCCTCTTGAGCTTTATCTTGCTGAACATCCCACATGTTTAACATTATCCCCCCACAACCAAGATATATTAAACTGCTTATACTTTAGTATCATATTGTAGTTTAGTATACTAGTATGCATGACAATTGTACTCCTTCTGTATCTGCTTATATTTTCTCCTTCCTTACTTATTTACTTAGCCAACTCATATTTATCCTGCAAAACTCAGTTCAGAAATTACCTCCCCCAAGAAGCCTTCTGTCAATGTGTTAGGTGCTCTCTTTCCTAGGAGTACCAGGTATTATAACTGACTGATTGCTTATGTCAACCTATCAGACTGCCAACTCTTTGAAGACAGCAACTATGCTCAGTTGATGAACACAGTCTGAAAACTATATGCAGTTTAAATGACAATTTTGTCTATTCAAGAGTTGGAGTGGGGGAGTACACCTCTTTGCCGACACAAAGGAACTGGTAAATCAGCAGGGCATTAACTGTACAACCACAGCTCTTGATGTGTAACTGGACTATCACTAGGAAGAGATTCCACATGAGTTTTAGATCATGAAGTGTCATTTACTATCTATGTGGCCTTTGATATGTTACATCACTTTTCCAAACCTTATTTTATTATTTACATAATGATTAACAGAATATCTACCTCAAAGAGTTTAAAAACATTGTTTTTAATGTTTATTTTAGAGAAAGAGAGAGAGACAGAGACAGAGCGCAAGCAGACGAAGGTGCAGAGAGAGAGAGGGAAGCACAGAATCCCAAGCAGACTCCAAGGTCTGAGCTGTCAGCACAGAACCCACGTGGGACTCATGATCTGAGTCGAGGTCAGACATTTAATTGACTGAGCCACCCAGGTACCCCTCAAAGAGTTTAAAAGAATTAAAAATTATCTGCAATAACTATGTTTATTAGGATATATATGTATATATATGTACATTTGTACTTGTTCATATAAAAAAGTGGGTATATGTGCATGTGTATGTGCACAGAACTAGAAGTGCCTAGCTTAGTAGGCTAAGAACTCTACAAATAGTAACAATGATTATTATCAGTAAAATTAGATTGTTAATTGCTTTTGAAGTACAAACATAATTACTTATATAATTTGGAGCTGTTTGGATCTGAAATCACTGAAATTAAAACATAAAGCATTTGACTCAAGTTAGAATCATCTAAGTGGAAACTCTTTCAATTCACCATGGTAATTCATTATTCATATAGTTTTACGTAATAAAATTCGTATCTTACAGGGTACAAAACTGAAAAATCTGAATTACCCTGCTTTAAGGATTACTCTTCTAACTGCCTACTCAAATCAAGATGTATTATTGAATCATTCCCCTGCAACATCTCCCTCACACATACACACACTGCACACTGTAGATGCTCAGGAAACGTTGAATGACAGAATCTGGTGAATGATTGGACTGTTCCAAATTTTAAAATATTTGAAAACCAAAACACAGCTTTAAAATGTGAATTCAAAAATAAAAACAAGGGAGCCTGGGTGGCTCACTCGGTTGAATGTCCAATTCTGGATTTTGGCTCAGGTCACGATCTCATGGTAGTGGGATCGAGCTCCACGTTGGGATCCGTGCTCAGCATGGAATCTGCTTAAGATTCTCTCTCTCTTCCCCTACCCCTCTCTCCCGCTTGTGCTCTCTCTAAAATAAAATAAATCAAATCAATAAAAATACATAAAATCAATAACTGGCTTAACTCTGTACTTTATCATGGACAAGCAATATGATCTAGTACTGAAACCATCCAAATTCCTTATTATTCCATGAAAATGCTTCACACAAGTTTCAGCAGTTACCCCATAAATACTGGTCTTAGGAGTAGGGCTATCATTGAATCTGTGTCCAAAGTATTCAGCCAACAATCTTACCAAGACTGGCAGAGATGGGGCCCCAAAAGGCAAGTGTCCAAAAAGAATCCCAGATTTTCTTGCTGTGACATTTATATAAATTTTTACAAATCCTTATATATGTATTTACATATTACAACCACCCCCAATACCCCATGTTTAGCATAGTACTTTACAATTTGTATTTTCATATATAGTATCACATTTGAGCATCATGACAACCATGTGAGGTAAACATGAGAGAATATTATGACCCACTTAACAGATGAGGAAACTGAGACTAAGATCAAGTGGCATGTCCTAGATAACATAGTTATAAAACAGGGCTGAGTAATAATACACCAACATTCTTTCTTCTGTAAGACAGTTCTATCTCTGAAAAGTTAATTTTTCTTTTTTTTTTTTTTTAACAAATGTACCATGAATTACCGAAGGCAAAACAGTAGAAAAGTACCAGCCTAAAAGTCAGATTAGTATTTGAATCCCACTCTACAACTTTGTATCTGAAAATTGGATAATTAACTTCTCAGAGCTTCTGTTTTCTCACCTGAAAATGGGAATAATAGTAATTACCTTTCTAGGTTACTGTGAAGAGTGAATGAGATAATGTAAGTGGTGTCAGAGCAAACTCTCTGGGTCATAACAGGTGCTTAGTAAAGCAACTATTTTTATTATTTTCCTTTTTCTCTAGGCCTTGGCTGTCTCATATGGTAACAATGTTAAATGAGATTATCTTTAAAATTCTTTCTAGTTCTAAAAGACTACTTCTCCACTGGAAAGTAAGCCATTTATTTTTATTTTTAGAAATACTAGGGTTTCTATAAGTGGGTTATATCTATCCCTATCTGTAGTTTCTCAAAATCTTTATACAAGTGTAACAATAAACATGTTCATTAAAGAAAGTGTAACTTACCAATAGCTTTGCAGCTTGAACTCGAACCACCCAAGAGCCGTCACTGACCATGTGACAAATTTTTCCAAATGCATCATCAACTAAGCGAATCTCTTCATTAGAAGAAGGGATTGGGACAATGCTAAATTAAAAGAAAAAAAACACACACACAAATAACAAAACAGGAACCTAAAGCTGCAAGTTCAATAAACTGAGAATAACCATTGAAAACCGGCGCGCACGCGCTCACACACACACACACACACACACACACACACACACACACACAAGATGACAACTGAGTAATTCAAATCCTAGAGTGATAGAATACATTTCAGAGTAAAGAAATCACTCTGAGAGTATGAAACAACACTTTTAGTTACAGTGCAAGTTTTCCGTGTCTGGAATAAAAGTGTTTAACCCACCAAAGGTTCAAAGATTTACAAAGATACCAAAAACTAGCTACCACAAAGTATTTTATATCTTTAAGTTTATTCTCTCCTATAATTGCATTGCTGTCAATATAGTAAATCATAGAATCAATATAAAATATTCTGGTTTTCCAATTTTAGCAGGCAGTTTAATGAAGAGGAAAAAAACACTTCTTTTTCCTACAGAAGCAGCTCTTTTACAAAATAGAATAATATTTATCTCTCTACCTCAAAGAATCACTGCGTAAATAAATGATTTAATTACTATGAAAACATTTTTAACGAGGAAAACACCTCATAAGGGATCATTATTCTCAAACTCACCTAGTGTCTTTACCTGGCATTTGTATTTACTAAAAAGGGCCCTAAACAATTTAAAGATTAAAAAAAGAGTGGGGTGGGGTGCTTAGACAGCACTTCAGAAAGACAGCCAATCTCTCCATTTATAGATGAGCAGGCTGGAACCCAGAGAGGAAGTCTCTTTCCCAGGGTACATGGAAAATTCACAGAAGAGCTGAAAAATAAGGACCAAGCACCCTGATTATCAGGATCTGCACTTTCCCCTATTCCACACTGCTTTCTAAAAATATAACCAACATTCCTTATCTGGAGGAGGGCTTTTTGCATGATGGGAGAAGAGAAAAATGGCTTAGCAATGAACAAAAGCTGGCTTACACCCACACTGACCTTTCAGGATAGAGCTGACTGACAACCCAGATAAGTTGGACTGCAGCACTGCGCACTTGTTCATAGTCATCAGACAGCAATTTACAGGCCTGCAAACAAGAATTCCAAAAGTCTATTAGTTCTGTGTCCTCACAGGTGATGTTCAAACTACCTTCAAAATGAAGACAGGGTAGCTGGATAAGGATGCCAATCAAAATACTTGTGGGTAGTTTTAACTTCTTGTACTTTTGCCCAACAAAGAATTCTTGGCCTCTGTCAGCTGTGTTCTGTGTTCTGACTCCCACCACACGTCTGAAAGCAGAACCACAGATTGAAAGACAGCACAAAAGCCACCTAGAATAGTATCGATCTTAGCAAAGCCTGCTGGGAGCCCACAGAGCTGTTCACATGGGCACAAACCCCAAATCTGGGCTGTTGGGGTTTTTTTTTTTCCCCTTGCTGTAAAATCAAAGCACAAATTTCTGGCAATCTGAAATCTCAAGCACTCTAAGTAAACGTATAATTTTAATGCTAAACTGCCAAAAGAAGCCAGATTTTTGTTTTACTTTGGTCTGAAATGGAATATCCCTGCCCCACCTACATAGCAACACCCTAGACTTCAACAACACCCAGAACTACTCCATTTCTAGAATTTAAAAATCCTATATTCCAGGGGCACCTGGGTGGCTCAGTCGGTTAAGCATCCGACTTTGGCTCAAGCCATGATCTCACAGTTCGTGAATTCAAGCCCTGCATTGGGCTCTCTGCTGTCAGCATGAAGCCAGCTTCGGATCTTCTGTCCCCCTTTTTCTCTGCCCTGTCCCCACTTGTTCTCTCTCTCAATAAATAAACTCAAAAAAAAATTTTTAATAAAAATAAAAATCCTATATTCCATGATGCTGTATTCCTCTGATCATAACCTGTTACTCCACCAGCTCCTCCATTTCCATGAATTAATCCGTCACATTTGCTCTTCAGTCTCATTTAACCTACCTATCCGTTTAACCAAGATTTCCCAACCTTGCCTCTACTGTCATTTTGACTATACAATTCTTTGTTGTGAGAGGCTATCCTCTGCACTGTTAACATGGTTGGCAATATTCTTGGCTTCTACCCACTAAACGGTTGTAACGCAGCACCCTCTCCCTCTCCCTCGCAGTTACAAAAGCCCAAAATATCTCCAGACACTGTCAAATATCCCTTAGAGAGTAAAATCACCTTGGTTGAGAACCATTGCTTTAATCCTACCCTTTTTCTCCACATGAACCACCTTCTCCTTGCTCCATAACCTACCTTTACTTAGTCCCGACAGCACTGTCAGCATTACCACTGACAATGCTCTCAAGACTTCTACAGCTGCTCTACAAACCCAACATCTTCTCTATTCCTCACAAGGGCAGGAGAGCACTAGCAAAGACCACTCTCTCTAGCGGACTGGGAGCTCATGATCTCGAACCTTACTGACTCTCTCTGAAATCTTTCACACCCCTGCTTTCCACACCCATTCCCTAAGGCAGCTTATCTTAACCTCCTGCTCTGGGCCCCTACCCCACTTCCAGCCATAAAGCAGCATGTTTATCTGAGAAAAAGCCAGGTTCTCAGGCACAAATGCTCCAACTCTTCCATAACAGTTATAAATTCATTTATACCTGTATTCTCCCACACCTCATTTTCTTAATGTCTCAGGAAAAAGTATCCTAATTCCTAATCCTTCTACTTTTGCTATGGATCCCATCATTTCCTCACACAGGCCTTCCCTTACCATCCTCCAATATAGGTCCTATTTGTGATTCTCTATTATAGCACCCTATTTATTTACTGCATAGCACTATTCACATGCTTAATTATTGTGTTTATTTATTTAATTGCCTGTCTCATCCATGAGAATGTGAAGGGCATGGATCCTATCCAACATGCTCGGTGTTATACAACCAGCATTAGGTATTCATTAATATCTGTTGGATGATTCAGCTCATGAGTCTGATTTTCTGTTTAAAGGAACTTACTCTACCATTTATCCCCCTGTGTCTCTTCCATCACCAATTTCTCCCAAAACACTGGCTCCCTTCAACACATAAACATACTTATTTAGCATACATTTTAAATACATAAGCATACTTATTTAAAATACAAAAAGCCCTCCCTCAGTCCAATACCCCTTTCTACCATCCTCCATCCTGCCATCCTATTATAGCCAAGTTCCTTAAAGTACAGTCACTATTGAAATGCCTTACCTCAATTGACCCTAATCTGGCTTCCATCCCCAACACTCTACTAAAATTGCTCTTTCCAAACTCATTAATGGCTGCCTTGTTAAAAAGTCCAATGGGTAAATTTCAGGCCTATCTCGCTGACCTTTCAGCAGCATGTGACTGTGACAACTGTGAGAACTCCCCCCTGCCTTTTTTGGAAGGTATTTTTCCTCCTCCTCCGTCTCTTCTGTCTGTCTCTTAAATGTTGGACCTTACCTGTGGCTTCCATCCTTGGTCTCCTTCAATCTTCTTACTCTCTCTGGGTATCCACATGCCCCCTAGATAGTGATGGCTTCAGTTACCCACCTCCAGCTCTGGCCTCTGCTGAGCTCCAGACTTCCACAACTATCTGCAACCTGGAACTTTCCTCATGGGTGTCCCGTCAATCCTTCAAACTCAACCAAAACTGGTATGGTACCTAATTCAAATTCACACCTCAAATAATCCAACACTCCATCCTCACTCCCTTGAAGCCCTCATCATTGCTTGCCTTGTTAACTGACACAGTCTTAGGCCACTAAATATCTGAATCACCTAACTAACTATTCTTCCTCTGAATCCTTACTCTCTAAGTTTCCTTAAATTTTTTGGCTTCCCACAGAGTTTTCCTACAGGGAGATAAGGTGCTAGTCACACCAAAACAACCATTCTGAACTCATTCTATGTAATTATGTAAAAGAATAAACTTGGTTTATGTATCAATCATAGGGGCTTATCTAATTACCATCTTCTTCTGAAAGATAAAACCATTCTTTGTACAAAATCTGGTCTCTGACATGGATTTAGATTGCTGGTCTCCAGATTCATTCAACTATTCTACAAGAGAAATATCACCTTGTAAGGCCTTTTTATTGGTCAATCAGCTTCTCCTAGTGATACTACAACTTCACAGTGCGTTTCTTTACCAATACTACAAATACTGTGAATACCTTTCCAAATGATCCCAGGGTCTCAGTCATCTTTCTTCAGAAAAACTCTACTATGTCAAGAACGGTGCCTCGAATCAACTTCATGCTTGGCCCAACCAAACACAAGATCAGAAAGACTACCTCTTTGCTTATTCTGAACACACACTTCTTTCTGTATACTCTGGTATACACAGTGAGCTACCTAAATCCTCCTAAAAGTCGTTTTTACATGTATTAGTGCTACTCAATTACATATCCTCCATCCTCTTACTAACATGTGTTTTAGATACAACTTCACATTCATCCCAATTAATGTTGCCAGTTGATGCTCCATGTTTTCAAATTCTGACAACTAGTATACACTCTCCCAGTTTCACTATCCTTCCTCCTCTCCCAGACAGTAATCATGTAAGGTACCTGATTATAAATGGTTTGGTGTAATTTCAATCCTCTTTCATGAAGCTGCAACTAGATAATAGAAATAAGTTTAAGTATTTGAGAAAAAAAGATCAGTATTTCCAAAGTCTCCCACAATCTCATATATTTTCCCCCATTACATTAGATTAACATACTTCCCATTAGCCAAAATTAGTGCTATACAAGTAAGAAATCTGGTCAGACCTTTGGGTAGAAACAAGAGACTTAATAAATCTAACCTATCAACTGTCCCAAGGGGATATTAGAAAAATATTAAATAATGATAAGAAGGATAAAGAAGAAATGGTTAACACTACCTCCCCCTAAAATGTACCCCCCCTCCCCCACCCAGGGGCCTGGAGGAGGGATGTGACTTGGTATTATAATAGGTATAAGTTGTACCCTCTATGTTTCAGTATATGGGTGAAAGCTACCAGAGAGGCCCAAAGAAAAGCACACCTGCCATACAAAGGAATGTGTGCCTTTGAGTTCTGTGATACCATCAACACATTCCTGAAAGTGAGCCTAAGGAATATTCAGGGGGAGGGGGGGTGTTCAGAAAGCACCCAAACCAACATTAGCCATGAACTTTAAAAAAAAACAAACAAACATATGAGGGGCACCTGGGTGGCTCAGTCGGTTAAGCATACAACTTCAGCTCAGGTCACGATCTCACAGTGCGCGAGTTTGAGCCCCACATCAGTCTCTGTGCTGACAGCTCAGAGTCTGGAGCCTACTTCAGATTCTGTGTCTTCCTCTCTCTCTGCCCGCCCCTCCCTCCCTCCCTCTCTCTCTCTAAAAAAACATTTAAAAAAAATTTTAATGAAACAAACAAATCAAACTGTCACCCTCTGATTTCCATGATCATGTTTACCATGGCTTTTATAGCTGCTGTCCTGACTCGTGGGTCTTGGTCACTGAAGTAATCCCCTATAATCTTCTGGACATCTCTGACAGCTAGGCCCTCTCCATCTTTTGTGACACTTTTCTCCAAAGAGCCAAGATTGCCAAGTAATTGCAGGCATTTATTTCTTACACCATGGGAGGTATCTGTGAGGTGCTATGAAAGGAAAAGAGAACAAAAGGACAGGATTAAGATAGCTTAAAATAAATAAAAAACCAGAAACAAAAGTATTATCAGCTTTAGGAATGACTCAAACACAACATTCTCACCAGTCTCTCTAGTACCATGTTACTTGAGTATGTATCATCATAAAGAAAGATGAGTCCTTAGAAAATAAGATTCTCTGTATTCCCAAGAGCTAGCGCTTTGCCTTATAAAGAGAAGGTACTTTATTTACTTCTTAAAAAAATTGTTTAACGTTTATTTTTGAGAGACAGAGAATGAACAGGAGAGGGGCAGTAAAAGAGGGAGACACAGAATCTGAAGCAGGCTCCAGGCTCTGAGCTGTCAGCACAGAACCCGATGTGGGGCTCAAAACCATGACCCATGAGATCATGACCTGAGCCCAAGTCAGACACTTAAGTGACTGAGCCACCCAGGGGCCCTGAGAAGGTACTTTAAAAATGGCCCCCAAAGGCATCTGGGTGGCTCAGCTGGTTAAGTGTCTCTTGGTTTTTGGCTCAGGTCATGATCTCACAGTTTCATGAGTTCAAGCCCAACCTCAGGCTCTGCACTGGCAGCACGGAGCCTACTTGGGATTCTCTCTCCCACTCTCTCTCTCTGTCCCATCCCCGTCTGTGCTGTTTCTGTCTCTCTCAAATAAATTCATAAACTTTTAAATAAATAAATAAAGCCCGTAAGCTGCATTTTATTTGCTATCAAATCTAAAAAAACAGAAATGTGTAAGTTTTTAAAGTTTTTAATATCCATACAGAAAAATGCAAAAAGGTTAAGTGTACAGCTCAATGAATTTTAAACAAATGAATACACACATATAAAAAGCACCCAGATAAAGGCGCCTGGGTGGCCAACTTCGGCTCAGATCATGATCTCACAGTCCCTGAGTTCGAGCCCCGTGTCAGACTCTGTGCTGACAGCTCAGAGCCTGGAGCCTGCTTCAGATTCTGTGTCCCCCCCCCCCCCGCCCCTCCCCTACTCATGCTCTGTCTTGCTCTCTCAAAAATAAATGTTAAAATTTTTTTTAATTAAAAAAAAAAAGCACCTAAAGAAACAGAACAGGAAACCCCTCTTGGTCCCCCCCCCCATAAACTACTCCACCACCATAAAAATTAGCCAATATCTTGACTTCTAACACCTAGATTTATTTGGCCAATGTTTTTTTATTATAATTTTATTTTTTTTCAGTTTTTTTAAATTTTATTTTTAAGTTTTTTTAATTTACATCCAAACTATTTAGCATATAGTGCAACAATGATTTCAGGAATAGATTCCTTAGTTCCCCTTACGCATTTAGCCCATCCCCCCTCCCACAACCCCTCCAGTAACCCTCAGTTTCTTCTCCATATTTATGAGTCTCTTCTGTTTTGTCCCCCTCCCTGTTTTTATATTATTTTTGTTTCCCTTCCCTTATGTTCATCTGTTTTGTCTCTTAAAGTCCTCATATGAGGGAAGTCATATGATTTTTGTCTTTCTCTAATTTCACTTGGCATAATACCTTCCAGATCCATCCATGTAGTTGCAAATGGCAAGATTTCATTCTTTTTGGTTGCCAAGTAATACTCCATTGTATATATACACCACATCTTCTTTATCCATTCATCCATCGATGGACATTTGGGCTCTTTCCATACTTTGGCTATTGTTGATAGTGCTGCTATAAACATGGGGGTGCATGTGTCCCTTCGAAACAGCACACCTGTATCCCTTGGATAAATGCCTAGTAGTGCAGTTGCTGGGTCGTAGGTTAGTTCTATTTTTAGTTTTTTGAGGAAACTCCATACTGTTTTCCAGAGTGGCTGCACCAGCTTGCATTCCCATATTAAAATTTTAGAGAGAGGGCAAGCAGAGGAGAGGTGCAGACAGGAGGAGGAGGGAGAAGGAGAAGGGAAGGGGGAGAGGGGAAGGGGGAGAGAGTGAGAGAAAGAAAAAGAGAGAAAGAGAAAGAGAGAACGAGAGAGAGAGAGAGAGAGAGAGAGAATGAGAATCTTAAGCAGACTCCATACTCAGCCTGACATAGGGACTTGATCCCACAACCCTGGGATCATGAACCAAGCCAAAATCAAGAGTTGGTCGTTCAACCAAATGAGCCACCCAGGCGCCCTATTTTGCCCATTTTTATACTTTGTAAAATCAACCAGTGTCTGGCCTCTCTTGCTTAATATGATGTTTGTAAGATTCATCCATAGTATGGCATATAGCAATGGTTCCTTCATTTTCATTACCATATAGTATTCCATTTGTCAGTACACCACAACCCACTTTTCCTCTCCCATATTGATAGACATTTGGGTTATTTCCAGTTTTTGGCTATTCTAAATAATGCTACCATGACTGTGGAAGCTTGAATGGGGCTTCTGTTGGATACATAAGAATGGAGTTGCTGGGTCACAAGCCATGTATACATTCAGTTAATAACAAACAGCCAAATAGTTTTCCGAAGCAGTTGTACTAATTTAACTAATTTACATTTCCACCAGTGACACTTGGTGTTCCAGTTGTGCCACATCCTTGTCAACACTTAAGTACTGCCAATCTTTTTCATGTTAGCTCTTCTCACCAGTATTTTTTAAATTTACTTATTTTTTTAACTTACATCCATGTTAGCATACAGCGCAATAATGATTTCAGGAGTAGAATCCAGTGATTCATCCCCCACATATAACACCCAGTGCTTATCCCCAAAAATATCCTCCTAATGCCCCTTGATCATTTAGCCCATCCCCCTACCCACAGCCCCTCCAGCAACCCTGCTTGTTCTCTTTTGAGTCTCTTAAGTTTTGTCCCCCTGTTTTTATATTATTTTTGCTTCCCTTCATGTTCATCTGTTTTGTATCTTAAATTCCACATATGAGTGAAGACATATATTTGTCTTCCTCTGATTTCCCTTAGCACAATACCCTCTAGTTCCATCCGCATAGTTGCAAATGGCAAGATTTCATTCTTTTTGATTGCCAAGTAATACTTCATTATATGTACATATACACCACATCTTCTTCATCCATTCATCTGTCGATGGACATTTGGGCTCTTTCCATACTTTGGCTATTGTTGATAGCGCTGCTATAAACATTGGGGTGTGTGTGCCCCTTCGAAACAGCACACCTGTATCCTTTGGATAAATACCTAGTAGTGCAGTTGCTGGGTCATAGGGTAGCTCTATTTTTAATTTTTTGAGGAACCTCCATATTGTTTTCCCGAATAGCTGCACCAGGTTGCATTCCCACCAGCAATGCAAAAGAGATTGTCTTTCTCTGCATCCTCGCCAACATCTGTCGTCTGAGTTATTCATGTTAGCCATTCTGACAGGTGTGAGGTGGTATCTCATTGTGGTGTTGATTTGTATTTCCCTGATGATGAGTGATGTTGAGCATTTTTTTCATGTGTCTGTTAGCCATATGGATGTTTTCTCAGCAGTATTTTTAAAGACATAATGGCTATATCTAGTATAATGCTACTGAAATAAGATATTTGCATAATATACAAATGTTAATACAAAACAAGTATCTTTAGACAGTCCCTTCAAGTTCAAATTTTCCAGGTTTTTCTATCTATAAAATCATTGGTTTGAAATCACAACAGTCTCTAGAAGTACCCTCAGTAAACACCCATTTCTCTTCTCCTGCCTTAATCTGCCACTCCCCTATTTTACGGGACTATAAGGATTAAGTGATATGTCTAAAAAAACCTGATAATTTAGAAGAGCTAAACACTCCTGACATCCACTCAATCCAGAGCTCTTTTCCCCCATTCCGCTGCATAAATTACTTCATGATTTTCAAAACTGTGCTATGTTCAGAGTTGAGCATCTGTACCTTAAATATTTACAAAGCTCCACAATACCTGTTTTCCTTACATATATTACTCCCAAGTACCACTAGTCTCCAGCATGAAGAATTGCTCAGATTTCCAATTACTGCATGATAAGCATACTGATCCTAAATCAATAACCAATTCTTATGATTAGCTAACTAGGCTGCAAACACTTCGCGTAAATAATACCCACACAGGGGCGCCTGGGTGGCGCAGTCGGTTAAGCGTCCGACTTCAGCCAGGTCACGATCTCGCGGTCCGTGAGTTCGAGCCCCGCGTCAGGCTCTGGGCTGATGGCTCGGAGACTGGAGCCTGTTTCCGATTCTGTGTCTCCCTCTCTCTCTGCCCCTCCCCCGTTCATGCTCTGTCTCTCTCTGTTCCAAAAATAAATAAACGTTGAATAATACCCACACACACAAAACTGAAGAAACAGGAAGATGTATCCAATGAGTAAATATATTATAGCTGATTCCAGGGCTAGAGTAGGGAAAGTACAAAATGAGCCTGGATTATTTTATTGTGCCAGAAAGAAAAGAAGTATTCAAAGAACAAGAGAAGTCAAAAGAACACAGAAGCCAGCGTAAAAGGGCTCCCACTTGGCCGAATCAGGAAATCTGAACATCACAACAAATAATTATAGTAACAGACTACCACCCACTGAGCAAACAAGTAATCGGAGTCCATAACTGATATACACAAACTGAAAGTTTGATGACAGAATATTTACAATGTCTAAAGTGCCACCCCACAAAAACACTTATTCATTTCAAAATGAGACAGTAACTTTATAGTGAAGCAGTGTGACAGACACTATCTTAACCACGTGATCAAAGTAAACATCATTAGTACTGGGACAAATCAAAATGGTGTAGCACCTAACAGGATGCAGTAAGAAGAGTATCTTGTCTGTGATTATTTGTTTTAATATTTAGTTATTTCTGAGAGAGAGAAGGACAGAGTGCAAGTTGGGGAGGGGCAGAGAGAGAGAAAGACACAGATCCAAAGCAGGCTCCAGGTTCTAAGCTGTCAACACAGAGCCCGACGTAGGGCTCGAACCCATGAACTGTGAGATCATGACCTGAGCTGAAGTTGGATGCTCAACCGACTGAGCCATTCAGGCGCTCCTCTGATATACATATATATGTGTGTGTGTATATATATGTGGGCGTGTATATATACACACATATATATATGTGTGTGTGTGTATATACATGTGTATATATATGTATATATATCTCAGATGTGTGTGTATATATATGTGATGTATATACATCAAATGTATACATGTCTGATATATACGTATATATACATACGTATGTATTTTTTTTTTTTTTGAGAAAGAAAAAAATGTGAGTAGGGGAGAAGTGGGGGGAGAGAGAATATCTTTTTTTTTTTTTTTTAACGTTTATTTATTTTTTTGAGACAGAGAGAGACAGCATGAACAGGGGAGGAGCAGAGAGAGAGGGAGACACAGAATCCGAAACAGGCTCCAGGCTCTGAGCTGTCAGCACAGAGCCCGGCGCGGGGCTGGAACTCACGGACAGTGAGATCATGACCTGAGCCGAAGTCAGACGCCTAACCGACCAAGCCACCCAGGCGCCCCAGGAGAGAGAATATCTTAAGCAGGCTCCATACCCAGCGCAGAGCTTGATCTCACAACCATGAGATCATGACCTGAGTGGAAATCAAGAGTCAGACACTTGGGGCGCCTGGGTGGCGCAGTCGGTTAAGCGTCCGACTTCAGCCAGGTCACAATCTCGCGGTCCGTGAGTTCGAGCCCCGCGTCGGGCTCTGGGCTGATGGCTCAGAGTCTGGAGCCTGTTTCCGATTCTGTGTCTCCCTCTCTCTCTGCCCCTCCCCCGTTCATGCTCTGTCTCTCTCTGTCCCAAAAATAAATAAACGTTCAAAAAAAAAGAGTCAGACACTTAACTAAGCCACCCAGGTGCCCCTTGTCTGTGATATTCTTTTTTTCTTTTTTAATTTATTTTTTTATTTGAGAGAGAGACAGAGAGAGGGCACAAGTTGGGGGGAGAGAGAGAGAAACTCAAGCAGGCTCTTGATGCGGGGCTCAAACCCACAACCCTGGGATCATGACCTGAGCCAAAATCAAAAGTTGGATGCTCAACCTACCGAGCCAACCAGGCGCCCCACATCTGTGATATTCTTAGCAAAGGTGGAAAACTTGAATCTAATTATGAGGAAATATCAGATAAACCATACTTCCGGAAGGTTCTATGAAAGACCTATCCCAATTTTCAAAAATGTCAACATCATAAAATCAAGGAAAGACTGAGGAATTATACCAGATTGGAGACTAACGAGGTATGGTGACTAAAAACATAACATGTGATTCCGAACTGGATCCTTTTCCAATAAGGGACAGAAATGAAACAAACAGTGAAACGTGAATGAGCTATGAGGATAAATGGTAGCATATGCTGATGTTAATGTCCTGATTTTGATGGTCATATTGAGGTTTTGTCGAAAAATATCTTTGCTTGTGGAAAACACACACTAAAGTATTCAAGCATAACAAATGGGCAACTTATTCTAAAATGGTTCACAGGAAAATAAAGTTCCCTATTATTATACTTGCAACTTATCCACAATTTTGAGACTTTAAAAATAACTGAACTGTCGAGGCGCCTGGGTGGTTCAGTCGGTTGGGCGTCTGACTTTGGCTCAGGTCATGATCTTGCAGTTTGTGAGTTTGAGTCCCGTGTTGGGCTCTGTGCTGACACCTCAGAGCCTGGAGCCTGCTTCAGATTCTGTGTCTCCTCCTCTCTCTGCCCCTCCCATGCTCATCCTCTGTCTCTCTCTGTCTCTCAATAATAAATATTTTTAAAAAATTAAAAAAATAATTGAACTGTCCACACACAAGAAAAAATAAAATCATACTGTTTCATAAACATTAGAAAAACAAGAGCGCCTGGCTGGCTCAGTTGGTAGAGCCTTCAACTCTTGATCTCAGGGTTGTAAGTTCAAGCCCCATCCTGGGTATAGAGATTACTTAAAAATAAATAAAATCAGGGGCACTGGGTGGCTCAGTCAGTTAGGCATCCAACTTTGACTCAGGTCATGATCTCACAGTTTGTGGGTTTGAGCCCCATGTTGGACCCTGTGCTGACAGCTCAGAGCCTGAAGCCTGCTTCAGATTCCATGTCTCCCTCTCTCTCGGCCCCACCCCCAAGTGTGCTCGCTCTCAAAAATAAACATTAAAAAAAATTTTTTTTTAATAAAATAAAATCAGAAAGACGGAAGGAAGGAAAGAAGGAAGAAATTACATTATCCATAAGAAAAGTGTATTTTAAGACCATTCAAAGAAAAAGGCAGCAATAGCTGAACCACACCCCAAACAGGTTCAGAAAATGCCTCCAGGAAGCATAGGAAGCTTTGCAGACAAAGTGGATTCCATAAATTGTTTCACATCTTGTCTGAGAGGCAAAATAGCAAAGCTGAATGAGCATGGACGGGAATCAGCCAGACCTATTTGATTGCTGGCCCCGCCAGTTAGTATCTTTGGGATCTTCACTAAACCCCACAAGTCTTTAGAAATCCTTACTTTGTAAAAATAGGAATAATATCCCCTACCATGAAATTTTGTGGTGAGTACACTAAATGAACTCATTTAGGAATTACTGTCTGTAAAATTAGCTAATAGTGACTGGGATATAATAAACATTCAATAAGTACAAGAGCCTACTATAGTGCCTAGCACTTAGAATGTACTTAAATAAATAAACAAACAAACAAACAAACAAACCTACTTAAGAAGAGAAGAGGTAAGGAAAAGAAGCGCAAGTGACTGCAGAGAAAATGGTGAAGGGTCGGAGGTAAGAGTGGGCACCTGGATGAAATAGGTCTGCTGACCTGGAAGACACAAACACGAACTTTCTAGTGATGGCTGTTTAACAACAGGGCAGTCTGTCATGAAAGGTAGTGAGCACCTATTAATGGCTCACATCAGAATGCTCCTGGAGAAGATTCCTGAATTAAGTGGGAACCCGGACTTGGTGAGAAGCTATGTCCTGTGTGAACGTGGGGTGGGCAGGCAAGCTTACTTGGAGAAGAAAACAAAGGAAACCTGATGAAAAAGCCACTATGCTGAGGGTGAGGCTCTCAGATACAGAACTTCTCATTATAAAAATGGTTCACTCCAACACTGTGGCTCAGAGTTAATTCTTGCCTCCAAGTTATTTAGGTTGCAGAAATGTGAAACATACCCTGAAGTCCTCAAAATGCCTTATATATAGTAAAAGCTCAAAACCATCAATCAAAATAAGACAGTGAAACTGAGAAGTTAAGAGAAACTTACAGATAAGATGACAATGGCTGTCACTTAAAACAGGATATTTTTTTAACAAACTATTTTAGTATGAAAACATCACTTCTCATAACTAAACTGTTGACTGAACCACCAGCCGCTGAAGATTGTTTCCACTGTTACAAACACTTCATTCAATTTTCAAACAACAAACTGAAATCTTCCAGCTTCTATTAAGGTAACCAGGCAACACTGCTGTATAACCAGCCTATTACTGCACACTGAATGTTAGGCCGAAAGAGAGCGGAAGTCTAAATCGCACCCTCAGGGCAGCAATTACAGTTCTGTGATGTCCTTCCCATACAGGTCACTTCTTGCATCATGCCATCATCACTAATAGCTGCCTAGTATGTCTGCTCTGCAGATGATGCTATTTTGGTGTTATACCCAGGCCACTATAGTGACATCATTTTTATATTAATGGAATGAGTAAGCAAACCACTTCCCCAGTAATAAGAGCAATCCGTGTCAAAACCAGACTAAACCAGTTTAAAACTATTGCTATAGGGGGAAAAAAATCAATGGTTAAGTGTATCAAAAAAATCTAAGAATGAAGTTTCTTAAGACAAAAATAACTTACTGATTCATTCAGTTTCAATATGGATTGTGTTTAAGCACGGACAAAAATTCAGTGTACTTTGTATTCAAGTGATTTTTTTAAAGATTTTATTTTTAAGTTATCTCTACACTCAACATGGGGCCTGAACCTGCAACCCCAAGATAAAATCATACACTCCACCAACTGAGCCAGCCAGGTGCCCCATATGCAAATGATTTTAACAGATACCTTCTAACAAACCACACATAATAGTGGTTTGAATAATATTTTAAATGTTAAAAGGCTGTATGGTTCTATATGCTGCCTTAAGAATTTAATGTACTTTTGCCATAGAAACAGAGACTGACTGGAACAAAAGGTGAGATGGAGACAAAGAAGAATTAAAACCAGATTCTAAGAAAGCTTTATATGAAAAAATGACAAGATACATTTGTCCTGTTGGAAAAAATCTTCACAGATAGGAAGGAAAGCAGAAGATCTCCAATTTTAGTTGTATAGATGCTACATATAAAAAGAATATTAATTTCCTAGCCAAATCTGTCAGCCAAATTTTTCATCTCTCAAATGAAGATTAGCTATACAATGTACCTCAAAGGGTTATTGACAGGATAAAATGAAATGAACATTGAAGAGTTAAGAGTACCTGAAGGCATGACTTTCTTCCTACTGTGAAACAAAAAATATGGCAGATTCATACCTTATATTATATTTGAAAGACATACAAAGGAACAATTTGAACTTCAAAAAATAATAATGATAGGAATAGATTATAATATATTCAATAAAATAAGAGAGAGTAGGAAAGAAGGGAGGGAATGCTTTATTTACAGTAGAATGTCAACTAATAAACACAGAAGAAGTAAGAGTTAGAAAATCATGATTTTGCAATGACCCAAGAACAACCAGATCAGCAATACTTATTAATAGTCACTAAAATATTGAGTAAAAATATGATGGGGAAGAGGATATTTACATAATCTCAAAGTATCTCCCACAAATCACTTATTAATCACAGAAAAAATCTCTACAACAAAAAACCTGGAAGTCACTACCTTAACCAAGTACCAAAGTTAACAACATCAACAAGTCAAACTTCATCTGTGCCTCATAATATGATAAACTGAGAAGGAAAATTATTATTTATGTGGTATCCCTGCCAAAATGCATAACCTGAATCTAAACAGAGGAATTATCAGACAAATACAGACTGCAACACATTCTAAAATAAATGGCCTATATTCTTCAAAAATGTCAAGCTCATGAAAGACAAAGATTGGCTAAGGAACCTTTCCAAATTAAAGAAGACAAGAGGCATGAAAACTAAATGCACTATGGCATCCTGGACCAGAAAAGAGAAATTTATATAAAGGATAATACTGGGACAATAGGTAAAATTTGAATAAAGGTTGCTATTAGTATTAGTACTGTATCAAAGTTCAATCTCCTGATTTTCAGAGCTGCACTGCATTTATAAAAATTATAGCCTTCTTAAGAAATACACTAAAGTATTTAAATATTACTTTAGTGGAAATAGGCTTTATAACTGCAATTTACTGTTAAATGGTTCAGGAAAAAATAACATGTAGATACAAAACGACAGTAACAAAGTAAATGTGGGAAAATGTTAACTATTGGTGAATCGTGGAGAAGGATATATGGAAATCCTTTACATTATTTTTATCATTTGGAGATTAAGTTTAAAGTTGTTGGGGTGTTTGGATTTGGTCCCAATGCAATGCTTTCCCGGAATTCTCTGTTCTCACTGAGAGGCACCAGCATCTAATCTGACACAAAAACCAGAAACCTAGGAATCATCTTGAATAATTCCTTTACCTTCAACCCATCCTCAATCACTAAATCTCCTTAATCTAAATATTTCTCAAACCTATACATATTTTTCCATCTTTCTATCACTTTAAATCAAATTACTATAACCTGTGAATTGGGATACAATACATCCTGACTGGTATCTCCTAGGCAATATTGGCCTCTTCTCCAACGAGTTCTCCATAACACAAGAAACTTCTTTATGAAATGCAAATCCGAGGTCACCTCTCTCCCTAGTGTCTACCCAAAACACTTTAATGGCTTCTCAACAAGACCTACAAGACCCTGCATCTACCCACATTGACTTTATCACTACTGCTTTGTATCTACATGTTATTTTTTCCTGAACCAGGTTCCTAAATGGTTTTTGGTCTCAAGATCCCTTTAAATTCTTTTTCTTTTTAAAAAAATGTTTATTATTTTTGAGAGAGATAGAGAAAGCATGAGAAGGGGAGGGGCAGAAAGGAGACAGAATCCCAAGCAGGCTCTGTATTGTTAGCATAGAGCCTCATGTGGGACTGGATCTCACAGTGAGATCATAACTTGAGCCAAAATCAAGAATTGGACGTTTAATCGACTGAGCCACCCAGAGGCCCCCATTCTTTTTCTTATTTTTTTTTAAAAAATTTGTTAACGTTTACTTATTTTTGAGACAGAGAGAGACAGAGCATGAACGGGGGGAGGGTCAGAGAGAGAGAGGGAGACACAGAATCTAAAACAGGCTCCAGGTTCTGAGCTGTCAACACAGAGGCCGACGCAGGGCTCGAACTCACAGACCACGAGATCAGGACCTGAGCCAAAGTCAGATGCTTAACCGACTGAGCCACCCAGGTGCCCCTCTTTTTCTTTTTTAATTGAAGTATGGTTGACACACAATGTTATTAGTTTCAGGTGTACAACATAGTGATTGAACAACTCTATACATTATGCTATGCTCACATGTATACCATCTGTCATCATACAGTGCTGTTACAATAACACTGAGTATATTCCCTATGTTGTACCTTTCATCCCCATGACTTATTTGTGCCCTAACTAGAAGCCTGTACCTTCTGCTCCACTTCAGCCATTTTCTCATCCCTCCAGCCCCTACCCTCCAACAACCACCACTTTGTTCTCTATATTTATGGGTCCATTTCTGCTTTACTTGTTTGTTCGTTTGTTTTTTATGATTCCACAAATGAGTGAAATCATATTGTATATTTCTTTCTCAGTGGATTTATTTCACTTAGCATATCACCCTCTAAATCCACCTATGTTATTGCAAATGGCAAGATCCCAACATTTCTATGGCTGAATAATATTCCACTGTATATATACACCATATTTCCTTTATCCATTCACCTATCAATGGATACTTAGGTTGCTTTCATATCTTGGTTATTGTAAACTACAATAAACACAAGGTAGCATATATCTTTTCAAATCCGTGTTTTTGTTTTCTTTGGGTAAATACCCAATATTGAAATTATTGGATCGCATGGTATTTCTATTTTTAATTTTTTTGAGGAAACTCCATATTATTTCTAGTATATCTTTTATAACCCTGACTACTGGCTCATGAGTTCCTTAAAGGCTGAAATCTCATTTCTCCAAGGAAGATATACAGATGGTCAATAAGCACATGAAAGGATGCTTACCATAACTAATCACTAACCATTACAGAAAAGCAAATCAAAACCACAATGAGATGCCACTTCATACCCATTGGGATGGCTATTGCAAAAGGAAGGAAGGAAGGAAGGAAGGAAGGAAGGAAGGAAGGAAGGAAG
>NW_024412411.1:7230354-7242231 GCF_014898765.1 Herpailurus yagouaroundi
AAGGAAGGAAGGAAGGAAGGAAGGAAGGAAGGAAGGAAGGAAGGAAGGAAGGAAGGGAGAAATGGAGGTGGAGAAACTGGAACCCTGTGCACTGCTGGTGATAATGTAAAACAATACACCCACCATGAAAGACAGTATGGCAATTCCTCAAAAAACTAAAAATAGAATTACAATATGATCCAGAAGTCTCCTTCTGGGTATATAACTGTCATAATCTACATGAGCTGCCAAAATAAAATACCATAGGCTGGGGGTCTTAAACAACAGAAAGTTAACTTCTTGCAGTTCTGGAGGCTAAAAATCTAAGATAAAGGTGCCAGCCAATTAGGTTCTCAATAAGGGCACTCTTTCTGGCTTGCAGATAACCATCTTCTTTGCTGTGTCTTCACATGGTCTTTCCTATATTCGTAGAGAGAGACAGAATCCTGGTTTCTCTTCCTTTTCTTATATGAACATTAGTCCCACCCTTACAGCCTCACCCATCTTAACTACCCCCCTAAAGGCCTCTATCTCCAAATAAAATCACATTGAAGGTTAAGAATTCAACATGTACATTTGGGGAAACACAATTCAGTCCACAATACCATAAGAATTGAAAGGAAAGACTCAAAGAGGCATCTGTACACCCATATACATAGCAGCTTTATTCACAATAGCCAAAAGGTAGAGGCAACCTTCAATAGTTGAAAGGATAAACAAAATGTGGCATATGCATATAATGGAATATATGTATGTTCCTCACAAAGGAACAGAATTGTGACATGTAACAACACGGATGAATTCTGAGGACATGCTATAGACTATATGTTTGTGTTCCCCCAAAATTTGCATGTTGAAACCTAATCCCTGATGTAATGGCATTAGGAGGTTAGGAGCTTTAGGAGGTGATTGGGTCATGAGGGTGGAAATGACATTAATGAGATTAATGCCCTTAAAAAGACTCCAGAGAGCTCCCTTGTGACCTCCTATGAACCAAGAAGGAGGCTCTCAACAGGCACCAAATCTGCTGGCACCCTGATCTTGGATTTTCCAGCCTCCTGAAACATGAGAAATTAATGTTTGTTGTTGAAGCCCATCCACTTTATAGCATTTTTGTTATAGCTGCCTGAACTGACCAAGAGTGAATTTTATGCAAAGAAAATAAGTCAGACACAAAAGAACAGATATTGCATAATTCCACTTATATGAAAAGGTAACTAGAATAATCAAACTCACAAAGACGAAAAACAGAATGGTGGTTGCTAGGGACTAGCGGGGAGGGGAGACTGGGAAGTTTCAGTTCTGCAAAGGGAAGAGATGGGTGAAGGATGATGGTGATGGCGGCACAACATTAAGAATACACTCAATGCCACTGAACTGTACACTGTAAAATGGTCACAATGGTAAATTTTATGTTATGGGTATTTTTTATATTTTTAAAAATTTACTCAATTTATTTAAACAAAAAAAATTCAGGGCTCCTGGGTGACTCAGTTGGTTGAGCATCCGAATTTAGCTCAGGTCATGATCTCATTGTTGGCGGATTCAAGTCCCGCATTGGGCTCTCTGCTGTCAGCCAGAGCCCTCTTTGGATCCTCTGTTTCCCACCCCCCCCCCCCCCCCCCACCCCCCTAACCTTGCCCACTGGTTCTCTCAAAATAAATAAACTTAAAAAAAAAAAAAAGAGTAGCATGCTCTACCGACTGAGACAGCCAGATGCCCTTAAAATTTTTTTCTTTTGTTTTAATAACTGGCTATTTTATTTTTAAGGTTGACGTTTTATTTTTTTTATTTATAGAGAGTGAAAGACAGTATGTGAGTGGAGAGTGGGGGGGAGAGGGAGGGAGGGAGAGAAGGGGGGAGAGAGGGAGGGAGAGTGAGAGAGGGAGAGAGAGGGAGAGAGAGGGAGAGAGAGGGAGAGAGAAGGGGAGAGGGAGGGGGAGAGGGAGGGAGGGAGGGAGGGAGGGAGAGAGGGGGAGAGAGAGAGAGAGAGAGAGAGAGAGAGAGAGAGAGAGAGAGAGAATGAATCTTAAGCAGGCTCCATGCTCAGCATGAAGACCGACACAGGGCTTGATCCTATGACCCTGCAATCATGACCTGAGCCAAAATCAAGAGCCAAACACTCATCTGACTGAGCCACCCAGGTGCCCCAAAAATGTTTTTTAACAGAAAAGTTAAATGTAAGTTTACATGGCCCTGCAATTTCATTTCTAGGATATACCCAAGAAAACTGAAAACATACTTCCAACCAAAACTTCAAACAAATATTCACAGCAGCATTATTCACAATAGCCAAGAGAGTGAAAACAATACAAATGTTGATAAATCCACCACAATTCAAATTCAAAGGGTGAATTGTTATTTTTTTTAGGTTTTTAAAAATTTATTTATTTTGAGAGAGAGAGAAAGCACAAATGGTGGAGGGGCAGAGAGAGAGGAGAGAGCAAGAATCCCAAGCAGGCTCCAAACCAACAGCACAGAGCCCAAGGCGGGGCTGGAACTCATGAACTGTGACATCATGACCTGAGCCGAAGTCAGACATTCAACCAACTGAGCCACCCAGGCACCCCAAGGAGTGAATTCTTTTTAATAGTACTTTTTATTAAAATATAAGTCACACACCATGCAATTCATCCAGTTACTGTATACAATTCAACGGGTTTTGATATCTATATCTATAGACAGATACATATATCAATCTACAGATCTATTTGTATGTACAATCATTATCAGAGTTAATTTTCCAACATTTTCATTATTTCAAAGATGCCCTTTTGCTACCAACCACATATCCCTCCATCTCTCCCATCCCTAAGTACCTACTAATTAACTGTCTGTTAGATTTACCCATTATGGAAATTTCATATAAACGGAATCATATATATGTGTTTTGTAACTAGCTCTCTCACTTGGCATGGTTTCAAGATTCATCCAGGTGTAGCATGTATCAGTATTCCATTCCTTTTATGGTAAAAAAAAAATATATATATATATATATATTCCATTGTATTTTCTTTATCCATTCATCAGTTGCTGAGATGGTCATTTGGGTTGTTTTCACCTTTTGACTATTATGAATATTGATGTTATAAACATTCATGTACCAATTTTTGTGTAAATATGCTTCAGTTCTCTTGGTAGATACCTACAAGTAGGATTGCTGGGTCATATAGTAAGTCTATCTTTAATTTTTTGAGGAACTGCTGAACTGTTTTCCAGAGCAGCTGAGGCATTTTATATTTCCACCAGAAATGGAGGAGAGCTCCAATCACTCCACACCATCACCAAAACTTGGTATGGTCAAGCCTCTTTTAAGTACAGCCATCCAAAAGGTGTAAAACAGCATCTCATGTGATTTTGAATTGTATTTCCCTAATGACGGAAGATGCTGAACATCATTTTGTGTTTATTAGCCATTTGTATATCTTCTTTGGAGAAATGCCAATTAAGATGCTTTGCCCATTTGGGGGGGCACTTGAGTGGCTCAGTCAGAGAAGCATGCAACTCTTGATCTCTGGGGTTGTGAGTTCAAGCCCCACACTAGGTGTGGAGATTACTTCAAAATAAAATCTTAAGGGGCGCCCAGGTGGCTCAGTTGGTTGAGTATCCCAACTTTGGCTCAAGTCATGATCTCACAGTTCAGGGGTTGGAGCCCCAAGTCGGGCTCTGTGCTGAGAGCTCAAAGCCTGGAAGCCTACTTAAGATTCTACCTCCCTCTCTCTACCCCTCCCCCACTCGCACTGTGGCCAACCATCACATGAAAAAATGCTCAACATCACTCATCATTTAGGAAATACAAACCAAACCAAAATGAGATAGCACCTTACACCTGTCAGAATGGCTAACATTCAGATGTTGGCAAGGATGCAGAGAAAGAGGATCTCTTTAGCACTGCTGGTGGGAATGCAAACTGGTGCAGCCATTCTGGAAAACAATATGGAGGTTCCTCAAAAAATTAAAAATAGAACTACCCTACGACCCAGCAATTGCACTACTAGGTATTTATCCAGGGGATAGAGGTATGCTGTTTCAAAGGGGCACATGCACCCCCATGTTTATAGCAGCACTATCAACAATAGCCAAAATATGGAAAGAGCCCAAATGTCCACCCATGGATGAACAGATCAAGACGATGTGGGATATACATACAATGGAGTATTACTCGGCAATCAAAAAGAATGAAATTGTGCCATTTGCAACTATGTGGATGGAACTAGAGGGTATTATGCTAAGCGAAATTAGTCAGAGAAAGAAAAATATCATGTGACTTCACTCATATGAGGACTTTAAGAGACAAAACAGATGAACATAAGGGAAGGGAAGCAAAAATAATATAAAACCACGGAGGGGGCAAAACATAAGAGACTCTTAAATATGGAAAACAGAGGGTTACTGGAGAGGTTGTGTGGGGGGTGATGGGCTAAATGGGCAAGGGGCATTAAGGAATCCACTCCTGAAATCACTGTTGTACTATATGCTAACTAACTTGGATATAAACTAAAAAAAATAAATTAAATAATTAAATAAATAAAATAATTTAAATAAGTAAATATTAAAAAGACTCCATCAAAAAAATAAAATAAAAAATAAAATAAAATTTATTTATTTTGAAAGAAAGAGAAAGACAGCACAAGTGAGAGAGGGGCAGAGAGAGGGAGAGAGAATCCCAAGCAAGTTCCACACTACGAGCACAGAACCCGATGCAGGGCTCAAACTCAACGACCGTGAGATCATGACATGAGCTGAAATCAAGAGTCGGATGTTAAACTGGCTGAGCCACCGTAGGCGCCCTGAATCTTCTCTCTTTCTTTCCTGATCAATACACCTAAGGATTTGTCGATTTTTGTTGATATTTTTAAAGAACAAGCTTTTGGTTTTGTTGACTTCTTTCTATTGTTTTTCTATTCACTATTTCATTAATTTCCACTCTAACCTTCCGCATTTCCCTCCATCTGCATGCTTTGTATTTAGTGCACTCTTCTTTTTCTAGTGTCTTAAGGTAGAAGGATAGGTTACTGACTTGAGATCTCTCAACTTTTTTAGTATAGGCACTTAGAGATATAAATTTCTAAGACTGCTTTAGCCACATCCCATAAGTTGTGATATGTTATATTTTCATTCATCTCAAAGTTTTTTCTAATTTCCCTTTTGATTTATTCTTTGACCCATTGGTGATATAGGAGTATGCTGTTTAATTTCCATATATTCAGGAGTTCTCCAAATTTCTTTGTTACTGATTTCTAATTTCATTCCACTGTGGTTGGAGAAAATACTTTATATTACTTCTATAAAAAAGGTGAATGTTATCATATGTGAATCTTATATCAAGGCACAATGTATGACAAAATCACAGACAAAATGGCATTAGACAATATAAATAGCAACTGTAGCTATGCATCATAGGTAGCTTTATTTACTTGAGTTTGACAGATCTACCACATTCAAATGGTTGAAATTTTTACTCCATTATGAGCCTCTAGAAATGGTGAAGAAACATACAAAAACCCCACATGAGAAGCTAGCAAAGAAAATGAAAAGTTCATTCTCAAGAGAAGAAACAGAAATGAAAAACAAATACGAAGTCTCACTAATAACCTTTTTAAAAGGAAACAAAAAGGGGGTGCCTGGTGGCTCAGTCAGTTAAGTATCCAACTCTTAAGTTTTGGCTCACGATCTCATGGTTCATGGGTTTGAGCCCTATGTCTGGTTCTATCCAGAAAGTGCAGAGCCTGGTTAGGTCGGTCTCTCTCTCTCTCTCTCTCTCTCTCTCTCTCTCCGCCCTCTCTTCTCTCTCTCTCTCAAATAAATAAACATTTTTTAAAAAGAGTAATTAAAACAAACACCATTTTCCTCCTACCAGATTAACAGGTTTATCTTCTATTTTAAAACATTAATACCCAAGCCTTCTTTGTCATGTCATAGGTTAACCAACCATATATTTGTGGGTTTACTTCTGGGCTTTCTATTCTGTTCCACAGATGAGGGGGTCTATTTCTGTGCCAGTACCATACTGTTTTGATTATTACAGCTTTGTAGTATATTTTGAAATCTGAAATTGTGACACCTCCAGCTTTGTTTTTTCTTTCTTAAGATTGCTTTCAGGGTCTTTTGTGGTTCCATACAAATTTTAGTATTGCTTGTTCTGTGAAAAATACTGTTGGTATTTTGATAGGGATTGCATCAAATCTGTAGATCACTTTGGGTAAGACAGATATATTGTGGAATATACTGTGGGGAAAATATCTTTTATAACTGGTGCTGGGAAGACTGGACAACTACATGCAAAAGAATGAAACTGGACCACTTTCTAATACCATACACAAAAATAAACTCAAAATGGATTAAAGACCTAAATGAGACCTAAAACCATAAAAATCCTAGAACAGAGGCAGTAATTTCTTTGACATGGGCCATAGCAAAATTTTTCTAGATAGGTCTCCAAAAGACAAAAGCAAAAAAACAAAACTATAGGGAACATATCAAAATAAAAACTTTTTGCACAGCAAAGGAAACCATCAAACAAAACCATCAGGCAACCTACTGAATGAGAGAAGATATTTGCAAAGGGTACATCCAATTAGGGGTTAATATCCAAAACACATAAAGAACTTATACAGCTCAATACCAAAATCAACCCAATTAAAAAGTGGGCAGAGGATCTGAATAGACATTTTTCCGAAGAAGATATACTGATGCCCAAAAGATAAATGAAAAGATGTTCAACATCACTAATCATCAGGGATATGTACATCAAAACCCTGAAATTGCTGGAATGGTTAAAATAAAAAAGATAAAAAATAACAAGTGTTGACAAGGACATGAATCATACACTGTTGGTGGGAATGCAAACTGGTACAACCACTGTAGAAACAGTATGGAGGCTCCTCAAAAAATTAAAAATAGAAATACCATACAACCCAGTAATTCTACTATTGGGTATTTGCCCAAAGAAACCAAAAACACTAGTTCAAAAACACGAATTCATGCTCCCCTATGTTTATTGCAGCATTGTTTACAATAGCCAAGATACAGAAGCAACCTAAGTGTCCACTGATAGATAAGTGGATAAGGGAGAATATTAAACAGCCATAGAAAAGCAGGAGACATGTCATTTGAGACAATATGGATGGACCTAGAGATATTATGCTAAGTGAAATAAGTCAAACTGAGAAAGAAAAATACCTTGTGACTTCACTCACACGTGGAATTTTAAAACCAAATAAACAAGTAAAAAGCAGAATCAGACCTATAAATACAGAAAACAAACAGATGGTTGCCCAAGTGGAGAGGTTGGGAGAATGAGCAAAATGGGTGAAGGGGAATGGGGAAAAAAACTCAGGAACATCCAATGCTAGAATGACACAGTAAAATTAGGCACTCTCATAGACTGCTGGTGTTCAAATAAACTGGAACGCTTTGAGAACCAATGTGGCAAAAAGTATCAAGAGCCTTTAAAAAACTCATTAAAACTTATTAAAAAAACTCATTAAAGTGACAACTCTAATAGGTGACAACCTATGTCTAGGAAATAAAACTAAATACAGAAAACATTTTAGACTAACAATATTCACTGTAGTATTATTTACAATTTAAAAAATGCTTACAATCAAAAAGAATGAAATCTTGCCATTTGCAACCACATGGATGGAACTGGAGGGTATTATGCTAAGTGAAATTAGTCAGAGAAAGACAAAAATCATATGACTTCACTCATATGAGGACTTTAAGAGACAAAACAGATGAATAAAAGGGAAGGGAAACAAAAATAATATAAAAACAGGGAGGGGGACAAAACAGAAGAGACTCATAAATATGGAGAACAAACTGAGGGTTACTGGAGGGGTTCTGGGAGGGCGGGATGGGCTAAATGGGTATGGGGCATTAAGGAATCTACTCCTGAAATCAGTGTTGCACTATATGCTAATTAATCTGGATGTAAATTTTAAAAAATAAAAAATAAAATTAAAAAAAAAAATTTTTTTAAGTGCTTATGATATAAATGTCCAGTAACAGGAGAACAGTTAGGTAAACTGTGGTTTAATTATTTGGTTTAATTATTATGCATCCATTGAAAATGTTTACAATACACTTACAATATAAAATACTTGTTATAATGTCAGTGAAAAAGCAAAATGCAAAACTGTACATAAATTATGACTAGAGCTGTGTGTTTAAAAAAATAGCAAACAATCTAGGGACAGAAAAAAATTAGAAAGCAATACACCAAAAAGATAGTGATGGTTACCTCTGGAGAGTGAATTATGAATATAGTTCTTTCTTTAATCTTGAGTATAAATTTTTATAATAAAATGTTTATTTAAAGCAAATTTAAAAAACTGTTACCTAAAAGCACAACAGTCCACTTAGTAGGACACTTTTCTCACAAGCACAACCTCACAGATACACTGTTCTCTCGTGTGGGAGACATACTTACTCTATCAAACACACAATCCTTAGTTTTTTTCCACTTAAGGCTTTTAATATTGTACTTGTCAGGCTGTTTGGGTTTGTTTGTTGTTTACTAAGAGAAACAAAACATTCTTTTTCCTGGGCCTCAGAAACAGTCCTCTAATTTAAACACACTTGTCTTCTTATATTCTCAAATTTATCAAAAAGATTAAAAGTAAAACCAATTTGGGGTCCCTGAGTGGCTCAGTCAGGTAAGCATCTGACTCTTGGTTTTGGCTCAGGTCATGATCTCACAGTTTCATGGGATCAAGCCCTGTGTCAGGCTCTGCACTGAGAGAGCCAGGCCTGTTTGGGATTCTCTCTCTCTCTCCCTTTCTCTGCCCCTCCCCCTCATCTCTCTCTCTCAAAATAAATAAACTTAAAAAAAAAAAGTAAAACCAATTTTACAAGGTTTAGAAGCTGCTATTATGTACAAAAGGCAACTAATTAAAAGCTGCAAATTGGGGCGCCTGGGTGGCTCAGTCAGTTGGACGACTGACTTCAGCTTGGGTCATGATCTCATGGTTCATGGGTTTGAGCCCCGCATCGGGCTCTGTGCTGACAGCTTAGAGCCTGGAGCCTGCTCCCGATTCTGTGTCTCCCTCTCTCTGCAACTCCCCTGCTCATGCTCTGTCTCTCTCTGACTCTCAAAAAATAAATATTAATAAAAAAAAAATTTTTTTAAGTTGCAAATTAAATCAAAGTGTACAACATACATGTATTTTTTCTATAGTTAGAAAAAAACCTAGGGGCACCTGGGCGGCTCAATCGGTTAAGCATCTCATTGTTGGTTTAATATCAGGTCATGATCTCACGGTTCATGGGTTCAAGCCCCAACTCTGTGCAAGCCTGCTTGGGATTCTCTCTCTCTCTCTCTCTCTCAAAATAAACATTAAAAAAAAAAAAAACTAAACTAAAAAAATCTTCCCAAACATGTGTTTCTTTGTAGTTGGTCTGTTTATTGAGGCAATAAAGCATAATAAAAAGAACACAGGTTCTAGAATCAGAGAAACTAGAGTTTTATACCTTGATTCTGCAACTTCCTAGCTGTGAAAGCTTAGGCAAGTTAAACTCCCTAAACCTCAGTTCCCACCTGTGTAAAACAAGGATAACAGTAGTTACCTAAAGGACTATGAGAAACACATGAGAAGCCAGATACTAAGTACCATAATAAGTACAGCGCATATATTAAGCATAGCACACATAGCAGCTACTGTAATTTTCATCTCTTTTGGAGGGATGAGGAAGTTCATTTCATAACAAGTTACTCAGCTTTAACCTAATCCAACATCAAGAAACAAAAAAAGAGGGGCGCCTGGGTGGCGCAGTCGGTTAAGCGTCCGGCTTCAGCCAGGTCACGATCTCGCGGTCCGTGGGTTCGAGCCCCGCGTCAGGCTCTGGGCTGATGGCTCAGAGCCTGGAGCCTGTTTCTGATTCTGTGTCTCCCTCTCTCTCTGCTCCTCCCCCGTTCATGCTCTGTCTCTCTGTGTCCCAAAAATAAATAAAAACGTTGAAAAAAAAATTTAAAAAAAAAAAAAAAGAAACAAAAAAAGAGGCAGGTCAGAAAACCATTAAGAGTCCTTGGCAGGGGCGCCTGAGTGGTTCAGTCACTTGAGCATTCGACTTCAGCTCAGGTCATGATCTCATGGTTCGTGAGTTTGAGCCCCATTAGGCTCTGTGCTGACCTCTGAGAGTCTGGAGCCTGCTTTGGATTCTGCATCTCCCTCTCTGCCCCTCCCTGCTCATGCTCTCTCTCTCAAAAATAAACAAACATTAAAAAAAATAAAAAGTCTTCGGCAGTTCTCAGTTACAGATTTAGGATGGAGCTAAGCAGATCTTACAGCTCATACTACCTCTTCAGGCAGTGCAAACTATTCAAGAAAGATACAACCCTGTATCTAACCATCATGTTCTTACCTTGCAGGCTACATCAACTAATCGCATCTGGATAGCTTGATTCTCTGGGAGTTTAGTGCCAATCGCAAGCAAAGTGTCCAACAGTTGAGCTAGGACTTGATGAGACTCTAGAAAGGAAGATGGAAAGTTGGGTTGCATAATTTCAAAAGGTGATCACTACAGAAACTAAATTTACTTATGTAAAGAATGTAAATTCTTGTTAGCTAGGTTCCTCTCTTTGAGTCTTGATTCCCCTCAACCAAAAGTTAAGTTCCTAAAGGGATCATGCCTAAAACTTTGAATCCTCTACAGAACTAATTCAAGGGGTTTTCACTGCCTTCAAGATAAAGTCCAAATTCCTTAGCAGGGCAAACACATATACATACCAGTGCCTCCATGAGGTCTAGCTCTGCCTGCCTTTCTAGCCTCATCTCTTTGAAGTCTCCTACAGCATCTTTTTATCCAATTACTTATGATTTCATGTCCCCCTATCTTTGCTCAGGCCAACTTCCCTAGAATGCCTCCACTGACGCCCAATGCCATTCTCAACCCCAATCGCCAGGAAACATCTACTAATCTTGAAGTGTCACCTGCTACACAGACCTTTCCCTTCTTTCACAATGAGAATTGACTATTTCGTCCTTTGTGCTTCCACTGCACCCTGTACATCAGCTCCAACACTTTACTATATTTATTTTCATATCAGACTAAACCGAGAATGAAAGATCCCTGAGGGCAATGATTGTGTCTTATTCACTTTTGCATTCTCTGAATCTAGTACAAGTCATTACATGCTCAATGAATGTTTAATAAGTGGGCAAAGACCCAAATTCAAATAAATCATCACCAATCAGCCAGATTCTCCTCGTCTACATTCTCTTTTTTGTTCCAAAATATGTTTCTTTTAATGCTGGCTGTACACAAGAATTTTAGGTGGCATTCAAATAATCATTTTACATTAATATCTATGTATATATTTTAATGTACATAATAAAAATTGCAGTTACTATCTACTGATGTCACATGACACTATTTCCTTTTACCATTATTAAGAATCTCTTTAACTAAAAAAAAGTTACCCACTTAAGAAAAATATTAAGTAAACCATAGTATAAATGTGAAACAAATATGTAAAAATGGTGTACATGACATATAAAATGACTGCAGATTAGAAAACACTGGCAGGGTACCTGGCTGGCTCAGCTGGTAGAGCACACAACTCTTCATGTCTGGGTTGTGACTTCAAGCCCCATGTTGGGTGCAGAGATTATTTAAAAATAAAATCTTGAAGAAAAGAAAACAAAACACAGCACAGCACAACACAACACAACACTGAGGGGAACACCTGGGTGGCTCAGTCGGTTATTAAGCATCTGACTCTTAATTTTGGCTCAGGTCATGATCTCACACTTGTGAGATCCAGTCTCGCTTCAGGTCTGCACTAGGTGTAGAGCCTGTTTAAGATTCTCTCTCTCCCTCTGCCCCCCTCCCCCACTTTCAGTCTCTCGAAAGAAAGAAAGAAAGAAAGAAAGAAAGAAAGAAAGAAAGAAAGAA
>NW_024412411.1:7242241-7255152 GCF_014898765.1 Herpailurus yagouaroundi
GAAAGAAAGAAAGAAAGAAAGAAAGAAAGAAAGAAAGAAAGAAAGAAAGAAAGAAAGGAAAAGAAAACAAGAAAACACTACTGAGGAGGATATCACTATAAAGGAAGTAAATTCTAGCCACAACACCCTAAAAAGATTTAGGAATTGGGAGATTTAAAGCAATAACCACAAAAAAGCAAACAAAAATGGGAATAAGGCAGGGATTTATCTGAGGTCTCTTTAAGAAGCAGTTGGACCTCTGCCTTCCTCCTTATCCTAAATGGGAAGTTTATTCCATACAAAAATTAGACGAGGAAGGATAGCAAATGAGGACTGGGGAGAAGACACAGTGAAGAAGAGGAGATTAAGAGATAGTAACATACTGATAAATAAGACACTCCTCTCCCCCTCCCTAGCCCCCTTCAGCAGCCTTGGCTCCAAAATCATGGCAGCCAGGCATTTCTCTGTCTTCCTAGCAAGAGATACATGAACTCCAAAATGGAAAAACGAATGGGCCCCACAGAGAAACACAAAAGACAGTAATATTTTAAAGCCCTCCAGCGGTGCCTGGGTGGTTCAGTTGTTTAAGCATCCAACTCTTGGTTTCAGCTCAGGTCATGATCTCACGGTTCATGAGTTCAAGCCCTGCATCATGCTTGGTGCAAACACTGTGGAGCCTGCCTGGGATTCTCTCTCTCTCCCTCTCTCTCTTCCTCTCCCCTGCTGGTTCTCTCTCTCCCTCTCCCCACCCCCCGAAATATATAAAACTTAAAAAAATAATAATAAATAAAAGTCCTCCAAAGAGGACTCCAAAGAGGGTCATCCTAGAACAGAGGCTACCAATTGACAAGTCCTGTCCCTTCACACAGAACTACCAATCAGTTTTTCAGTGCCTGGTCTTAAATGTACATGCAAAACCAAAGATCATCAAGAAGTCTCCAATATTAAAGAGGCCACAAAAAGAAAAGAAGGTACTTAGAAAAGATAGATGTGAAGAAATCTCCAATACTACCCCACCACCCTTTATTTGTACAAAATGAGTCTATATAACATCCATAAAAAGTTACCTAAGCCTTTTTAAGCTTAACTCTTGCTTCTGATAAATCATAAATCTAATCTAAATCTTAAACCCTAGTCTCTCTTGAGTTCCAGACCTACATTACAACTGCAGGTTGGATGAACATCTCCACATGGATGATAATTAAATCTTCAACATCTCTGCCCTAAACAATCTAGTTCATCAAACCAAATTCCTCAGAGCCACCAAATTATCTTCCTAAAACTAGACTTGATTATCTCATGCACTTGCCCAAAAAAAAACATTATATACATGGTTCCCAGTGCCTATGAAAGTGACATTCTAAATCTTCAGCATTCAAGACTACCTACCCTTTGGCTTCTAAACATTTTACCAGTTTTTCATCCTAAAGCCCCTCACTCCCTGCTTCTCTCTCATGATACAATTTAGGTCTGCAAATATCTCACGTTTTCCCATTTCTCTACCTTTTAACATCATGTTCTTTCCTCTTGGTACTACTCTTCCCCATTCCTGCCTTTCCAAACATGCCTCTTCACTAAGCCTTTCTAGATCCCACCAGTCAGCACTCACCTCACCCTCTCTTCTGCTCCCACACTATTCTGATTATACCTCCTCTACAGCAAGCTTTGTGTTTTTATTGCTGGTGTGGTATGTACTAGAGAAGCAGAGATACCTAATACCCACAAAGTGCCTAGTCCAGTGCTTGCCAAGGAGTTGCAGAGCTCATACAGGAGACGGATTGAAATGAAAGGCTTCTGGTCCAGAGGGTGGCCCACACTCTTGGATTTAAAAGTGCACACTAGACTGATAAAGACTCTTACTTAATTCTAGTCTGTGCCTTATTCTAAGCCACAAGCACAGGATGACTTTAGCAGTCACTTTATCTCCCTGGAGTTCATGTTCCTCAGCAATGAAATAAAAGGCTTGAACCAGATGATCTTTATGGTCCCTTCCATTCTATCTTCTACCATCAATCTAGGTAGGCCAGGAACTGGAAAGCAGGAGGAGCCGTAGATCACATCTCTCAGAGACAATTAAATAAGAAACATTAGAATATTTCACAAAAAGTAAAACAACTATTTCCACGTATACCACATAATTTGTCTTTTTTTTTAATGTTTGTTTATTTTTGAGAGAGCGTGAGCAGGGGAGGGGCAAGGGAGAGGGAGACAGAACCTGAAGCAGGCTCCAGGCTCTCAGGTGTCAGCCCAGAACCTGATGTGGGGCTCAAACCCACAAACCGTGAGACCATGACCTGAGCCAAAACTGGACGCTTAACCAACTGAGCTATGCAGGCGCCCTTGAGTCTCTTTCTAAAGACAGAATGAGGTTTGCATCCAAATTAACCCTCTCTTATAATGTTTCTATTTTAGAGGTAAAGTGTTTCAGTTAAACCATGGTCTACAAGAAAGAGCACTGCACTTAAGTTCTCGGTTCTGCAACGCTTAGCTAAACGAACTCACTTCATCTCTCTGGGACTTCAGTTTCTATCATCTGCAAAGTGAAGGAATGAAACAAGATCTCTATAAGACCATTTATAGCTCAAAAAGTATATGGCTCTACGAAATCCCCAATCTTAAAGTGTGAAATTCTTAGAGGTATATAACTCTATTCTGTAAGAACTTTCCATGGAAAAAAAAGAATACTTTTGTACTGAGGCAATGTAATTGTTTTGGTGCTTTTAAAAAAATGGATTTTTTTTTCACCACTATCTACAAGAGCAAAAAATTAGAAACATGCTACTGTACCTGTTGGTATTTAATGTATTATCAACACCTTAAATATTATGAAGGTGATACAGAAACATGGAAAAATTGTATGTAATGTTGAGTATAATAAAACACAAAATAGTATGTTCACTGTAAGTACAATCATATAAAATGTACTCAAATAAAATGTAATACATAAAACGTTTTACACAAGTAGCAGTATTTTTAAAATTTTTACTTTATTGTCATTATATTAGCATTTTGTTAACATATACTCCCATCTGGAAAAAAACAATTTTTTTAAGGTATATTCTTTGTTTTCTGTGAATTAAAAGTCTTGGGTCAAAATTCAATACAAGTAAAATTTTAGTAATGAAGTTTTGTTGTTTTTTTTTTTAATGTTTATTTTTTGAGAGAAAGAGCGAGAGCTGGGGCAGGGTGGGGGGGGGGGGGTGCGGTACAGGGACACAGGATCCAAAGCAGGCTCCAGGCTCTGAGCTGTCAGCACAGAGCCCAACAAGAACCATGAACTCACGAACCATTAGATCATGACCTGAGCTGAAGACGGCACTTAACCGACTGAGCCACCCAGGCACCCCAGTATGAAGTTGTTGCTAACATAATTTTAAACATTCTCAACTTCAGCCAATGGGCCACATATGTAAGACATTTGTTATCATTAAACATTGTACAATAAATGAATCTGGATGGTGTCTGAATTCATTGGCCTTTTATTATTCTCATAACCTATCACATTTATAAACTAAATGCTACCCAATATTTAAAATCATATTTATTTAAATATATATACCTAAAACTCAAATAACGCTATTCTTTAAAACTACAATCAATTCAAACAAAACTAACATTTTCAGAAAACAACAAAGGGTTCCTTTTTATTTAATTTTAAAATATTAAGGCAAGTAAGGCAGTAACTCTATTAACAGAATCTTGTGCACAAATAAAACTAGATAATCAAAAAAAATTTTTAAGGTGGAATATTTTTCCATTTCACCTAAATGCTGACAATAATGTTTAGTGGGCATCCACGAGAAGCAAACATGAAGCAATAACATGTGAGACCTAGATGTCACTTTTCTAGGAACTAAATTATGAGAGACCACACAACCAGGACAGCACCTCTCATGGTTTCAATTAGTGCAAACAGTCAACAGAACATCACACACATATAAAACATCAGTCTATCACATACAATGTAACCTTGAACAAGTCAGTGAACTTCTCTGAGCTTCAGTTTCCCTACCTAAAATATAGGGACAATAACATCTATCTTCCATCATATGTAACCTACCTTAAGTATTGTGGCACTTGGTAAAAGTCAATAAATGATAGCTATTAAGAGACAAAACTGTATTTTATCTCTATATATGTAAATATATACATATATGTTTTATTGAATTATCCTCAAATTCCTTTTATTTTTTTAACTTTTTTTTTTTTTTTTTTAGTTTATTTTTGAGAGAGATAGAGCAGGGGAGAGGTAGAAAGAGAGGAAGAGAGAGGATCCCAAGCAGGCTCTGTGACAGAGCCCAACACAGGGCTTGAGCCCACAAACTGTGAGATCATGATCCAAGCTGAAACTGAGAATCAGGATGCTCAACTGACTGACTGAGCCACCAAGGAGCCCAAATTCCTTTTCAATAACAACTCATTCTAAATTCTACACAAACAGAACTGAAGATTTCTGCTCTGATTATATAGGTTTTAAATGGCAACTTACTTTCATTCTGCAGGATGTTAATGGCATCATCCATAATGCAGTCTGGTGAAAATCCTGCAGTCTTTGATAATAAACCCAACAATGATGCAATTTTCAATCTCACAGATGGATCATTCTCCTGGAACAAAAGAAGCTGTTGTTAACCTTGATACTCTAGCTAACCAACAAACAGGAACAAACTAGTATCTCAAGAGAGATTCAATGATCCCAGTATTCTAAAGATTTTATTTCTGAAAAATTAACTTTATAATCTTCAGGTGAGAGAGCTTTTCTCAAATCAGTAATGTTACATCTAAATACTGCAAAGTGAGCGGGGATTTTTTATGACTTCCTGGTATCATTACCTTCCCACCAGAAACATGCTGTTAGGACTAAAAGCGTCCCTCCTCCACTGTGCAGCTACATCAGACATGAGTGCGGCCACGTGCACCACCACCACCAGCACTGGGCTCGCACACTGTTGCCAGTACCACTGCTCTCAGAGGCCCTGAAAACTGGGTGCTGCAGCCACTGCTGCTACCATCAGAATCTCTCACCCTACCTGCTCTTTTGAACCACCAGATCCTGATCAGAAGTCTGAGGCAGGTCAATCTAATTGTCTGGGTCTAGGGCTTGTGCGTGGGCCCCAGGTGCAAGGGAGCCTAAGAAATGACTAGTCTGGCCCTTTTAGCCATGACACTGGGAGGTGGTCTCTAATCTGCACCAGGATTTCTACAGTGAAGGATTTCCCCCAAAGTCAAAAAGGAACATGTCCTTTTGTTCATTACATAGCACAGTATGTGGCACTACATATATATATATATATATATATATATATATATATATATATATACATACACACACACACACACACACATATATAAACGGGAAATGGGAAAAAAAAAAGTACCTCACCAACGGTAAAATTAGATCAGCGTATATTTCTACACCAAAGACAAAATCACTTAAACGTATGCTCAAAAGATGCAGCGCCTTCTAGATATGACCAACTCCCCACCTCCCATCTACATTCTGAGGAAGTGACAAAGCACAAGGAGGCCTGAAGTGGGAGAAGAAGCAACAGATATGGAGTCAGAGGATCTAGAATGCTGGCATGCCACTTACCATGGATACAACCTTGGGAAAGTCATTTTCTTGGGAACTTAACCATGGGGAAGAGAAAGGGCTTTGAAATTAGCCAGACCTAAGTCTGAAGCCTGGACTATGTCTTGACATAAGCTCTGTGACTTGAACAGGCTAACTAACCTCTCTAAGACTTGCCTGTGAAATATGGCTAACAACAACCTCAGAGGGCACTGAGGGGAAAATGACTAGCACAGGAATGCTACATAGGAGGCAGTCAGGTATTAGTGCCCTTCTCCCTTCCTCTCCCTAACCATCAATCCTTCATGTGGAGAGTAACAAAACCTGAACTGAACCACTATGAATATGGTATTCACAGGGGTACCATAAAGAGCAAATAAAAACACATGAAAGTTAAGGATGCACTAAGTCTAGAATATGGGAAATTCCACAGGGTGCATACCCTGGTTTTTAAACAAAAAATGGCATTGGTAATGAAAAAGGGTAGAGGATGAAAATACTACAGATTTTAATTTTTTGGATTTTTTTTAAATTAAAAACTTTTATTTTAAGAGAGAGAGATGGTGAGAGGGCATGGGGGGGAGGGAGGGGGGAAAGAGGAAGAGAGGAAGAGACAGAGAGAGAATGAGAATGAATCTTAAGCAGGCTCCATGCTCAGCACAGAGCCCAACGCAGGCTTGATCCCACACCCCTGGAGGATCATGACCTGAGCTGAAATCAAGAATCGGACACTCAACAGACTGAGCCACCCAGAGGCCCCAATGCAATGTGTGAATTTTGCTTCAAACAAACCAACTGTACAAAGTCTTAAAACAATCAGTGAAAACAACATGAACTAGGTATATGTTGCTATTAAGGATTACTAAGTGTGATTTTTTTAAGTTCTAAAAGAAGTCCTTATATGTTAAACATAGATAATTAAGTATTTACAGGTGAAATGATATGCTGCTTGGAATTTGCCCTACCTCAAAAAAGTTGGGGTAGGGGAGCCTGGGTGGCTCAGTCAGTTAAGCATCCGACTTCGGCTCAGGTCATGATCTCACGGTTTGTGAGTTCGAGCCCCGCCATCAGGCTCTGCGCTCACAGCTTGGAGCCTGGAGCCTGCTTTGGATTCTGTGTCTCCCTCTCTCTCTACTCCTCCCCTGCTTGCACTCTGTCTGTCTCTCTCTCTCAAAAATAAACATTAAAAAAAAAAAAAAAAAGTTGGGGTAAATGCATCAAAACAAGAATGGCAAATATTGACAATTATTGAAGCTGTATGAAAATGTCTTTAAGGCTCATATTATTTTCTCTCTCTTTGTGTGTATTTGTGGAGTTACCAAACAAAATTTAACTTCTTGGAAAAATCACACCAAAGCACTGTATTCTATCTAAAATGCTAATTAATTTATTTATTCAACATACATACAATGAGTGCCTGTTTTGTGCCAAGCATCATTCTAGCTACTGGGGACACAATGCTGAATAAAGCAGAAGCAATTCCTACTCTCACAGATCTTATATTCAAATGGGTAAGACTGGCAAAAGAAAATGTATCATTTCATGTGGTAAACATTCTGAAGAAAAATAAAGTGTGCAATAGGCTAAAGAGTAAAGTGGGGAGGATATTACAAACAGGATGGTGATGAAAGTCCATTCTGAGGATACAACTTTTGAGAGGACACTTAACTGAGTCAGACAGAGCCATAGGAAAATTTAGGGAAGCAGCATTCCAGGCAAAAGAAAGTTACAAACCCAGAATATGGGAAATTATAAAATGCCTTATACAAAACTCTAGAAAAATGCATACGAAAGTTAGCAGTGATTCTCTCCCGAGTAATCTCTGGAGAGTACATTTCATTTATTAACTGATTTACAGAGGGAAATCTCATTCTTTTATACACTTCTACAGTGCTTGAATTTGTTACAATAAATATTGCCAATGTAATTTTTAAAAAGAGTGTAAATTTTTAAATCTATATAAATATATGCAACCCTTCAAAAGCTCGCAGTCTTCTACAAAAAAGAAGTCTGAGCTGCTTAGCCTGCCACGAAGGCCCCCCCCCACGACTGGCCACTATGGCAGCTCCCACACTTCCCTACCAGTGATCCCATGCCACTTCAAGCTTCTGTACTTCCACTTAGATTGTTCTTCTACCTCATATGCTTTCCCTTTCTCCCATACCCACTCACTCCTGCCCTGGAGGTGTATTTACTCCAGGAAGTTATCTCTGATCCCTGAACTGGACATGGATGCCCTTCCTCTTGGACAACCCCAGGACCTTGGTGCAACCCGTTATCATGCCCTTCACTACAGTGTGCTGTACTTGTGACCACGTCTTCCCTCAACTGGCCTGTGAGCCACTTAAGTGACTAGAAGAATGCGAAGAAAGCCCTGTGTACATTCTGATAAAAATAAAAGGAAGAATACAAGAAAAGGAAGAGCCAAGTGTTCTCCTTAATTCACTCAGTAAATAATTCATCCACTCTCTGCTCACCACGGATTCCCTGCACACTAGAAGCCACCCCATACGAGTCCATGGGGATAAACTGCCCTTGTGGAAAAGTTTAATGGGCAAGGTAGACATTTATCAAGTAATGTCCACTTAATAATTACAAAGTGGCAAAGTAAAAAGACAGAGTTCTCTGAAAGCATATGACATATCAGACACCACTTTAAAATAACTCTACATATTATGGTCAAAGAGATCCTGATCTATTTTGAGGCAGTGGGAAAAGAATGAACCAATGCTCTGAGTCATGAAAGAATACCGCAACTTCCAGAACTGGGGAAAAAAAAAAGGGCAATGTGGCTAAAATGTACACAGACATGAGATTAGGCTAAAGAGACAAACAGGTACCACATCTTTTTTGAGAATTACGGCAAGTATCTCTGATAGTGCCTACCATCTGTTCACTGTTGAATAAAGAAGTGGATAATCTGTGTCCAAAGAGCAAGAAAAATCCTTCGATGAACTATAAACAGGAGAATGACATTAACAGATCTGAATATTTGAAATATCAATCCAGCCTCAATTCCTTGGATTGGAAGGGGCAAAACCAGACAGAGGGACAAATTAAGGGTATATTACAAGTCCAGCCAAATTAAGGGTATATTACAAGTCTAGCCAAATTAAGGGTATATTACAAGTCCAGCCAAAGACATTAGCAACATTCCCACTTCTGTTAAGGGCAAGGTTAGAGAATTCAGACCAATCTTTCTGCTGAGGAAAACTATAAAGTACTATGGATGTCAAAAAAAAAGTGTGTGTGCACATACATATATATGTATGCTCGTATACATATGTAAGTGTGGGTATGTATACACGTGTGTATTTGAAAGTATTAGAAAACTAAAAGATACATGAAAAATTAAAGAAGAATCATGCAGGAAAGGAACCCAGGCAGGTTCACCTGGAGTGTGGCGCTGCTTTTTCTTCAGGCTTCTGCCAACCAGGGAAATGAGGGAATGGAGAAACGAGCGGCAAAGTAATCAGTGCTTCCGACAGCCAGGTGAGGCCGGGGTGCAATGGCCAGAGCGTAAGGCTAAGGGTAGGAGGGTGAAAAGGGGCAGCCTAATAAACCCTATCACTTTGGATTAGGACCCCAAAAGGCTACAACAGCATAAGTAAGAGTGAAATAAACACAAAGACTTTGGGAGGGACTGCAGCTCAGCTTTGAATCATTTTCATTCCTGAAAGGAAAAAGTTTTCTTGGATTTCTAGATAGAAACAAATACTCTCTGGATTAAAATAAGTCATCCTGGGACCCCAGTGGCTTAGCTGGTTGAGTGTCCGATTCTTGATTTCAGCTCAAGTCATGATCCCAGGGTCGTGGGATCAAGCCACACATGAGGCTCCAGTGGGATTCTCTCTCTCTCTCTCTCCCTCTGCCCCTCTCCCTCACTCTCCCTAAAATAAAAAATTTTAATTAAAATAAGTCATCCTAAGTCTTAAATTATTTTTACAAACAATTTTGGAAATACACTGCCTAATAAGAAATAAAGCATGCTAGCAGATCAGATAACATGAAGAGAAATGATAAGACATAGCCACAGGGATCCATTTACTGGAGTTATCAGCCACAGATTTTAAAATAATTCTGCTCGGGGGCTCCTGAGTGGCTCAGTAGGTTGAGAGTCTGACTCTTCATTTCAGCACAGGTTATGAGATTGAGTCCCACATCAGGGCATGAAGCCTGCTTGGGATTCTTTGTCTCCCTCTCCTTCTGCCCCTGCCTCCCTCCGTCCCTCTATCTCTCTCAAAGCTAACTACATAAATAAAATAATTCTGCTTACGAGAACTATCAACAAAACTAAAAGGTGGTTTATGGAATGGAAAAAGATGACATACCTGATAAAGGGTTAGTATCTAAAATCTATAAGGAACCTATCAAACTCAACACCCAAAAAAACAAATAAGCCAGTTAAGAAATAAGCAGAAGACACAAACAGACATTTTTCCAAAGATATCCAGATGGCTAACAGACACATGAAAAGATGCTCAAAATCACTCATCATCAGGGAAATACAAATCAAAACCACAATGAGATACCACCTCACACCTGTCAGAATGGCTAACATCAACAACTCAGGCAACAACAGATGTTGGCGAGGATGCAGAGAAATGGGAACCCTTTTGCACTGTTGGTGGGAATGCAAACTGGCACGGCCACTCTGGAAAACAGTATGGAGGTTCCTCAAAAAGTTAAAAATAGAACTACCCTATGATCCAGCAACTGCACTACTAGGTATTTGCCCAAAGGATACAAAAATACAGATTCGAAGGGGTACATACACTCATGTTTACAGCAGCATTATCAACAACAGCCAAACTGCGGAAAGAGCCCAAATGTCCACTGACTGATAAATGCATAAAGAAGATGTGGTATATATACACAATGGAATATTTCTCAGCCATCAGAAAGAATGAAATCTTGCCATTTGCAACAATATGGATGGAGCTACGGTGTATTACGCTGATTGAAATAAGTCAGAGAAAAACAAATACCATATGATTTTACTCGTATGTGAAATTTAAGAAATAAAACAGATGAACATACGGGAGGGGGAAAAAAAGAATGAGAAACAAACTATAAGAGACTCTTAATGACAGAAAACAAACTAAGAGTTGATGGAGGAAGGTCGGTGGGGGATAAGCCAGGTGGGTGATGGATATTAAGGAGGGCACTTGTTAAGATGAGTGCTGGGTGTTGTATGTAAATGATGAACCACTGAATTCTATTCCTGAAACCAATATTGCACTGTATGTTAACTAACTAGAATTTAAATAAAAATTTGAAAAAAAATTCTGCTTATTTTGTTAAAAACATAATTTTATTTTGATAAAAACATTATAAGGACAAAATTGAGTATTTCACCAGAGAACTAGAATTTTAAAAAGAAAGGAAATTATACATTACCTATCAAAATAACACCAGCATTCTTCACAGAGCTAGAACAAACAATCCTAAAATTTGTACAGAACCAGAAAAGACGCTGAATAGCCAAAGCAATCTAGAAAAAGAAAACCGAAACTGGAGGCCATCACACTCCCGGACTTCAAGACCTATTACAAAGCTGTAATCATCAAGACAGTATGGTACTGGCACAAAAACAGACGCTCAGATCAATGGAACAGAATAGAAAACCCAGAAATGGACCCCAAAACATATGGCCAACAATCTTTAACAAAGCAGAAAAGAATATTCAATGGAATAAAGACAGTCTTTTCAGCAAAAGGTGCTGGGAAAACTGAACAGCAACATGCAGAAAAATGAACCTGGACCACTTTCTTACACCATACACAGAAATAAACTCAAAATGGATGAAAGACCTAAATGTAAGACAGGAAGCCATCAAAATCCTTGAGGAGAAAGCAGGCAAAAACCGCTCTGACCTTGACTGCAGCAACTTCTTACTCAACACATCTCCAGAGGCAAGGGAAACAAAACCAAAAATGAACTACTGGGACCTCCTCAAAATAAAAAGTTCCTGCACAGTGAAGGAAACAATCAGCAAAACTAAAAGGCAACCGACAGAATAGGAGAAGATATTCACAAATGACATATCAGATAAAGGGTTAGTATCCAAAATCTATAAAGCACTTATCAAAGTCAACACCCAAAAAACAAAGAATCCAGTGAAGAAATGGGCAAAAGACATGAACTGACACTTTTCCAAAGAAGAAATCCAGATGGCCAACAGACACATGAAAAAATGCTCAACATCACTCATCATCAGGGAAATACAAATCAAAACTACAATGAGATACCACCTCACACCTGTCAGAATGGCTAACATCAACAACTTGGACAACGACAGATGTTGGCGAGGATGTGGAGAAAGAGGATCTCTCTCGCACTGCTGGTGGGAAATGCAAACTGGTGGGGCCACTCTGGAAAACAGTATGGAGGTTCCTCAAAAAGTTAAAAATAGAACAATCCTATAATCCTGCAATTGCACTACTAGGTATTTATCCAAGGAATACAGTTGTGCTGTTTTGAAGGGGCACATGCACCCCAATGTTTATAGCAACACTATCAACAATAGCCAAAAAGTATGGAAAGAGCCCAAATGTCCATCGATGGATGAATGGATAAAGAAGATGTGGTATATATATACAATCGAGTATTGCTTGGCAACCAAAAAGAATGAAATCTTGCCATTTCCAACTACATGGCTGGAACTGGAGGGTATTAGGCTAAGTGAAATTAGTCATTCAGAGAAAGACAAATATCATATGACCACTCATATGAGGAATTTAAGAAACAAAAAGATGAATGTAAGAGAAGGGAAGTAAAATAATGTAAAAACAGGGAGGGAGACAAAACATAAGAGACTCTTAAATCTAGAGAACAAACAGAGGGTTGCTGGAAGGGTTGTGGGAGGGGGGATGGGCTAAATGGATAAGGGACATTAAGGAATCTACTCCTGAAATCACTGTTGCACCATATGCTAACTAACTTGGATGTAAATTAAATAAATTTAAGAAAAAAAGAGGAAATTATAAAATTGACACAAGCAACAGATGAAATTAAGAACAAATGGACAGGTTAACAGGAAACTAGACAAGGTGAAGAGAGAACTAGTGAATAAATGGTATGCCCAGAACGAAGCACAAGGAGACAAAAGAATAAAAATTCAGAAGATAATACAATAAAATGAGATATCTGAGACATCTGAGTGGCTCAGTTAAGTGTCCAACTCTTGATTTCAGCTCAGGTCATGATCTGACAGTTCATGAGGATTGAGGCCCACACCAGGCTCTGCTCAGGATTCCCTTTCTCCCTCTCTCCCTCTGCCCCTCCCCCTTTTGCACCCTCACTCTCTCTCAAAAGAAAGAAAGAAAGAAAGAAAGAAAGAAAGAAAGAAAGAAAGAAA
>NW_024412411.1:7255162-7333220 GCF_014898765.1 Herpailurus yagouaroundi
AAAGAAAGAAAGAAAGAAAGAAAGAAAGAAAGAAAGAAAGAAAGAAAAGAAAAAAGAAAAAAAAGAAAAACAAAAACAAAAAGAAATAAATTCTGCAAGAATGGAAGTAAAATAAAACTTTTCCGTGCAAAAACAAATGTCAATAAATTTACAATGAATGGAAATATCAGAGGGTAGTCTTCACCCAAAAGGAAAATAATCCCAGGTGAATAGTCTCAGATGCAAGAAAGAAAGAAAAACAATGATAAATACATCTGAACAGAAGATAACTATGTAGGTAAATCTAAATGAATATTGCCTGTATAAAATAACATTGTCTTACAGAGTGAAAAATGGAAAATTAAAATATACAATTACATTCACATTTAAGGCAGGAAGATGGATAAAAGGAGGTAAGTCCTCACACTGTCCAAAATGGTAACTGTGCCATATAACATTTGACTTGGATAGGTCAAGAATTCATATTGTATTATACTTCAATAAAAATAAATTTTTTTAAATTTCACTTCAAATTAAAAAAAAAATCATGTTGTAATGGCTAGTTTAACCAGTTAAAAAGTATAAAAGAATGTATAATTCCCAAGCTAATAAAGAGGGATGGTGGAAAGGATTAAAAAAAAAAATTAGTTCAAAAGATGGCAAGAAACAAGGAGAAAAAAGAACATTAAACAGGTAAAACAAACAGAAGGCATTTTTTAACATTTTAATTGTTTTTTAATGTTTATTTATTTTTGAGAGAGGGAGAGACAGAGCGTGAGCAGGGAAGGGGCAGACAGAGAGGGAGACACAGGATCTGAAGCAGGCTCCAGGGTCTGAGCTGTCAACACAGAGCCTGACGCAAGGCTCAAACTCAGACTGAGAGATCATGATCTGAGCTGAAGTCAGACGCTTAACTGACTGAGCCACCCAGATGCCCCACAAATAGAAAGCATTTAATAAGGAGGGTAGATTTTAAACCCACGTACAATAATCACATTAAACGTAATGAACTAAATGATCAATTTAAAAAACTTTTTTTAAAAACTAACTACATGTTGTTCACAGGTCATATCTAAAACAAAAAAGCTATAAAAAAGATGAAAATAAAAGATAGTAGTGTACCATGCAAACCATAACCAAAAGATAGCTGATATCATTATATTAATATTAAACAAAGTCATTATTTGCTGATATGATTTGTAAAAATTCAAAATAACCTACATATAATGTATTAAAATTGTTAAATGAGCTTAGCAAGGTTATAAGACATAAGAGTTAATAAATAGAAGTCAATTGCATTTCTGAGTATCAGCTATGTACTGCTAGAAAATGAGATTTTAGGGGTGCCTGGGTGGCTCAGCTGGTTGAACATCTGACTTCAGCTCAGGTCCTGATCTTGCAGTCTGTGAGTTCAAGCCCTGTGTCGGGTTCTGTGTGGACAGCTCGGAGCCTGGCACCTGCTTTGGATTCTGTGTCTCCTGCTCTCTCTGCCCCTTGCCCGCTCACCCTCTCTCTCAAAAATAAACATTAAAAAAATAAAAGAAAATGATATTTTAAAAACATTATCATTTATAATAACATAAAATATTAAATACCTAGGAATAACCAACAAAATATACAAAACCTCTATGCAGAAAACTATAAAACAGTATTAAAATAGGGATGTACCATGTTTATGGATTGGAAAACCCAATACTATAAAATGTCAATCCCCATATGTCATCAGAACTATAGAGTTAATGCAATCTTAATCAAAATCCTAACAAATTTTGTTTTGGGGCAGAATTTCACAAGCTGATTTCAAAATTCATAAAGAAATGAAAAGATCAAGAATAAGATATTCTTAGAGCAAGGTAAGTGAGTGAACTTGTCCTGCCAGATGTCAAAATTTATTATAATGTTATGCTAAGACAGCATGGTACTGGCATAAGAATAGACAGACCAATGGAAGAGAACAGAAAGCCCTGAAATATCCACATACAGATACTTCATTTACCACAAAGGTGGTACTGCAGAACAATGGAGAAAGGACATTCTTTTCAATAAATGGTGCTGGGACATCTGGATTTCCATATATTCAAGCAACATACACACAAATCAATACCATGTGTGGAAAACAAATAATAAAGCTTCTAATAACAATGTAGGAAAATGTCTCAATAAGCTCATGGTAGCAAACCCTTCTTATAAAAGATAAGAAAAGCCCAAAAATAAATGAAAAGATTGTCAAATTGGGACATATCAAGAACTTTTCATCAAAATACAACATTAAGGGACTAAAAAGAGAGGGAAAGGTGGGAGGGATTAGAAAGGAAAAAGATATTTGAAACACATATAACCATTAAAGCCACTAAAGAACTTGCACCCAGAATATAAAGAATCTACACAAAACAATAAGGAAAAAGAAAAATATGCTAGAGACATAAACAGGCATTACCCAATTAAACATATTATAGTTGCTCCACTTCATCAGATATCCAAGAAATGCAAATTAAGGCCACAGTGATATACCACACATCACAGAAACTGTCAAAATGAGTAAGATCAACAATTCGAAATGTTGGCAAATACATGCAATTGGAATTCTCACACAGTGTTAACGGGAGTATAAACTGGTACTACTACTTTGGAAAAGTTGGCTCAGTAATTTCACTGCAGGCTATACAAAACACAGAAATGTAAGACATACATACCAGGAGACCTGTACAAAAATGTTCACAGCACTGTTTCTTGTAATAGCTAAAAAGTGGAGACAGCCCAAATGTCCATCAATAATGGAATGGGTAAATAAATTAGGGTATATTCATACAATGAAATCTTCTGCTGTGGCAAAAATGAATGAACTACAGCTACCATCAACAATAAGGATGAACACCATATGTAGAATTTTGAGCAAAAGCCACACATAAAAAGATACATACTGTATTGTCTAATTATATGAAGTTAAAAAAAAAAAAAGGACAAAAATAAATTGTATTTAGGAGTGCAGGTTTAATGGTAAAAAAAAAAATTTTAAGGTAGTTAATACCCTGAAAGTCAGGACAGTGGTGGTGATCTTTTGGGAAAGACGTAAATCATTAGAGAGGAGCTTGAGGAGGCTTATGGAAAGCTGGTAACATTCCAATTTCTTGACCTGGATCGTGGTTTCACAGTGTGTTCACACTGTGGCAGATCAATAGGCTGTATGAGGTTTTTCTACATATTCTTCTTTATGTGTTACATTTCATCGTAAATTTTTTAAAATATAGTTACTTGTATTACTGAGGTAACAGTGGAAACATGATATATTTTGAAAGTAAAATCAATAAGACTTGGTGAGGAAGGGAATATGGGGAAAGGAAAGGGTAAACCATCTTTCTCAGGTTTCTGACTTAAGGGTCTATGTTGATAATGGTAATATTTCCTGAGATAAGGTAGACTGGAGAGTGAACGGAGAGCCTCAATTCAGTTTTAAATATAAAAAAAAAAGAGCCAATTCTTTTACAGACTTCAAATCACTGAAATATCACAGAATCAAATAATTGTCTTTCAGAGACAATAGACTAGTCAAATACTAGTCAAAAATAATTTGCAGTCAGAGAGGACAGGAGGAGTGCTATGTAGCCTTTCAACAATCTGGAATGGAGTCACAGACCTCCCAACACAAGAGAGCTGCAGAGAAAATAGAAGAATTAAGCCTAGCAGGTAAGAGGGAGGCAAGAATGAGACAAAAAAGAAGAGAGCATCTGACCACTGACATTCTTTATCCATCTGGATACTTTACTTCAGCTCTACTTTCTGCAATTATCCCCTGGTACCCTCAACATCTAAGCTTAAAACAAACTGCCTCCAGGGAAACCCTCTCTAATAACTGCTCTTCTCACCATTAAAATTCTCCTGGTTCAGGCTTTCATCACCTTGCTACAGACTGGCCAGTCTCCTAGTTGGTCACCTAACACCCGTCTTGCCCTTATCCAATTCCTCCATCCTGCATCCCAGAGTGACATGTCCAAAACAAAACCCACACAATACAAGGCCTTTCAATATTTCTAGTCTTATCTCTTAAAGAGCCACCTGCATTTCTTCTGTGACACGCTATTTCACATTGCCATGCCTTTGCTCACAACTGCTCCTTCTTTCTAAAATGCCTTTCCTCCTGTTTTCCAACTGGCCCAGATCTGTTTTTTAATACTCATCTCAAGCATCATTACTACTCTATAACGCCTTTCTAGACTCCTGCTCCCGAGTAAAACTGATTACCCTTCTTCGAGGTCACATGATAACCTGTCCCAGATTTCATAGCACCTATGACACTGTGTTGTTATTATCCATTTATTGTGTTACCGACACAACTAGACTAAGATCAGGGATCACATAATCATCTCTGTATCTCCAACATGAAGCACATGGTCTAGCACAGAGTTAGTATTTAGGGCATTTTGAGAAAACAAAAAAAAAAATGAACAAATGATTAACTTTAGCCTTACTACTTACTACATATATTATTTGTTCTACCATCTACCAAGTATACTGCTAGCCCCTAAAGGGCAAGGAACATGTCTCACAATTCTACATTCTCCACAGCATCGAGTACATAGTATAAGTGAAGAACCTCTCACATGAAAGAAGTCCAAATACTGCTACCTGTCCGAAGAAAAATTTGGAGGACAGAAACAGAGGCCCAACTAGTTTATCTACTAAAATATAAGAGACCACATTTCTGGATAACGGAAGAGAGGATAAAAAAAACCCACTATGGTCATCAATCTAGAACTGGATGCACTTGGCATCTCTCCTCATTTCCTTTCGGGCTACAATCTGCTAGACTACTATGAGCAGCATGGCCTGGTTAAAGAGCCTGAGGTATGACATCAGAAGATAGGAGTTCAATTTTTCTGTTAGACATGACAATGGTATTGTGATTATGTCTTTTAAAAAAGTCTTGGAGCATCTGGGTGGCTCGGTTGGTTAAGCGTCCAACTTCAGCTCAGGTCATGACCTCACGGTTTGTGGGTTCAGGCCCCGTGTTGGGCTCTGTGCTGACAGCTCGGAACCTGGAGCCTGCTTCTGATTCTGTGTCTCCCTCCCTCTCTGCCCCTCCCCTGCTCATGCTCTGTCTCCCTCTGTCTCAAAAATAAATAAAACATTAAAAAAAAAATTTTTTTTTTAAAAAGAAGTCTTTATTGTTGGGGTGCCTGGGTGGCTCAGTCGGTTAAGCGTCCGACTCTTGGTTTCGGCTCAGGTCATGATCTCAAAGTTTGGTGGGTTCAAGCCCGGCATGGGGCTCTGTGCTGGCAGCATGGAACTTGCTTCTCTCGCGCGCTCGCTCGCTCTCTCTCTCTCTCTGCCCCTCCCCCACTCACACTGTCATTCTCACATAAATAAGCCTTAAAAAAAAATCTTTAGTGTTTAGAGATATAAATTGAAATTTATGAACAAAATGGTATGATACCAGGGAGAATCTGGTGGAGAGGTAAGAGTGGAGGAATTGGGGTGGGGGCCATGGGAATAAAACAAGTTTGGCCACACAATGGTAACTGTTGAAGTTGGGTAATGGGTACATGGAAATTAAACTGCTCTCTTTACTTGTGTATATAATTGAAATGTTTCATGACAAAAAGTTAAAAAAAAAAAACAACAGATTTAAATCCAGACCCTCCATTTACTTAGCTGGTCACCTTGTATACTAAACTGCTCCAAACTTAGTTCCTCATCTGGATTACAGATATAACAATGGTGATGTCATCAAGATTAAATAAAGTATTACATGAGGAAAGAGCTTTCTAAACTCCAACGCACTATATAAATGCTAACTGTTCTTAGAAGTATTATTACAGGGGCGCCTGGGTGGCACAGTCGGTTAAGCGTCCGACTTCAGCCAGGTCACGATCTCGCGGTCCGGGAGTTCAAGCCCCGCGTCAGGCTCTGGGCTGATGGCTCAGAGCCTGGAGCCTGTTTCCGATTCTGTGTCTCCCTCTCTCTCTGCCCCTTCCCCGTTCATGCTCTGTCTCTCTCTGTCCCAAAAATAAATAAACGTTGAAAAAAAAATTAAAAAAAAAAAAGAAGTATTATTACAGATGATTAGTGGTAGCAAAGTTATATAATCATATAATAGATAGGTAAATACTGCTAAAAAAAGTCACTAAGTGTCTGAAAACTAGAGAACAAAAACCCAGATTTAATTCATGTAAAACACGTGGGAAGCATTTATTAACACCCTACAGTGTTCTAGGGACCTTGCCAGGCACTGGGACAGAGATAAACAGATTTGTAGTCTCTGAACTTAGGGGCTTAAAGTCTGAAGGACAGAGACATATATGATGAAAATGGCAATACTTAGAGCTAATAAATGTGCTAACAGACGTGTCCAGTATCCAGAAAAGTGCTGGATATATAATAACCACTTGTTAACTGAGTAAAAAGTCTTACAAAAGCATACACTCATTCATTCAACAAATATTAATTTTACCACACACTGTCAATTTAAATCAACTATCCAGTTAAAAACAAAAATCTCTGTTCAAGATGAGCTTACATTCTAGTATGGGGAAATGGACAAGGGACAAAATAAATGAGAAAATTATATAGATTATAAGACATTGGTAAGTGCTATCGAATAAGGCCGTTTCAATTTTAAATACAGGGACAAAAAAAAGGCCTTAATGGAAAAGTGACATTTGAGCTAAGACTTGAACAAAGTGTGGGAAGCAGACATACGAACATCTGAGGGAAGTGTTCTAGGCAGAAGGAAACATAAGTGAAAGACTCTGAGGAAAGAATTTGTTTGGCAGAGAAAGTGGCAGACCAGATCACAGGGCAGTGGGAGGAAGAAAGGGGTTCTAGGCTGGTGGAACAGTGTGTGAAAAGACATGGGTTTCTGAAAACCCACAAAGTCTTTGGACAACTGCAAACATTTCTGATTAAGCTAGAACATTATATGTGTAAAGGAAAAGACCCTTTATGTCATACATAAAAGACTTAAATAATCATAGTTTATAGAAAGAACAGACTGAAGGGAAAAAAGAAGCTTTTGCAAGTGAACATTTGAAGGCATTACATGCATCCTCACAGATGCAATATGAAATACAAATCTTCATCTATAACATATTCTTAAAAATTTCAAAAATGTGGGGCGCCTGGGTGGCGCAGTCGGTTAAGCGTCCGACTTCGGCCAGGTCACGATCTCGCGGTCCGTGAGTTCGAGCCCCGCGTCAGGCTCTGGGCTGATGGCTCAGAGCCTGGAGCCTGTTTCCGATTCTGTGTCTCCCTCTCTCTCTGACCCTCCCCCGTTCGTGCTCTGTCTCTCTCTGTCCCAAGGATGAATAAACGTTGAAAAAAAAAAATTAAAAAAAAAAAAAATTAAAAAAATGTGCTTAACCTAAGTCTAACTTTCAGTTCCTAGTAAATAAAAGGGATATAGAAGCAAGTTAACCCCTAAGCAAGTAAACAAATTCAGAAGACACTTTATAAACAACTGAGTTTATCAGATCAATGCCACCAAAACAATAAATTTGTTCTAGATTAAAAAAATAAATTTGTTCTAGATTTAAAAAGACCAATGCCATGTGTGAATAGTGTTGGTATTTTGATTTCTGGCTCAACCAACAGAGTCACCCAGGTTTCGGTAAGCATCCAACTCTTGATTTCGGCTCAGGTCAGTCAGACTGACCCCCACGTTGGGCTCCAAGCTGAGCATGGAGACTGCTTGGGATTTTCTCTCTCCCTCCCTCCGCCCCTCTCCCGAGCCCCTGCATGCATGTGTGTGTGTGCATGTGCGCACACACGCACATGCTCTCTCTCTCAAAATAATTTTTTTTTTAAAGTCCCTTACGAATATTGAACCAGCCCTGCAGCCCCAGAATGAATCCCACTTGATCATGGTGAATAATTCTTTTTAAATGCTGTTAAACTCGATTTGCTAGTATCTTGTTGAGAATTTTGCATCCATATTCACCAGGGATATTGACCTGTAGTTCTCTTTTTTTGCTGGGTCTCCGTCTGGTTTGGGAATCAAAGTAATGCTGGCTTCATAGAAGGAGTCTGAAAGTTTTCCTTCCCTTTCTATGTTTTGGAACAGCTTCAGAAGGATAGGTATTATCTCTGTTTCAATATCTGGTAGAATTCCCCTGGGAAGCCATCTGGTCCTGGACTCTAATTTGTTGGGAGATTTTTGATAACTGATTCAAATTCTTCGCTGGTTATGGGTCTGTTCAAATTTTCTGTTCCTTCCTGTTTGAGTTTTGGAAGTGTGTGGGTGTTTAGGAATTTGTCCATTTCTTCCAGGTTGTCCAGTTTGTTGCCCTATAATTTTTCATAGTATTCCCTGATAATTGCTTGTATTCCTAAGGGATTGGTTGTAATAATTCCATTTTCACTTGTGATTTTATCTATTTGGGTCCTCTCTTCTCTTTTTGAGAAGCCTGGCTACAGGTTTATCAATTTTGTTTATTTTTTCAAAAAACCAACTCTTGGTTTCATTGATCTACTCTACTGTTTTTGAGATTCTACTGAACAATTTAGGGAAAAATATCATGATACTTTAAAAAAAACTTCAGGAAAACAAATAAAGGGAACAAATTTGGCAACATATTAGTTAACTATTAAATCCCAGAGATGGGTATTTGGCAGTTCATTATAGTATTGTCTCTACGTTTCTATAGGCTTAATAATTTTCATAATGAAGTTTAAAACTCTGATTCATCTGTGATTCAAATATTTGGAAATCATTTCTTCCCCCTTACTTAAACTGAAAAATAAATACATCTTGTGAATTTCATTTCAGGATTTGGATTTTTTTTATCTCTGCATCTACAGTGCCTGGCACATGGAAGGCACTCACTACAAGACTGCTGAATGAACACCTTCTTACTTATTTTGCAATACTAACCCATTCTGTAGACGTGATAAAATTCTTACACATACTTCCATCAGATCCTCAAGACCATCTTACCTTGTAATAATGTTCCAAGAGAATCCGGACTACTCCCTCCACACTTTCTGCTTCAACAGGCTTCCTGGCAAACTGGAGCAGGTACTGCAAAGCATCTGCTGGGGAGGTAGCTTTACACAGATCTATGTGGAGCGCTGCAGATTTACTTGGTTTTGTCAATCGGAGTTTCTTGGTTGCAATTTCCTCCTGCTGTTGCTGCAAGGGAGTAGGGAAGGTAAGACATGAAAACACAGAGTCTGCAAATTTAACACTGCCTTATTTCCTTATACCAACTAATGTATTTAGCTAATAGACCTAACTTTAGGAAAAAGCAGTGTAATGAACACAAAAAAAGAGCGCTAGATTGGAGACCAGGTTATGAGTCCCCATTTTCCTTTTCACTAGCTCCTACCACTTTGGGCTAGTTATTTCATTTCTCCAAGTCTTGTTTCTTTCTCTGTGAAGTAAGTCCACCAACATTTTGTTCTGCCTATCTCTTAGGACTGTTGCAACTTTAGGGTTAAAAGGACATACAAAGGATCTGTTCCATTCTTTATTTAAAAAGAAATCTCAATTCTACAAATATATACCGACTATGCTGAGGCAGCCAGCAGGCTCATCTTCCCTCCTGAGAAAACTGGAACTGATGGGAACTGTCTGCAGCTTACACGGAGTAAAAAGTCTTCCCCTTACTCCAAATGACTACCCAAAGCATTCTGCCTTTATTTAAAGGATGGTTAATATAAAAAAAATTTTTATTTTTTTTACTTTTTTTTATTTAAAAAAAATTTTTTTTTCCAACGTTTATTTATTTTTGGGACAGAGAGAGACAGAGCATGAACGGGCGAGGGGCAGAGAGAGAGGGAGACACAGAATCGGAAACAGGCTCCAGGCTCTAAGCCATCAGCCCAGAGCCCGACGCAGGGCTCGAACTCCCGGACCGCGAGATCGTGACCTGGCTGAAGTCGGACGCTTAACCGACTGCGCCACCCAGGCGCCCCTAAAAAAATTTTTTAAATACCTTGCAAACTGTAGTCACTTAACAAATTTTTCTTTACTGAGTAATTATTCAGCATTAGGAGTTGCGTCTGAGTTCTAATTCTGCTGCTGTTCTAAGTAAGTTACAATTTTTACTTTTATTATTTGCAATATGAGAATGATGACACTACTACCTGTTTTTCTCAACTAGGGATCATCATCTGAACCACAGGACACACAAAATTATTTGAGTAACTATTTTCTCGATTCTCCCAAGGATGGTGCATAATTAGAAGCTTTTTAGATGCATTTGTTACATATAATGAGTGCCAAAAAGTTCAGTAAAAGGGAACCTGTCACTCCAGGGCTTAAGTCAGGCCCTGGTGGGTGGGTATAGAAAACATCATAACTAACATAAGGCAAATGTTGTAATCAATAATTTTCCTTAACATCTAATGCATCATTTTGATATCCTGAGCAATCCCTCTTTACAATGTACAAATGTATGTATCTACAGAGAAAAGATTAGGATTATTCTAGTCAGGAACATAGTATGGCATGATAAAGAGACCAAAAGGTTTTTTTTTTATTGTCTTTGTTTTTTGTTTTTTTAAGAGACCGAGGGTTTTGAAGCAGAGGAATTTGGGTTCGGTAACCATTTACTAGTGAGGGAGACCTCTCCTTCTTCTATAAAAGGGAATACACAACACCTATATTGTATGGATATTTGAGAAGTCTATGTCTTTAATTGTACAAATACAAAATAAGCACTAACTACATACCAGTTCTCTCTCCCTCCTTACCTTTATAGCAGAGGGAAAGACAGAAGCACTAAGATCTCATTTCATCACTGTATGGTAATGATTCATGCAGAATGAAGAAATGAGTTCTTTTCCTAAAATTCTTACTCATTTCCATCCTATTCTACACAAACTCAGTCTTCAGTGTTATCTAGGCTCCAATCAGTACAAAAGCTGAGAAAGATTTCTTTCCCTATAGAGTATGTAAGGGGAAAGACAAACCAATATCTGCTATCAGTCAACCATCAGTAACAGTTTAGTGAGCCAGGACCTATGGTCTATCCAGGGGTGATGGAGAAGTTAGACCTGAGCTGGAGGCAAAGGCAGTGATAAACAGATGACACATTAGAAGCCTGAGGGCACAACATCCTGAATTTGTGACTTTTAACATCCTGGTCTAAGGCTTCCAACACCCTGAAGCTGACAGAGCCACAAGTACAGAACTTGCAGCTCTCCTCTTCAACCTCTGCCCCAGAGTAATTTATACCTTCATTATAAACCATAACAGTTCCAACAAGAACCTTGCAGGGCCCAAACCCCCCACCCCAATTGGTAGGAGGAGTCCCTCAGATGACTGGCAACAACCTCAATTGGAGACAGCCCTAGCTATGACCTATAACCTATGCAAACACAAAAAGACATCTCTAGCTCCAGTGGAATAACCACTTCTGGGCCTGCCCACACTGCCTTCTTGAAAGTGTACTGTCCTTAATAAACTGCTTTGTGCTTGCTACATTCCTTCTGACCATCTTTATTCGAGTTTGGATCATCACATAAATCTTTCTATGGAAAATCCAAGAACTGAGACCTCCATTCAAACAACATACAACACAGACTCTCCCGCCCATAACAGGGGACACTGATGAAACAGGCATTATCTCTGTCCTTCAACAGGCCAGACGGGTAGGGAGATATGCACACTGTGTAAAATTAATAAAGGGAAAACTCATTAAAGTTGAGGAGGGAGGATACAAGAGGAGGCCAGAAGGAGGAACAGTACTACTCAAGAGTCAACTAGGGAAAGAACTGTCCATTATAGAGTCCAACAGAAAAATCAACAGGAAAGAATCTTCAATTATAGGCCCCAACAGGGAAAGATGCACATGACCTCTCCTACAAGAAATCAACCACCCTTGCAACTCAGCTAAGGAGAATTTCTCATCACCCTAGACTTTCCCTTCAAAATAACCTCTCCTGGAGGTGCCTGGTTGGCTCAGTCATTTGAGCATAGGACTTTGGATCAGGTCATGATATCACGGTTCCTAGATTCGAGCTCTGCATCGGGCTCACTGCTGTCAATGCAGAGCCCACAGAGAGTCCCTCTCTCTATACCTCTCTCACTCAAAAACAGACAAACATTAAAAAAAAAAAAAAAAACACAAAAAACACACAAAAAAACCCTCTCCTGACTTCCTGCTTCTCCTTGGTTTGCTGGACTTGCCGATGGTTTTGCCATAACTTGCATGTGCCGAATTGCAGTTCTCTGTTATTCCCCCAAAAATACATTTTTGCTGGCAAAATAACTATTTTTAACGTCAACAACTACTAATTATAGTAGCACTGAGGGGTAAGTACAAATAGACAAGTACAGAGTGCTTGCTACAGAAGCAGAGGAGGAAGAGACAAAACTCTTGCTGAGGTTTTAGTTGTGTCTTGAAGCCAAAATGTGAGAGCAAAAATAAGGGGGAAAATGACATGCATTCCATGTAAAAGAGACAACAGGTATAAGAGTCTGGAGAAGTGTAAACACATGACATGCTGGAGGAAGGGCAAGTAGTCTTGAGAAGTGGGCACAATACAACAATAGGAAGAAAGGAAATCACACTGGGTAACAATGTGAATGAACTTAATGCCACTGAACTGTATACTTAAAAATGTTTAAAATGTTAAAATATGTATTTTACCACAATTATTTAAAAAAAAATCATAACACACACACACACGCGCAAGTGGGCAAGGGAAACAGATCCAGAAAATTCCAGAAAGCAAACCACAAAAGAAGGAGCTCTGTGAAATAAAAACTTTCCTGAGGAGGCCCTGGCTGGCTCAGTCCATGCAGCATGAGATTCTTGATCTCACGGTGGTGAGTTCAAGCCCCACACTGAGTGTAGAGATTACTTTAAAATTTTTAAAAAATAATAAAAAATAAAAACTTCCTGAATCTTGACTCATTCTGAAAGTTCAAGAAAACCAATTTCACATAAAATGGAGCAACAAAGTGTCAACGTTTAATCTCAAAGTTATTTTAAGAAAAAAAAAATGAGAAAAGCTTCCCTACAGTGGGAATAAGCTACAAAGATGTGGTAAGTGAAATAAGTGAAAACAGGAAGAAAAACTTGATTTTTCAATGGAATCATCCCTCTTTACTATAATCACAGATACGTTTTTCTGTCTCTCCCACTAGTCTGTGAGCTCCTAAAGGAGAAGGACCCTGACCTGTATTGGGCTTTGTAGCTCAACACCTTTCAGTATACCTGATACACAGTAACCACTCATTTACATGAAGGAATGATTTAAATGTTTAAGGACAGTTTCCTGCTGGATGGTCTAAGTCTTGCTACCCTCGAAGTCTAAGGATCTAGGGGTACTCTATGGATCTAAGGAGGCTTTTGGTCTACCAGCATCAATTGAGGGCTTGTCAGAAATGCAGATTATTGCCTCACCTCCCCCACCCCACTGAGTACAATCTAGATTTTAACAAGATCACCAGGTGATTTTCATAAAAAGTCGAAGAAGCAGCACACTCAAGATAACTTGGGATCAACCTCGACTTTCGAAACACCTATGAGGAGACACGTGGAGAATCACTGCTCTGACAGGGGCTCAGCTCACCTGTCCTTAACTCCAAAGGAAGAAAGTACTTTGCCCTACCTCCTAGGTAAGCTGTTCCACCAATGGAGAGTTCTGCCCCTATGCAGCCTGTGACCCTCACCTGCTTTGGCTGGGTTTTGAGATTTCTAAAGACTCCTCTTTCAACCCCTTAGTTTTGCATACAACCAACTCGTCCCGGGGCGCTTTCTCTGAAATAGGAGTTGGGAGGGGCTCTACCAGTAAATTGGCTCTGAACCCTCTTATCCCTCAGGAAGCTTTCAAGTCCATATGTGTAAAACGAAGGTGCTAATGTAACCCGAATAAACTGAAATAACGGATAAAGACATCTTCGTAAATTGTACAGTGCTATTTGTTCTCGCTAATAATTTTATTTTTTTAGAAGTGTCACACTGCACATATTAATAATGACTACGACAGCAGCTGCAAACGAACACGCCCACTTAAGTGTAGTTTCAGAGAGCCCATCTGAGTAGTCGGCACTCGAAACAGGTTTGCGGCGCCTGTTTTGGCAAAGTGTCTGGAAGGTGAATAACCTTCCCCGCCCGGGACTGGTCCGGGACCTTTCCTTCCGTAAATTACCTGAACCACCTTAGTGAATTCCTCGTACACTCGCTTCTTTAGGTGCGCCGCCATGACTGCCCGCGGACCTTCTCAGCTTCCGTACTCGACAAGGGAGGCGGGGTGAGGTGGGGGGCGGTGAAGGAATCCGGAAAACTTGTCTCGGCCTGAGGAACTCGCCACAGTCCCACAAGGCAGTGGGGCTCTGGGAAAGAGAGGCCTCTTCCGGCTGCTCGACTGCCCGGCTGCGGTGCAGCCCAATTTGTCCGCCTACACCTCCGGCCCCTGCGGAACGAAAAAGAAGGCGCAGCGTGAGGGGGCGGTGCCTCTGGTGGGAGGAGACTGGATTGGAAGGGTGGAGGAGCCAATGGGAGCCTTTGGGGGCTTGCAGGTGGTCGAAAGACTGGCGGGGAGTTGAGCTAAAGGAGGGTGGAAGTATATAGGGAAAGGGCAGAGGCTAGATGATCCAGAGCTAGAGGTAAAACTGGAGCTGCGTGAGGACTTTCACTTGAGCGATCAGGGAAAAGAGGCCCAGCTGGCGTTCCCATCGTCCTTTGCCGTTCACGTTTGCTGCTTGTAGCTTTATCGAGCTCTCCTTTTCTGTGTGCCACCCCTCTCCTGGAGTGGGATTTTTTTCTTGCTCTCTCATTCCGGTTGTTTGAAATTTACCCTTCTTTAAGGAATCAAACCTTCCTCTGATAGCTTAGGGAGAGTGGAAAGAATCCTGAGGTCAAGGGTCAAGCACCAAAGTTTCAGACTATGACTGGCACATAATGAGCAAAGAGCATCAACTACAAATGTGCTCACACCTAACCTGACCTAGATGTAGTGACAATGGAATGAGATAATGCAGAAACATTCAGCAGACTGTAAGATGTATTTCACGTGTAAGTGGAACCCAAGGTCAAGTTTTACCTCTTTCATTAAACTTTAGCTGTTCATTGTTTCCTTCTTTCATGTGGATGCTTAGAAAAAGCAGGCTGTGGTAAGTACAGAAGACCCCAAAACACGTAAAAGATGGTCTTTACCCTCAAGGTCCTACAGTGTAACTGGGAGAAGAGACACCCAAACTAATAATTAGAGATCAAAGTGATGAGGGAGCATGGAACAAACTGAGGGCAAATACAAGCCAACAGCAGCCCCATTCGCCTCCGGGTGGTACTCCTCAGACACTACTGGCTACCCAAGAACAAAGAAAAGGGGTTTAAGTGTTTGCCATGTTAATGTGGGAACCTAAGGCAAATGAAAAATTAAATTCCCAGGGGCGCCTGGGTGGCGCAGTCGGTTAAGCGTCCGGCTTCAGCCAGGTCACCATCTCACGGTCCGTGAAGTCGAGCCCCGCGTCGGGCTCTGGGCTGATGGCTCAGAGCCTGGAGCCTGTTTCCGATTCTGTGTCTCCCTCTCTCTCTGCCCCTCCCCCGTTCATGCTCTGTCTCTCTCTGTCCCAAAAATAAATAAACGTTGAAAAAAAAAATTAAAAAAAAAAAAAAGCAAAATTAAATTCCCTTACTGCCTATAAACCCATTGACAAGTCCTTGAAGCCAGCAGAGTGACCTCCCTCTAGAAGCCCAGCTGCCTGGATGATGACACTTTGCTAGGGGCAAAAGAGGATCTTAGCCTAACATTATCCCAACCTTAAGGATCCTGTAAGTCTTCCTGTATCTCAACTGCCTCAAGATATATCCTTGAAATCATACTCCAAGCTTATGGCCCCCCAATATACATCTGAAGGGTCTCATGACTGAGGTTTTACTAATCGGCAATAAACGGTGTTTCCCTAGCACCAGCTAGCCCCTCAAGATCCTGGAAACGTTGCTTCCAAAATTCCTTAGAGACTTACTCTATCCCTGACCACCTCCCAACCTGAGGGTGTATAATGAGTTAGCCATCATGACCCCAGTGCAGCTCCTCCTGCCCACAGGTCCTGTCCCTGTGCTTTAATAAAATCACCTTTTTGCACCAAAGATGTCTTCAAGAATTCCTTCTTGGTCCTTGGCTCTGGACCCCCTCCTCCCCCACTTGATCAAAATTGTCCTTGGATAAGAGGAATGTGATTCAAACACACCTACTAACTTCCTCAGAATGGGGGGGGGGGGGCGAAGCACAATAATGACCCCAAAATATGACATTTTGGTATGTGGATTATTTCTAACTGAAGATAATCTAGGTGCAACAGACTCAGGAAGGGCTGTTTACCGTCCCCTTAACTTCCTATAAGAATTTAGAGGGCCTGTACCAGGAGAGTGCTCATACCAAAGATAATGTTTTATTGGAAAGACTTAATCTGCATAGCATGGCAAACATTTGTTAACCAGACGTTTGCTCTTCTCATCTGTGAATTGTCTTTCTCCTCTTAAGGAAGCTGCAGACCTCTTCCCCTTTTCCCTAGCTCAGGATGTCATATAAGCCTCAATTGCCTAACTGTCTTTGGATCTCATGTCTTTGGGGCTCCTGTACATATAAAATTTGTTTTTCTCCTGTTGATCTGCCTTATGTCAATTCAATTACTAGGCCAGCCAAAGAAACTAGAAGGGAAGAAAAATTTTCCATTCCTACAATGCCTCATGGAAGTACAGAGGAAATGATTTTTGTGCTGGCTTTAAAAATAGTCAATTTGGGGGGCACCACTTGGTTGAGTGTACAACTCTTGATTTCAGCTCAGGTAATGATCCCAGGGTTGTGGGATTGAGCCCCACATCAGGGGCTCTGTGCTGAGTGTGGAGCCTGCTTAGGATTCTCTCCCTCTATCTGTCCCTCTCTCCTGCTTGCATTCTCTCAAACTCTCTCTCTCTCTCTCTAAAATATAAAAAAAAATTTAAACATTTTTTAATGTTTATTTTTGAGAGAGAGATAGAGACAGAGCATGAGCAAGGGAGGGGCAGACAGAGAGGGAGACAAAGCAGGCTCCAGGCTCTGAGCTGTCAGCACAGAGCCCAGTGCGGGGCTCAAACCCATGAACTATGAGATCATGGCCTGAGCCGAAGTTGGACGCTTACCCAACTGAGCCACCTTGGTGCCCCTAAAATATAAAAAAAAAAAATTTTTAAATAGTGAATTTTCAAGAAAGAGAGGCATCCCAGACCACAGAGACTACCACATATACAAATGTGTTGAGTAAAATGAAAAGCACTTACAAACAGTGCCTTCAGTAAATGTTAGCAGCTATTATATCATTACTATATTCTATCTAATCTAAGCTGCCAGCAATGCCAGTAAAACAAACCATTATTTTAGGTAACACATAAAAAATTTAAGAAAAATGTTAAGAAATGAAAAGAATCAAGAAGTAAAAAAAAATCCTAAAATTAAAACCAGTGGTTTCTTATTGCTTAATTTGTTATGTATATTTACTGAAAGAGCCCTTTTAAACTTATTTACATGTAGATTTGTATCCTATGTCATACTGCTCTGTTTCCATGCCTTTCCGTGCACATTAAAACTTTTCATTTCAATGCAAATTATAGGGTAATCTCTTTGAAGACTCATTAAATGGCAATTAAAGACAACAGATGCAGAGCTCAATGGAAGTGATGAAAACATGAACTGCCATGACCCAATCTACACATGAACAATTGACCAACAGCAATCTTAGATGTGTCCTGATTTCAGAGATGTTAAATGTGCATCTAAGCATCAATTATTAAAAGTACTAACATCATTATTATTAGATATGGCTGCAGGAAGGAGTTGGGTGCACTCAGAAAATGAAAGAAAATTCAGTTTATATTGAGAGTAAACTGAATACAGGGGGAAACTGGGACCAGACTAGTATAGAAACAAGAATATTCCACATTCTTTTTTAAAATATTTTTTTAAATGTTTAATCAATCTCTATACCTAATGTGGGACTCAAACTCACAACCTTGAGATCAAGAGTTGCACACTCCACCAACTGAGCCAGCAGCCAGGTGCCCCCATTCCACATTCTTTAATATTGAAATGAAAAACTGTATTTATTGAATTGATGATATTTTCATTTGACTTCATTATTATATATGGGAATAGAATGAGACACCTCAGTGAATCCTTTAAGCTTCAAACAGTCTTCCCTGTCCCCATTGTGTAACAGCAACCCAATTTCCTAGGAAATTGGGGTTACTCACTCAGATAATAACTCCTTCTCTGCTTTTGGCTCAGCAAGAAGAGCTCCTAATGACCAGGAAGCAGTCTCATCACATGTTATAATGTGATGTAATAGAACAATGACAATGTTCTTTGGTGGAACTGTTCCTCCCTTGGGAACTAAATACTCCAAACCCTCTGAATAGAATTCATAAATGAGTCATTAGGTGTAAAAATGACAAGAACCACTCTTACCTCCTCTCCTTAGTCCCTAGACCTATGTATTCTAACTGTGGGAGAAACGGTACTAAATTTTAGCTATTGGTATAAGGTATATACCTCAAATCTGTAAAACAGCACCCCAAATTCATAATGTTTTGTCTCTCAGCTAGCCCCATAAGTGAGTCTGCAAAAGGTCATTACACTGTTTTTATCATAGCAGCTACATCTGAGTGGTGGGGTACCTAAGAAAACTAAAGAATTTCTTTGCAAAAAAAATTTTTTTTAATGTTTACTCATTTTTGAGACAGAGAGAGAGAGAGTGGGGGAGGGGCAGAGAGAGAGACAGGGAGACACAGAATCTGAAAGAGGCTCCAGGCTTCAAGCTGTCAGCCCAAAGCCCAACGTGGGGCTTAAACCCACAAGTGGTGAAATCATGACCTGAGCCAAAGTCAGTCCCTCAACCTACTGAGCCACCCAGGCACCCCTATAATTCTTTCATCATAAAATAAGTTCCTTAGTGCAAAGCAATGTCCATGAAAATTCATAAGATACCCATGAATAGTAGGGTTGGCAAAAACATCACAGTTAAGCGTTATTAGGGTTTTCCAGGGAACCAGAACCATAGGAGATGACTGATAGATGATAGATAGATAGATAGATAGATAGATAGATAGATAGACAGATATAAGCTACTATAACAGAATACTACAAACCAAATGGCTTATAAACAGAAATTTATTTCTCACAGTTCTGGAGGCTGAGAAGCCCAAGATCAAGGTATAGAGAGATTCACCATCAGGCAAGAGCTCACTTTCTAGTTCATAGACAGCTGTATTCTTGCCATGTACACACACGGCAGAAGAGGCAACGGAGCTCTCTAGGGTCTCTTCTATAAGAATACTAATCCTGGGGTGCTTGGGTGGCTCAGTCGGTTAAGCATCCAACTCTTGGTTTCGTCGCAGGTCGTGATCTCACAGTTCATGAGTTTGAGCCCGGCATTGGGCTCTGCTCTGACAGCCTGGAGCCTGCTTGGGATTCTCTCTCTCTCTCTCTCTCTCTCTCTCTCTCTGCCACTCCCCTGCTCACTCTCTTTCTCTCAAACAAAAAAAAATAATAAATAAACTTTTAAAAATTTAAAAAAGAGGCACCTGGGTGGTTCAGTTGGTTAAATGTCCAACCTTGGCTCATGTCATGAACTCATGGTTCATGAGTTTGAGCCCCGTGTCAGGCTCTGTGCCAACAGCTCAGAACCTAGAGCCTGCTTCGGATTCTGTGCCTGCCTCATTGCCCCTCCCCCAGTCACGCTCTGTTTCTCTCTCTCTCTCTCTCTCTCTCTCTCAAAAAAAAAGAAAGAAAATTAAAAAAAAATTTTTAATTAAAAAAAAAAAAAGAGGGGCATTCACTTTCAAATATCCCCTCTCTGCAAAGAGAGCTTTCATACTATTCTTCCTTTCTAATTTTATATTGTAATAAACTTTTGCCTGCTGCTCAAAAACAAAACAAAACAAAACAAAAAACCCCACCAATTTCATTCATTAGGATTCTACCTCATGACTTAATTATCTCCCAAAGGCCCCACCTTTGGAATAACTATGACAATGCAGATTAGGATCTCAACACATGAATTTGGGGCAGGGTAGGGGGTGGCAGGGACACACGAATCCAATCTATAGCAGCAGGAAAGCCAAATCTAAATCTAGAATGTGTATCTACTCCTGTGAGGACCAATCACCACTCCCTCCCTGATGGAAAGGATCCAGTATGTGGTAGAATGATTGCAAAAATGACTCTGATACTCCCCCTCTCTGTATGTGTACCCTCTGAAATCCATCGTTGAAGCTGCTTCCATTAAGAGATGGAATCTCTGGGGGTGCCTGGGTGGCTCAGTCAATTAAGCATCCCCAGGCCTTTTGTTTGATTTTGGAACCCTACCATTGCCATGAGAATAAGTGCACTCAAGTCTGCTGAATAATGAGTGACCAGATGGAACAAGCCAAGCCGACCCCGCTGAGGCCATCTTAGACCAGCCCACCCCAGCTGATCCACCATCTGACTACAGATGCATGAGGGAGCCCAACCAAGACCAGAAGAATTGGCCAATCTGTAGTTTTGTGAGCAAAACCTTATATGATTATAACCTTAAGGCGCTAAGTTCGGGGGTCAGGAGGTTGTCATGTGGTCAGACAGTCCCTAAGATGCTAAGTTGATTTGACACATAGGTTCAGTTGGTAAGGAGACAAGCCCAAATGGATCTAGATAGTTTATTATTCACATGATAGCAGGTAGCATGAATTTCATGTTTTCATTGGTTCCCTTTGCTCCCCAAGCACCATGGAGGTGATGCAGGTAAATGTCATGCACACAAGAGATCTGCAACACAGATGAAGAACACGGAGCTTAGGAAACCCTCAATCTTAAAAGAGGAATGCTAGCAAACCTGCCCTCTGGAGAGAGACTTTATCATACTGGTCAGAAAACAAATCTGCCTTCCAACTCAGTGGGAGACATTTTTTTTTTTTAATCATCCTGAGATAGCTCCAGGATTGGACGGTGATACCAGCTTCATTAACTTTATTACTATTATTTATTTATACTTTCATAATGTAAGTATATCTCCTTACCCCTAAGAAGTTTTGCAAACATCGTCAAAGGTGTCAATGCCATTTGCTTAGAAATGTCAGTGTTGCTTCCAACAGTTTGTTACAGAGCAGTCTAGCTAACTGATTTACAGTGCAATCAACCTATCACCAAGAAGTGCCTAGTCTCCTCACTCTCCCCCTCCCCAGGAATAATACTGTATCAGGAGCTCAGTGTTGGTATCTGCTGTTGGACATCCATCAGGAGCCAGACTGGCTTTGGTAAGAGGAAATCTATATTGTAGAGCCCATTCATAGCCATCATGGCCACCTTTTTCATGATTCTATTTAGCAAGCACTTGGGAGCTGGAAAAAGAGGCTGACTGACATCCAGAGGTTAGATGGTCGAGTCCATTTATTTTTTGAGAGCCTCTTCTAGAATGGGTGCCCTCTAGTGGCCATTTGTAAGAAACAAAAATATTTTCCCCACTCGAAGAGGTCCATCCACACACGGACTCCCCAGGCTTTGTTATCGTGGATCTTTCATTCTAGTACTTCCCAAGTCTTTGGACAACCAGGAAGGGGCTTGGGCATGCTGTACCTAGGGATCAGATTTTGAGGACACTGAACAGAGCAGAAATGGATGGGGAGGGGAGGGGAGGAGAGGATGGGATAATAAATAGAGGATTAAAAAAAAAAAAAAAAAGTCCTCTAGGAGAACAATGTAGACCTGAAAACCAGGCTAGAGCTATGAACTCGGGTGCCTCCATGAGGGCAATCTCACAGGGTTCAGTCTTTATGTTTTCCTTCGGATCATAATGACAGTTATATTTACCATTCAGTTTTAAGTTTTCCTCCTTTGACTCTAATTTTCTTTAGTTAATCCCAATAGATCAGAAAAGTATCATATACCCCTACATATGGCCAGAGATCATTTTTTGAACATTATTAATGTGCTTTACTATTTTGCTTCTCCTGTTAGGAAACAAGAAAGGGGGAGATGGTATTATTGGGTAGGCAACTAAGAGTTTCCACTTAATTTATGTACTTTTAATTAATATATTTTTGGATATTTCTTTTTTTCATAGTCCTGTAAACCCCACCACCATAAATCCTTTTTTGGAGCACAAATTAAATTAAATTGCATTGAATTAAATGAGTATTCTCCTCCCCAATAATTTTAAGCCTCTATAAATATAATTTTAATTGCTGTATAACATTGCATTATATACATGTAATACAATACGCTTGACTTATTTCCCATTGTTTTGCTTTTATAATTTAAGTGGGATAAAAATAGTATGTTATCTTAACTGTATTATGGATTGGGATTGGGGAGGGAATGTTGAAATTGCCTTTGTTTAATAAAATAATTTGGTAAATCGTTCAGGAAGAGAGTGAGATCCTATGGGCACGCATGCAGACTACAGCCAAAGCAATAAAAGAGGCAGCTAAACTGGAACATGGTCTTCTCCTGGTAAATGACAAGAACACAAGAGGGCTGATGGAAACTTGGCATGCTTCTAAAGCCTGAATTTGGGATTGGCACGGTCACTTCCATGCATATTCCATTGGCCAGATTAGGTCATGAAGCCAAGCATGAAGTCAGTGGGGTGGGGAAGATTACTCCCACCTACAGAGAAGCATGGCAAGAACAGAGAGGGAAGAAAAAATAGGAAACAAACACAATCTACTAGTGAAAAGTTCCTAGTGATGGGGGTGACTGAGACTTTTTAAGAACAGATGTGTCGAATACTCTCAGTTTGAAGTTATTTGCATTTCTGTCTTGTAAACTACCTCCATTTTATTTGCCTGCATTCGCCACAGTCTGCTACGTTCACAAATAGCTTGTGGAAGCAGCATTTGTAAAAATTAAGAAAAAGGTAGGAGTGTTCAACCTGGGTGAGCATTGTGTAGAACAGCAACAACAAGCTGAAGACATCTAGATGATCCATGAATCCAGCAGAAGCAGAGAACCAGAACTGACCATAAGAAAACAAACCCTCCGGGAATATGCAGAAATCTTCAGGAGGACATTGACCTTTTCAGAATTCACAAAATTGAGATTTTAAGCAATCCTATTTAGTTCTTATGGAAAAGAGTATCTCCTGGGAATCTAATCTCATAAATGTAATTACTGACCAAAGAGTATAAACTTTTTTTTTCAGGTTCTTGATAAATAATGAAATGGTTCATGATAAAAAGTTCAAATATTCAGGATTTTTCCACTTAAAATTGTCAGCCATATTAAATACCAAAAGGAAAACATGGGGAAATTTTTGAAAATAAGAAAAAATGACCATTTTGAGCAATTATGTTTAAATTTAAACTCCCTGATAGTAGTAATTCCTTAGACCCTGAAAATTAACCTTGATCTTGAGGACAGATGGTCACCATAGCAGGGTCGACCAGGAGAGGAAGGGGGTCGTCTCTCCCAGACTTGGACTTGGAAAAGGTTGAATGTCTACCCATGTCCTCCTTAGAGTTCCGTTACTGTCAGGTTGAGAAGCAGAGCCTGAAACAGAGACTCTGTGCAAGTGGTATATTGAGGATGTGCTCTCAGGGGAAAGGGAGTGAGAGAAGTAGGATACAGCAGAAGAAGAATCCTAATTAAGAACGTGGCATCAAGGGGCGCCTGGGTGGCTCAGTCGGTTAAGCGTCCGACTTCGGCTCAGGTCATGATCTCACGATTTGTGAGTTCGAGCCCCGCATCAGGCTCTGTGCTGACAGCTCAGAGCCTGGAGCCTGCTTCGGAGTCTGTGTCTCCCCTTCTCTCTGCCCCTCCCATGCTCATGCTCTGTTTCTCAATAATAAATAAATGTTAAAAACAAACAAACAAACAGAATGTGGCCTCAAATGAGGACTGACTTCACCTGATCCCACAAGGAGGCCCAGAACAGGAACTGCACCAGAATTGATTCCTCCTTTGAGGTAAGGGCTCAGTCTTCTCTATCTCTACACAAGCAAGATGGCAATTCTTTTCCAGAGCAGATCTCAAAATTAGGGTGCATCAGAGTCACCTGGAGGGCTTATTAAAACAGACTGTTGGGCCAACTCTGTTTCTGATTCAGTAGGTCTGAGGTGGGGGCCAGAGAATTTGTATTTCTAAGAAGCTCCCAGGTATTGCTGATGCTGCTAGTCTAGGGACCACACTTTTGAGAATCACTGCTCTAGAGAAAACAGCTGTGAAGCTGCAGTAGTCAACACAGCATTTGGAAAAGGGAGATCTGAGTGACGTCTACCATAGGTATGAACTTGGCATCTTCCTCGTGAAGGCACATAACAGGGCTAGAGGATTAGACCACAAGCTGAGGCTGAGTAGATTGTATTTTCAGATCATATTATCTAGGTCAGTGGTATCCTGTTATTTTCCTGTTATCATCCCACATCTCCAGCCAAAGCATTGTCGAAACATTCCAACTCACCTCAGCCTTGTTCTGGACTTGACTGGAAACGTCTGGCAGGTAGGTGAGGCTTTAAAGAGGAAGCAGCTGCACCTCACGAGGCAAGCACAGTGGAGTCAGTTGCAGTGAGCACAAAATTCTCAGCAGGGGGATAGGCAATTATTAGGGGGCAAGCCTCCTAGACCACCTTAGAAACTGTTTGATGTTTGTTTATGAAATTAAAGGAAGATGGCTTTTTGAAAACTTTTTTTTAATGTTTATTTATTTTTGAGAGAGAGAGAGAGAGAGAGAGAGAGAGAGAGAGCACCAGCAGGGGAGGGGCAAAAAGAGAGGGAGACACAGAATCTGGAGCAGGCTCCAGGCTCTGAGCTGTCAACACAGAGCCCGAAGTGGGGCTTGAAACTCATGGACTGTGAGATCATGACCTGAGCTCAAGTCCGATGCTTAGCGACCGTGCCACCGAGGCTCCCCTGGAAGATGGCTTTTGAAGGCAACTTTCAATTTCCTAAGTCCCGCCAGAACCCATAACACACTGCCTCTGCCCCTGGCCCCTGGGGATCACCACCAGATGAAGAGGAATGTATAAAAGTAATTGAAATACTTGGCCCGTAATGTTCTCTCGGAGTAGTGTTCATAGTATACCTGGTACCCCTGGGCTGCAATGTCCATCTTCACGCAGTCCAGGAGGTCCTTGACCTGCGGGGATGCCTTCCAAGGTCCAAACTTGACAACCGACTTCTTTTCAAAGTCGAAGACACGCAGGGCCTCTGCGCACTGGGCTGCGTCTTCTTCAGTGCGCACCACGCACACCAGCACTGTGGAACTGCGTGCCGCCACGGCCTCGGCGCGTGCCAAGCGCACCATGAGCTCCAGGTTCTCGCTGTAGGCGGGCACCCGCAGCAGGAACTGCTTCCGAGCCACCTGCTCACCAAAGATCTGCGGCGTGTCCTCCAAGAGCTTGACCAAAGGCTTGATTTCGTAAAACTGCGCCTCACGGTACACCTCCGGGATGTGCTGTGTGGGCAGCTGCTCGCTGCGCAGGTAGTCCAGGACGGGTCCGAAATAGGTGCCGGGGCGATCGATGAAGAAGCGGCCTTCTGCATCCAGGCAGGCCTTAGTGGAGCTGGAGAACATCTCTGCCAGCTTTGAGCCCGGGACTTTTCTCAGGGTGCTCACGGTGGTGGTGTACAACTCGCCTCCTACGTTAAGCTCCACGACGGGAGATACCTGAGGGCACAAGAGGCTGAGTGAAACCAACAGCGCCACCTCCAGGGAGCTCGTGGCTTATTTTCATTGACAGAATACTAAAGGATATTAGTCCAAGACGCTGCTAGGGAAGCAAGTCCCAGTGACAATGCTCACAAAGTCTGTGGCCTTGGGCAAGGCTTTTTTCCTCCCTGGGCCCATTTCCTCATTTCTAAAATGGGGATATGGAGGTGTTGTGAAGTCAGAAGTTCCCAAGGTGGGATGCTCAGATCTAAGATCTAGCCTCAGAGAGGCTAAGAAACCATACATGTATTCATTGCACACAGGAAGCATTTCTTGGGTACTTACTACATGTCCACACCCCATGGTGGGCGTTGGGGATACAAATTCTTTTATTTATTTATTTTAGAGAGAGTTCACGAGTGAGGGAGAGGGGCAGTGGGAGAGAAAGAGAATCCCAAGCAGGCTCCATGCTCAGCACGGAGCCCAACGCAGGGCTCGTTCCCATGACCTGAGCTGAAATCAAGAGTCAACACTCAACAGACTGAGCCACCCAGGCGCCACCCAGGGAATATAAAATCTTATTTAATGTAGGTCAGAAGTTCCTATTAGCGGTTGGCATGACTTTGATTAATTAACTAAGGGAATTTGTTTGATAGATGTGTTTCAGAATGTGGGCCGGTGGGGGTTAAATAACAGGAATATTCTTGGTGCTGAAAAGGTCAGTAACACTGGATACAATGGCTATAAAATTGCCTCATAAACTGTAAAGTGTGGTGTCAATGGAAGTTAGGTTTAGCTGGTCAATGGAATTTTTAGAGGCCTCTTCTCAATGCCAAACCTTGAGATGAGCACTAAGGATGTGGTTAAGATGCACATGGTACCTGCCTCGGGATGCCCACAGGCAAGCAGAGGGGGACGTGGAAACAGACAGAGTCAGGATGCGTTTAGGGAATACTAAGTGCTGCCAACAGACCTAACAAAAATACCAGATTATTATATGTGAGGTGATAGACTAATTGTTATCCTTACAAACCAGCTTCCTGAATAACTCTGCTTATTTAAAATTCATTCACTCAGTGCACCTGGGTCGCTCAGTTGGTTAAGCCTCCAACTTCGGCTCAGGTCATGATCTCACGGTTCATGGGTTTAAGCCCCACATCGGGCTCTGTGCTCACAGCTCGGATCCCCTGTCCCCCCTCTCTGCCCCTCCCCCACTGGCGCATGCCCTCACGTGTATGCACACACAGATATGTGCGTTCTCTCTCTCAAAAATAAGTAAACATTAAAAATAATAATAAAGGGGCGCCTGGGTGGCTCAGTCGGTTAAACGTCTGACTTCAGCTCAGGTCACGATCTCATGGTCCGTGAGTTCGAGCCCCGCATCGGGCTCTGGGCTGATGGCTCGGAGCCTGGAGCCTGCTTCCGATTCTGTGTCTCCCTCTCTCTCTCTGCTCCTCCCCCGTTCATGCTCTGTCTCTCTCTGTCTCAAAAATAAATTAAAAAAAAAACGTTAAAAAAATTTAAAAATAATAATAATAATAAAGTACAGGGCTCCTGGATGGCTCAGTCAGTAAAGCATCCAACTCTTGATTTTGGCTCAGGTCATGATCTCACGGTTTGTGAGTCTGAGCTCTGAGTCTGGGATTGTGATGGTGCTTGGGATTGTCTCTCTCTCCCTCTCTCTGCCCCTCCCTCCTTCTCTCTCTCTCTCTCAAAATAAATAAATAAACGTAAAAAAATAATAAAATTAAATTCACACACTTGGTCACTAAAATACGGATGTGCCAGATACCTGGTGCACAGTGAGGAACAAGCAGGACAGTCTCTCCCCTCATAGTCTAGTGACTGTGCAAAGTGCTTTACATTCAATTCCTAACTCAGTCTTCACAGTGCTCCTGTGAAGAATGCATTAAATCCCCATTTTACAGATGAAGAAACTAAGAATTAAGGAGCTGAAGCAAATTGCCTAAATCAACTTGCTATTAGGTGATGATCTCAGAACTTAAACTCAGGGCCAATTTACCCCAAAGCATGTGCTCTTAGTCATTACATCAATTAGTGTTCAACCTTTAAATACCTCCACTCTTCACTCCCTTAATTACTCAGTCATTCGAAAAAGGTAGAGGGGGCCCTGGGTGGCTCAGTCTGTTGAGCAACCAAGTCTTGATTTCAGCTCAGGTTATGATCTCATGGTTCATGCGTTCGAGCCCCACATTGGGCTCTGTGTTGACAGTGCCCAGCCTGCTTGGGATTCTCTCTCTCAGCCTCTCTCTGTTCCTCCCCTGCTTGTGCTGTCTCTCAAAATAAATAAATAAGCTTAAAAAAATAAAAAAAGGTAGAGAGGACCTCTTACATTCAAGCCTCCTCCTGAGCAGATGAATAGGACACAGTCCCTGCCCTCGAGGAGTTCACAGAGGAGAGAGGGAAACAGACTGCTGAAATGTGCAGGTGCTGAGAGGGGAGACTCAAAGGCTCTCCGCGTGGATGTGCGCTGGAGGTTGTCAGGGAAGGTTTCCTAGGCGGTGTGATGCTGCAGCCGCAGAAAAGATGGGTGCAGCGTCAGAGGGAAAGCTGCATTTCCACCCAGAGATTGTGCCACAGGTCTTTGCGGAGCCAGGAGTAGTGACAGGATTCAGGAATGTCCTTGGTTCTCATGTAGGTGTGACTTCATCCTCAACTTGTCTGTGGGCTCTACCCCTAAGATTAAAGTACTGGACTAAAGAGAGCCAGAGGCAGCCAAACTAATGGGGGAAGAACTGAGTTGCCATGGCAACAGCTCTTACCAGGGGACAGCTTTGCCGGCTGGAGTGGAGAAGGGAGACGGAGTGGATGCATTCTGACAGCAGCCAAACAATACAGCCAGGAGAAAAATAAACCCAGAACCTGTGACTTCCTCTTTCTCCCATAAACCTCATGGCCCCTTGGCAAGGATGTTTGGTTAACCCTGAGGTGGCTCTGTGAAGCAGGCAGTTAAACGCAAAGTTGCAGACTTTAACCCTTGAATGGATCCATGTGCTTCATCATCACTCCTGTACCACTGAAAGCTCACAGGTGCTCTGGAGGTCCCCCTATGAGGTCAGAAAGATGGGTCACATAGCTGGGAAGTGAAGTCAGAGCTGCAATCAAACCCCTGTAAGTCTGACTCCAGTACAGAATGGGTGTCCTACTCCTCCCGACATCCAGTCCCACTGCTGCCAGTAATTAGCGATGTGCCTGGGGCAGCTCACTTTCTTCTGTAGGCCTAAGCCTAGTCATCTATGAAATAGGGAGGCAAAATGGACGAAGAGAACTCTAAGCCTCTCCAGCTCTGAAAGTCTAATAAGTCCAATCACTTCAAATGTTGTTTCTGAAGCTCATTTCCAGATGCTTCACAAAACAGCTTCCTGCCCTGATATCCTCAGCCCCATTTGTTTACCAAATAAGACCTTGGTCTTGTTCCCGAACTTCTTAGTTCTGTCCCTTGTTTCCCTCCTTTTTTCCCCAAACTCTCCCAGTTTCTTTGGAAATCCAAGACCTCCTACCTCATCCACAAATACTACAGTATGTTTCTAGCAGATAAAGACTTCTTTTCCGCCCCTCTTCTGGACCATCTGCCCATTTTTTGTGGCCCCTCTGCCCCACCTTTTCTACCAATCACCCTGAAGGAGCATTCCCGGGTAAGAAAGACTGTCTCAGGCTCAGCCTGTCTCCTAAAGCCAGTCTTTAGGAGCCCTTGCTCCAGAGCTGGCCCTCCCTAAGGGCACTGGGACGAATCAGACCTAGCTTTCACCCAGTTGTAGTCTAAAGGGTCCCTACACACCTGCAAAACCCCCTGCCAAACATTCATACATTTCCTAAGGTCACCCTTAGTAGAGTCAATGGAGGGACATCTCCATTCACATGTCCCTCAAGTCCCTCAAATCTCTCCCCACTCCACAACCTTGACCTTTTCCATTGTCCCCCATCTCAATCATCTGAGCCAGAAATCCAGGTTGTAATCTAGCAGTCTGCTCCAGTCCTTAATCTCTTCCCAGACAAATAATCAGTAACCAAGTCCTGGTGATTCTAAATCCTGGTCAATTCCCCGGCCCTCTGCCCTCTTGATTGCCCTCCCCCAATCTAATCTCTAGCACCAGAGCAATTTTTCTGAAATGCAAATCTGATCTGGTTAATCTGCATTAAACACTTGGGTGAGGGGCACCTGGGTGACTCAATCCGTTGAACATCAGAGTCTTGATTTAGCCTCAGGTCATGATCCCAGGGTCCGTGGGATCCAGCTCTGAGACAGGTTCCATGCTCAGCGTGGAGCCTGCTCGACATTCTCTCTCTCTCTCTCTCTCTCTCTCTCTCTCTCTCTCTGCCCCTCTCCTCTGCTCTTTCTTTCTAATAAAAAATTAAAAAGTAAAAAATAAATAAAACAAACCCTTGGGTAACCTTGCATTCCCTTCCAGATAAACTCTAGACTCTTTCATGAGGTTTACAAGGCCCTTTGCAGCCGTGGCAATCAGCTACCAGAACCTCTCTCCCCCACCCATCCAGAACAGGCTGGTCCCCATGGCCCCCAAGATTTCACTCATTTGCCGCCCACATTCCCTTTACTTAGCCCACTCATCCTTCAAGTTAATTGCTCCAGGAATCTTTCTAGATGGGTTGTCTCCTTGTGATCCTACAGGGCCCTGTACTTCTGTCGTCATGGTAGTTAACTCTTATAATTCCATTCGTTCATCTGTATTCCCAATTAAGCTGCAAGGTTCCTAAGAGCTGACTATCCCAGATTCATCTTTATGTCACCAGTACCTGTTACAGGGCTCAGCACACCAGGATGCTCGATAAATGGCTGTTCAATTGACTGGAGCTTACCTGCTGCACTGATTTATAAGAGTGCCTGGTATTCTGATAAAAGCCAATCTTTCCCTACCTGGCATCATGCCCCGTGCTGGCTCCCCCTCTTGCTCAGTAATTCATGCAGACATTTATTGAGCACCTAGGGCGGCCCTACCACTGAGCTGGTGACTGTGTCAACCACAGTGATGTCACCATTGCCCTATGGGAAAGAGCCACAGTCTCCCCACTGCTGGATCTGCTTTGTCTTCCTACAAGTTTTCAGGATGGCACCTAGCCACCGGAAATTACAATGTTCTGCTCCTGAAGTGCGCTGGGCCTTTTCCTGATCCCACCCCCACCCCTTCTCCTCCCCAGCAAACTCCCCTCAACCAAGCCCTGGGAGGAGGCAGGCAAGCTGGAGGACTCAAGATCCAGCCAGTGGGCAGGGGCAGGCTGGAGAGGATGGGGATGTGCTGGGTAAGGCCGCCTTTAGTTGGGTCGTCTGCTCCCAAACACGGGAGGAGAAGGGCAAAGGAAGAAGGGTGCACTAGGACGAGCCTGGAGACCAAGAGGAGACACGCAGAAAACAGCCAAAAACAAAGACTGAGCACAGAAGACCAACAAAAGCACCCACTCAGGAAAGAGGTCAAAGAGGAGCGGCTGGACTGAGCCGGAAGGGGACGGGGCACCTTGCGCCTAAGGAGAGCGATCAAAGCCAGAACCAGCTAGAAGAGAAGAGCGCGAGCCAGAGGCCCGCCAGAAGCAAGGGAACTCAGACCCCGACAAAGGGGCGCACGGGGGGTCACTGGAAGGAGCGAAAGAAGGCAGAGGCGCGGGGACAGGGGAATAAGCCGCCCTCCCACCCGCCCCTGCTGCGCACTCACCACCGGCGGGCCCGCGGGGGGCGAGGCCCGGTGGAGCCGCAGGGAGCGGGGCCCCGAGGGAAGGCTCATCTTCCCGTTCCCGCAGGCGGCTGGGCGCCCAGCCCTGCCACGTGCCAGGTACTTGTGGCTGGCTGGCGGAAGTGCACCTTTGCTCCACGCCCCCCAGGTGGGGCAAAGTGCGTCCAGGGTGTGGTTAGAGCCGGGGGTTGACTTGGGCTCCGACAGGCTTGCCGTGAGTCCCTAGTCTGGTCACTGACCCTCTCTGGGAGGGGCTTCCCAGACAGCCAAACGGCGGAAGCGGAGGGAACTGACATTGACAGCAGGAGACTTTCTACTCTCTACAATCCTACGGTGGTGAAGGATAAACAACACCTATTTTACAAACGACGAAAGTGGGCTCCAAGAGATACTGGTGGCCAGTGTGGGATATTTATCCACTTCAGGTCAGCTGCTAAAAGTGCAAAGCATGACCAACGATGAAAAGAGCTAAAATAACTGTTGTGTGAGTTATTTTGCTTGTTAAAACAAACCCCTAAGGAGCCGGGGCGTAACTCCTCACTCCTGAAGTATGGTCTGTGCATGCATAGTGACTTTCTTCCAAAGAGGATAGTGTGCAAAGGAAAAAAAGAGAAAACTGATAAACCCTATTTCAGCCAGGTAATCAAGGTCAACATCAAGACTCATATTTTGATGACAGTAAGTACACTTGATGTGATGTGATGGAAATAGCACTTTATCTCTGTGATCGTCTGCTCAACCCCATAATCCCAATCTAATCATGAAACAAAACAAAACAAAACAAAACATCAAACAAATTCTGAGGCACTTGGGTAGCTCAGTCGGTTAAGCACCGACTTAGGCTCAGGTCATGATCTCACAGCTGGTGGGTTAGAGCTTCACATCAGGCTCTGCACTAACAGTGCCTGGGATTGTCTCTCTCCCTCTCTCTGCCCCGCCCTGCTTGCTCTCTCTCTCTCTCTCAAAATAAAGAAATAAACTTAAAAAAATTCCGATAGAGGGGCATCCCATGATATACCTGACCAATAATTCTCAAAACAAGAATTGTCATTAAAAACAAGGAAAATCTGAGAAATTGTCACAACCAAGAAACATGGCAACTAAATGTAATGTAATGTGGAATTCTAGATGGCATCCTGGAAAAGAAAATAGACATTAGGTAAAAACTGAGGAAATATGAATAAGCCATTGGCTTTAGTTAATAATAGTGTATCAGTGTTGGCTCATTAACAGTAACAAGTGTACCATACAAATGAAGTATGTTAAGAATAGGGGAAGGGATGCCTGGCTGGCTCAGTCCGTAGAGCATGCAACTCTTGATCTTGGGCCTGTAGATTTGAGCCCCATGTTGGGTGTAGAGATTACTTAAAAATAGAAGCTTAAAAAAAAATAGAGGAAACTGAGTGTGCTTCTTCTCAGTTTCTCTGCACATCTAAAACTGTTCTAAAAAATAAAGTAAAAAAGACTGACTAACATACAACCACTATGGGAAACAGTACAGAGTTCATAATCTTTGTGTTGGTGGAAGGTCTTGCCCCAATACTGATGGCTGCTGACTGGTCTGGGTGGTGGTTGCTGAAGCCTGGCGTGGTTTTGGCAATGTCTTAAAATAAAACAACAATGAAGTTGCCATATCCATTGACCCTTCCTTTCATGAATGATTTCTCTGTAGCATGCAATGCTGTTCAATAGCATTTTACCCTCAGAACTTTTTTCAGAATTGGAATCAATCCGCTCCAACCCTGTAGCTGTTTTAACAACTAAGTTTATATAATTTTCTACATTTGTCGTTGTCATTTCAACAATCTTCACAGCATCTTCACCAGCAGTAGATTCCACCTCGAGAAACGAACTGCGTTGCTCATCCACAAGAAGTAACTCCTCATCCATTCAAGTTTTATCCTGAGATTACAGCAAGTCGGGCACACCCTCAAGCTCTACTTCTAATTCTAGTTCTTTTGTGGTTTCCACCAGATCTGCAGTTACTTTCCTCCACGGAGGTCTTGAATCCCTCAAATTTACCTATGAGGGCTGGAATCAACTTTTTTTTTTTCCCCAAGTTTTATTTATTTTTGAAAGAGAGAGCACGAGTTGGGGAGAGGCAGAGAGAGAGGGAGACACAGAATCCGAAGCAGGCTCCAGGCTCCGAGCTATCAGCACAGAGCCTGATGTGGGGCTCGAACTCACAGACCTTGAGATCATGACCTGAGCTGAAGCCAGACACCCAACCGACTGAGCCACCCAGGCGCCCCTGGAATCAACATCTAAACTCCTGTTCATGTTGAAATTGTGACCTCTTCCTATGAATCATGAATGTTCTTCATGGCATCTAGAAGGGTGAATCCTTTCCAAAAGGTTTTCAAATGACTTTGCCCAGATCCATCAGAGGAATCACTCTCTATGGCAGCTATAGCCTTATGAAATGTATTTATTTCCTTTCTTTTTTTTTTGAAAAAAATTTTAAAAGATTTTTTTTAATTTTTAAGTAATTTCTACTCCTAACCTGGGGCTTGAGAACTTAAACCTCAGGAACCCGCCTCTGCTAGCTTCAGACTTTTCTTCCGCAGCTTCCTCACCTCTCTCAGCCTTTGTAGAATTGAAGAGAGTTAGGGCCTTGCTCTGGATTAGGCTTTGGTGTGAGGGAATGTTGTGGCTGGTTTGATTTCTATCCAGACCACCCAAACTTTCCCCACCTTGCAATAAGTCTGTTTCCTTTCATACCATTCGTGTGTTCACTGGAATAGCACTTTTAAGTTCCTTCAAGAAATTTTTCTTGGTATACACACCTTGGCTGTTGGGTGTAAGAAACCTAGCTTTTGGCCTGTCTCAGTTTTCGACAAGTTTCTTCGTGAAACTTAATCATTTCTAGCTTTGATTTAAAGTGAGAAATGTGTGGGGCACCTGGGTGGCTCAGTCAGTAAAGCAGCCGACTTCGGCTCGGGTCATGATCTCACGGTTCGTGAGTTCGAACCCTGCATCGGGCCCTTTGCTGACAGCTCAGAGCCTGGAGCCTGCTTCAGATTCTCTCTCTCTCTCTCTCTGACCCTCCCCTGCTCACACTCTGTCTCTGTCTCTGTCTCTCTCTCAAGAATAAATAAAAAACATTAAAAATAAATAAAGTGAGAAATGTGTAATTCTTCCTTTGACCTGAACAACTAGAGGCCAGTATAGGGTTATTCACTGGCCTAATTTCAATGCTGTTGTGTCTCAGGGAATCGGGAGGCCCAAGGAGAGGGAGAGAAGGGGGGGAATGGCTGGTCAGTGGAGCACTCAGAACACACACAACATTTATTGATTAAATGTGCCATCTTAGATGGGCATGGTTCATGGCACCCCAAGACAATTACAGTAGGAACATCAAAGATCACTGATCACAGACCACTATAGCAAATATAGTCATAGTGTAAAAGTGAAATATTGCAAGAATATGACAGAGAGACACAAAGTGAGTGAATGTTGTTGGAAAAATGGCGCTGACACACTTGCTTGAGGCAGGATTGCCACAAATGTTCAGTTTGTAAAAAAAAAACAACAACAAAAAAACCACGCAGTATCTGTGAAGCACAATAAAGTGAAGTGCAATAAAAAAGAGGTATGCCTGTATTTTAAGGAGAGAAAGTAGGAGACAAAGACTGGGATACTCACAGGGTAGAATGTCAGATCAGAGACTATAAAAGGGTAAATTATAAAACAATTCTCCACTCAAAGAAGAATGCTGTACCTGCTTCATTCCCTGGTTCTGGGGAGGGAAAAGTCTTCCCCGAAAAGGTCTGATTATAGGCTAAAGCTCAAATGGATCTGGGGCCCAAATATTCACTTGTTTAATGGTCAAAAGCAGCAATATCAGCGAGGAATTTAATTTAAATGGACCTGGAATGGTAAAGCCCTCGGATGCCTGACAAAGAAAATGAAAACCCATCCTGGAGGAAAGTCCACAGTCACACCAAGCTTGAAAGAACCCACACAGTCCAACAAATACACACTCACAGTCTAAAGCCTCAAACTACAGAAGTAAATAAAGAGCCATGAGCAAGAGTCAACAGATTCACAAGCACCTCAGATATTGAGGTAATAGGATATAAAATATAAAATAAGTGTTTAATGGGCTATGAGCCACCTGGGTGGCTCAGTTGGTTGGGCATCCAACTCTGTTTCAGCTCAGGTCATGACCTCATGGTCGTGAGTTCGAGCCCAGAATCAGGCTCTACATTGGGTGTGGAGTCTGCTTGGTATCCTTTCTCTCTCTCTCTCTCTCTCTCTCTCTCTCTCTCTCTCTCTCTGTCTCACACACACACACACACACACAAAATAAAAAAATAAACAAAAAATACAATAAATGTTTAATGGACTTAAATAAATATAAGTGTTATCTAAAAGATGAGTGAAGAGCAAAAATTTATAATCAAAGGGGCACTTCGGTGCTGTCAAGAGTTGGCTAAGCGTCTGACTCTTGATTTCACCTCAGGTCGTGGTCTCACAGTTCATAAGAGTTTGAGCCCCTCATCCGGCTCTGCATTGACAGCATGGAGACTGCTTGAGATTATCTCTCTCCCTCTCTCCCTGCCTCTCTCTTTCTCTCAAAATAAACTTAAAAAAAAGATACGATCAAGGCAGATTTGGGGGTACCTGGGTGTCCCAGTTGGTTGAGCATCCGAATCTCATGATCTCAGGGTCGTGGGATGAAGCCCGTGTCAGGGGCTCTTTGCTGAGCATGGGGCCTGCTTAAGATACTCTCTCTCTCTCTCTCTCTCTCTCTCTCTCGCTCCCTTCCCTCTGCCCCTACTGGCTCTCTGTCTCTATTTCTAAAATAAAAATTAAAAAATTACCCAAGCAGATTTGAGAAAAGCCAAATAGAACTTCTAAAAATTAAAAATAAAATAACTAAAGTTACCAAAATTTAGTAGGGGTTGAGAAAATGCAATCAAGGAGCAATGCTGTGGTATTTCTAATCTGTCATTTTGGCAAATATTAAGAAGAATAACAATATGCCAGAGGTGGTAAGGATACAGGGAAAAAGTTCCTTAAGCTTTGCTGATTGGAAAGAGGTGCCCACCATTTGATCCAATAGTCCCACTTTTGAGAAACTATCCAATAGAAATAAAAACTGCTCTGTAAGAATATGAACAAATACGTTTATCACTGTTTTGTTTGTGGTGGCAACAATTAGAAATTTAGAGGTATGGTTGAATAAACCATGATTTTTTATTTGTCAATGTCTTGGAATACTATATACCTATTAACAAGAATGAGGCAGATCTTGGAACCGAATAGAAAACTCAGAAACAAACCCACAATTATATGATCAATTAATCTTCAACAAAGGAAGAATGAATACAAAATGGGAAAAAGAGTCTCTTTAACAAATGGCGTTGGGAACACTGGACAGCTACATGCAAAAGAATGAAACTCAACCACATTCTTACACCATAGGCAAAAAACTCAAAATGGATGGAAGACCAACGTGAGATCTAAAACCATAAAAATCGGGGTGCCTGGGTGGCTCAGTCGGTTAAGCGGCCGACTTTGGCTCAGGTCATGATCTCACGGTCCGTGAGTTCAAGCCCCGCGTCGGGCTCTGTGCTGCCAGCTCAGAGCCTGGAGCCTGTTTCAGATTCTGTGTCTCCCTCTCTCTGACCCTCCCCTGTTCATGCTCTGTCTCTCCCTGTCTCAAAAATAAATAAAATGTTAAAAAAAATTAATTAAAAAAAATAAATAAAACCATAAAAATCCTTAAAGGGGGGGCACCTGGATGGCTCAGTCGGTTAAGCGGTTAAGCATCTGACTTCGGCTCAGGTCATGATCTCATGGTTCATGAGTTCGAGCCCCATGTTGGGCTCTGTGCTGACAGCTCAGAGCCTGGAGCCTGCTTCAGATTCTGTGTCTCCCTCTCTCTCTGCCCCTCCCCCATTCATGCTCTGTCTCTCTCTGTCTCTCTCAACAATAAACATTGAAAAATAAATAAATTATAATAAAAATTTAAAAAAATAAAAAAGACCCCCAGAGAGTCTTCCTACTACCATTTGAGGACACAATGAGAAGACAGCTGTCTATGAACCAGGAAGTGAGCTCTCACCAGACACCAAATCTACCAGCACCGTGATCTTGTACTTCCTAACCTTCAGAACTATGAAAAAGAAATGTTTGTTGTTTAACAGCCACGAAGTTTATGGCATTTTGGGTATAACAGCCCAAATGGACTAAGTCACTGGGCATAGTATATACCTTGAACATTAGGATTCTGCAAATGGGATCGAGCACGGGGAGGCTGCTGTGATCTCCTCAAGGCAAGCTTCCCTGCCCACCGCGTCTGGCTGGAGAGCCTCCCACAGGCTCTGCACAGCCCCTGTGCCCACTCACCCTTGCATGGTTCAACTTGTCCCTGCAGGCTGATCAGATGCATGAGCCAGAGCGATTCCATGGGGAAGCTGAGTTCTGAAGGGTCATTACCCCAGAAAGGAGGGCTAGACACTCAGGGAGACAGTGGGCACTTCTCACATGACCAAGCAGCCTGGGCTTTTCGCTTCATTTCCTGTTTCTTCCCCAGTCCGGGCTTCCCTGAAATACAACCAGCAAGTCAATGCCTTCCTGCCTTTATTTATGCTGTTCAGAATACCTTTCCCCATAGCTCTCTGGAAAACAATTTTCAAGTCCCAACTCAAATGGACCTCATCTTCCTTTTATATCCATTAGTACATTTGACCCTCACCATTCAAAATTGGAACTAGCATTCCCTACACTTTAAGTATGAGGACCCTGAGGATCTCAGAGACGAAGCGGCTCTTTCAGATTCCTCCATCCCTGGGAGACAAGAGATCAGGGCTCTAGTTCTGGTTCTGCCATTCGTGTGTCACCTTCGGCAGGTCTCTGCTTCCCTCTGGGACTTCATTCTCCATTATAACATGGTGGGTGTTGGGATGTTGCCTGAGATGCTTTTTGCAATCCTGTCTTGTTTGATGCTATGGCAACAAAAGAATTCAAACAGCCCCTTGGTGTTGCCTATGACTGGATCTTGTTTCCCTTTGGCCTGATTCCAAGAGCAAGCACTGCTTCCCTCTGCCCTCCTCCCACTCATCCCTCTCTTTGTTCTTCCTGAGACAAAGCTGCCAGCCCCTCTCCTCTCCAGGCGGCCGGGCTTTGAGCCAGCCAGCCAAGTGGCAGCTGGGACTCAGATGAAAGGGTCCTTAGAGGGTTGCCTGTGGCCAAGTGCCCAGCCCAGCCCAGCCCAGGTCTGGCAGCCCTGGGCCCAGCTGTCCCACAAGGCATCCTGCCACCAGTTCCACACAAGGCGCCCTTTGTGGGCCCGGCAGCAGGGGGAGACCCCTGCCAACCCATGAGGACCCTCTTCCCTTCCCTCTGCTCCACACCCACTTGAGAAATATGCAGGTCCTTAGAGAATGGTCCAGGGCTGGGTCAGGCCGGCCCGACTTTGGGCCAGGCACCTTGGAGAGCTTTGTCCTATTTAATCTTCAGAACAACACTGGTAGCAGGTAGAGCTATTCCCTTTCAGAGAGGAAGGACACAGGTACCTGAGCGCCTACTGTGTGTTGATCATGGTGCCAGGCACTGGGAAAAGAGTAGTGAACCAGAGGACAAGAGCCAGCTGCAGGGGCTCACTGTCAGCAGGGACATAGACTGATAAAGAACCACACAAAGAAGTATCTGATTACGCAGGGTGATCAGTGCTCTGAGGGGAAAGACCAAAGAATCATGAGAGCATACAGATCATAGGGAGCTTATTAGGGGGGAGCAAGGGCAGTGAAGTCTTCCTGGGGTGAGGTCTGAAGGGTGAGGGGAAGGACGGTGTGTAGTGAAGGGTTCACAGGTCCCTGAGCCCCTGGGGCAGGAGGGAGGTGCTGAGTTAGAGGAGGAACTAAAAGAAGGAGGTCAGACAGGAGTAAAGAGGGGTGTCCCTTTTTAATCACCTTTGGCTAAGACAGCCTGTCAATGCAAAGGCCACATTATAAACCCCAAAGTAGTGCCTCAATGAATCAACTACATAGTCAATCAACGTTGATCCCATCCCCCTAGGGAGTGGGGCCCCCCCCCCCCCCAGCTCTGCCTGGGGAATTTTATTTAGAAGCAAGCCTCCTTGGGATGCCTGGGTGGTTCAGTCCGTTAAGTGTCTGACTCTTGATTTTGGCTCAGGTCATGATCTCATGGTCGTGAGATGATCTCATGGTTCGGATCATGAGATCGAGCCCCAAGTTGGGCTCAGCATGGAGCTTGGATCTATTTCGGATTCTCTCTCTCTTCTTTCTCTCTGCCCCTCTCCTGCTCTCTCTCTCTCTCTCAAAATAAATAAATAGGTAAACTTAAAAAAAAAGAAGCAAGTCTCCTTAACTCTGGGAGCCTCACTTTCTTCACCTCAAAAATGGGCGTTGTGATGCTCCTACAGGGTTTCCAGGAGTCAATGTACAGTCAATGCCAGGCACAGGGCAGGCACTGCCCATCCCTGGAGACCGGTATAGGGAGGAAGCATAGCTGGGCTTCCATTTGAAGCCCTCCCTCTGACTTACCCCAGACCCAAGCTCCTCTCTGGAGGGAGGAGGCAGCCAGAGCTTCTGGGTAGATGTTAGAATTTGCTCAGCTTGGCCTTGACTGCAGGGACACGGAGCATGGCTGGAGGCCAAGTGTGCCCATAGTTCACCAATTCATGGGCCTTTTAACCCTTGCAATGATGCCCCTTGCAAGGGGCAGGCATCGAGATACCCAGAGTGGGAGATGGTAATAAAAGGTAAACTTTGTTTCATACGCATTATCTCACTTATCTTCATGGCAACTCTGTAAGGAAGACTAAGGGAAGACTGAAATCATCTCCATTTTCCAAGTGAGGAAATTGAAATTTAGAAAGGCTGTTTTTCTACGTTCAGATCAAATCCAGAGCCTGGCTCCAGAGCCTGTTGTGTTGATCACTCCCTGCCCTGCCAGGCCAGGGCACAGAGCCAGCACTGCCTGACTCCCAACCCCTCCCTCTTTCCTCCATAGCCTCTTTTAGAACCCATAGTGGTCTAGCCTGAATTTACCAGCAGGTCCCTGTCATACCCAAGACTTCCGTTTCCTCATTCACATAATGCAAAGTGGACAACTAGGGTTGATGATGCTTAAGATCCCTTCTAACATTATCACTCCTGGTTCCTTCTGGTGAAAGTGATGTCAGGATGAACTCTTTAAAGGGTGTCATTTCCACTCTTAGAGTTAGCCTCTAGAGCACAGGTGTTGACACTATGTGTGTACAAAGATGTTCTTTGCAGCATTGTTTATAAAAATTTTTTAAATGTTTTTATTTATTTTTGAGACAGAGAGAGACAGAGCATGAGCAGGGGACAGTCAGAGAGAGAGGGAGACACAGAATCCGAAGCAGGCTCCAGGCTCTGTGCTGACAGCTCAGAGCCCGACGCAGGGCTCGAACCCATGGACTGTGAGATCATGACCTGAGCTGAAGTCAGACGCTTAACCGACTGAGCCACCCAGGCGCCCCTGCAGCATTGTTTATAGAAGAAAAAGACTAGAATAGAAACATCCTAAATGTCCATCACTTGGGGACTAGTTGAATAAATTAGAATACATCCATATTCTAGATTACTCTACATGCACTACAAAAAATGATGCAGACCTCTATGCAGTAATATAGAAAGGTCTTCAAAATAGTAATACAATGATAATATATTATACGTATACACACTTCTGCATTTGCACTGATAATTTCCAGAAGGACATACAGGAGACTTGACCATCATTACCTCTGGAGAGAAGAGCAGGAGTCATCCACGGGAGGAAAATTACTTTTCATTGTATATTCTTTCATACTGTCTTAATTTCTTATAATATATATATCTGTCTTCTGTCCCCTCTCACCTTACTTCCTTCTTTCATTCTTTCCTTCCTTCCTTTCTCCAAACATTCTCTAGGGGTATTTCTTGCTTCTTTTTTAAAGAACAAGTCCTGTAGGGGCACCTGGCTGGCTCAGTTGGTGGGGGGTGTGGACTCTTGATATTAGGGCTGTGAGTTTGAGCCCCAGGTTGGATGTAGAGATTACTTAAATAAATAAAATAAAACTTAAAAAACAAAACAAAACAGAAACAAGTCCTATAGAGGACAGATCATGTGACCTGGGTTTAAGTCCTGGTCTTGACATCACTTACATGGTCTTGTGCAATGCCCTTCTTCTCACTGGGACTCAGTTTTGCTACCTGTAAAATAAGGTCCCTGGGCTAGGCAATCTTCAGGTCCCTTCAACGCAGAGGTAGGACTGAAGGGCCCTGAGTGATCCACATTCCCCCAAATGGCCATAGTGAAGCATGTAATACCAATCCCTGTCACCTGAGTTTATGGAAGGTAAGCACTCAGACATAAACTGTAGTGGAGATGTGTAACATTTCCACCTGGCTTCTACTCACCATCCTTTCTTGCAAAGGACTGGTTGTCCTCTGGGGACCAACCCCTCCTTTACTGCCACCATATTGCCACTACATGTATCTTGAGAATGAAGTTGACATATGAAGGAAAGTAGAATTGAGAGATGATAACAAACTTGTTTCTAGCTATCATTTGAGCACTGATCAAACTATTCCTATGGCCCTATCCCTGGAATGTCCAATTAGGTACCAAAGGTATTCCCTTTTGACTTAGGCCATTTTACATCGGATATATCTGTCACTTATATTATAAAGATATATCTATCACTTATATCCACGTATATATCTAGTGGATATGGACCCTGTGCTTTATCTTTGCCATTTGTTTCTACAGATCTATTTCACCCTTCCTCCGCTCTCTACCCTGGAGGCCGATCTTCAGGGGTTACATCTACACAGCCTCCCTGCCTCTGGCTTTCATCTTTGCTTGTCCCATGGGGGGCCTACCAGGATATCAGAGGATAAGGGGAGGCTGAGGTCAGAGTGCTTATTCCCTCGGCTCCCTCCCTGCCCAGCTCCTATAAGTCAGCTACTCCCTTGTTCTGAAGGTCCCAGCTCCTGTCAGGTGCCGAGTCCACCCAGCTATTCTCTTGGGTTCTGGTAATTGTTCTCTTCCTCGCTCTCTGCAGCCCCCCCTCCTATTAATAGCCCTAGGGGATGCTCTATTCCTTGATGCTGCCATGCCTTTATAAAGAGTGTCATTATTAAACTCTCCACAAATATGTAGCTTGAGTGAGCCTGGGTGTGTCCTGCCTGTAGGTGTTCTTGACTCTGTGTGTGTGTGTGCGTGTGTGCGTGTGTGTGCATTGTCTCTGCTATCACTTGACAATTAATCACGACCTGGGACAGGAAGGGAACTGACTTCACTGGGTATCCACCATGTGCCAGGCGCCATGCAGGGCACTTTCTATACACGATTGGGTCTCATCCTCACAATTCTGTGAGCTAGGCATTTTTAGCTACACCTGACTGAAGATAAAACAGAGGCACTGATTGGTAAGGGGACTCTACCTAAAGTCTCACCAAGAATCTTCTCCATAGCACGCTGTGCTTTCCCTTCATGGTGTGTATTTGCTTGCTTGTTTATTTCATGTCTGTCCCACTCGTTGGATTCTAAGCTCCACGGGGGCAGCCAGTTTCCATATCTGTTTTGTTCACCACTCTCTGCCCAGTGCCTGGCACAGTTGCCTGCTACACACTAGGTCTCAAATGAATCTGTGCTAAATGACAAAGCAGCAGAGGAAAGGAAACTTTATTAAGTACCTGGCCCATGCAATTATGGGTGATCTCATTTTCTCTTCACAACAGTCTTAGGAGGTACATGTTGTCCCATTTTGCCGATGAGGAAACCTAGGTCAGAGAGGGAATGTGACTTTTCCAAAGTCACATGGCCTAGAGCAGGCTTCGAACACAGGTCTCCCTGATGTTACAGCGGTGCTTGTTCCATGGTGCCTCTCTGTGCCCTACTCAGCTACTCACAGTGAGAAAAGAGGAGAAAAAATTGATCAGTAGAACTCATGTGAATCATTCCTGGACAAACAGAAACTTCAGGGAGCAAATAGTGTCTATTTTGGCCACTCCTCTGGGACTGGCCATTCCCTGACCCTGTTGGGCACACACCCTGCCAGCCCAGCCAGGAATGATCATCTTCCCTGTTTGCCCTCATGCTTTCAGCCCAGCCCTGTCTGATCTGTGAGCCTCTGCAAACACCTTGTTCTTTGCCTTTCTCTGCAGGGCTGCCTATGGCTACAAACCCGCTTACAAAGTTCTGAGGGCCGGTCCAAGACACCAAGTGTGTGGTATGTCTGAGATCTGCACATAGGCCAGTTCACTAGCTGGTGTGAACAAAGCTCTCTGCTGAGTCCTCAGGACCACACATCAGCCCAGACTGGAGAAGGATCTTTTCCTTCCTTTTTCCTTTGCTCTTCAGACCCTGCTCACTTCCCTCTTGAAAATCATTGCCACCCTGGGGTGCCTGGGTGGCTCAGTTAAGCCTCCAATTCTTCATGTCAGCTCAGGTTGTAATCGTGTGGTTGTGATCTTGCCGTTGTGATCTTGAAGTTGTGAGATCAAGCCCCACATTGGGCTCTGTGCTGAGCGTGGATCCTGCTTGGGATTCTGTCTTGCTGCCCCTCTCCCCCACTTGCTTGTGCACTCTCTCTCTCTCTCTCTCAATAAATAAATATTAAAAAAATAATAAAATAAAATAAAATCATTGCCACCCAAAGATAGGGGAGCTTCTGAGATGCTGAGTAATATTTTTGGTTTTGTTTTGTTTTGTTTTGCACTAGAAATGGTTACACTGGTTCAGTTGGTTAAGCGTCTGACTCTTGATTTCGGCTCAGGTCATGATCTCACGGTTCGTGAGTTTGAGCCCCATGTCAGGCTCTGCACTGACAGCAAGGAGCCTGCTTGGAATTCTCTCTCTCCCTCTCTCTTGTCTCTCCCCCTCCCCCATGCATGCTCTGTCTCTTTCTCTCTCTCAAAAATAAATAAATAAACAAAAATAATTTTAAAAAAATCATTGCTACCCACTCCTGCCCCAGGGTTCCCCAATACTCCCTTGATACTCCCCTAACACACCCAGAGACCCTTCTCATCTAAGAGTTTCTGACAGAAGCCTGCGAAGCAGAGACAGGGTAGAACAAAGTGAGCAGCAACATGGGCAGTGCCCCAAGTCCCGAGACCTCCTGAGTCCTCAGGTCCCTGCTCCTGGTGGGCAGCAACCACCACCCCCGCCCCTGCCCTGACATCTCTTGAAGCCCTGAACACCTCTCCCTGGTGCAGTCTGAGCGAGAGCTTGGATATCCTCCCTACTCCTCCCCAGACCCCCCTTTTTTAGGGCATGCTAGCAGCCTCTAGCCCAGATACACGTGGGGGCTAGTTGACTACTGCCTTCTGTAGAAGAGCACCTCCCATGGCCTCTGCCCAGGACCTCTGTCTGCTCATCCTCCTTCGGTCCCTAGAGAGGAACGATCTGCATCCCATCCAGCTCCCCACTCACCGGTTGCCTGCCCTAGTGTGTACCCTCCGGCTGACGGACTCCTTCCCACGCAGCCCCAGGACACCTGAACCCAAGGGAAGGGAGGTGCTGTGCACACCTCGTGGGGAGTGGTAGCAGAAGACTTCCGGCAGCCGAACCCAGCAGGAGTGTCAGACAGGGCTTCCGGTGGCAAGTAACAGGGGAATTTCAGTGTTCACTGAGGCCAAGGACCAGGAGCTCAGGGGGTCCTGGCGGCATGAGCCTGACTAAGATTTCACTGCAGAAGTGATGGCTTCTGCCGCTATGTTCATAGGCAGGCCCCTGGCTATACCAGGAGCAGGTAGACTACAAATGCAATCACTTGGACTTCTTTAGTGAGAGCAGGGACTAGGAACCTTCCCTCCCACCCCACAAGACTTTAATGGGAATTTCCCTTGGGGAAATTTCCCATGGAGCTAACAGGGAAGGGGTGGGGTCTGGACTTGAGATTGTCAAAAAAATAACTACGTCTTAGCACAGGTTGAACTGAATGGAATTTTGAGAAGCGTCTGAGTCAGGGCAGAGGTTTGCCACCCTCATTACACACGTATCCACTAATAAAATTAGAGTCATACCTTGCAAAGATTGATTTAAACATGAATGCACTTAGGGGCGCCTGGGTGGCTCAGTCGGCTAAGCGTCTGACTTCGGTTCAGGTCATGATCTCACAGTTCGTGGGTTCACAGTTCAAGCCTGGTGTCGGGCTTGGTGCTGACAGGTCAGAGTCTGGAGCCCGCTTCGGATTCTGTGTCCCCTCTCTCTCTGCCCCTGTCCTGCTCATGCTCTGTCTTCTCTCTCTAAATAAATATTTAAAAAAACTTAAACATGAATGCACTTCATTTTTTTTCATCTAGTATCATGAGGATATCCCCCAATTCGTTAAGGGCTGTGCAGTACCCTTTGTAATGACTTTGTAATGACTACACAGCTTTGTGTTGTATGAATGTATCACAAATCTGTTAAGTCACAATTCATTTCTTTCTTCTGTCTGTCTTTTTTCTCCTTTACTATAAATAGCACTGCAACGAGCCTCCTTTACATCTAAGACACTGTGCAAGGGACGTGCACTTTTTTGAGGATCTTACTCCTTGTTGCCAAATGGCTTAGAAGTCTGTGCCCCCCATCCAGGCACACGTGGGGTGGCTGCGTCTGAGTATGTTTTTGCCCCAAGTTCAGAGTTGACTGAAAACTGGAGCTGGTTTACAGGCAGGGCCTGAGACTCAAAGCCAGGTCACTTCCCTCACCGGTGTCTACCTGGGATCTGAAGCAGGAGCATTTATTTTTTCTGGACTGATTCAAAACACCAGCTAAGGAACTCACCCACCTCCTGCTCCTCATTCTCTTTTCTTTTTCCTGTGTTCTCTTTCTTTTCCTTTCTTCTTCATTTTCTCTTTCCTTTTGTTTTCTCCTTCTCCCTCCACTTCTCCTTTCTATGTCTCCCCTCTGACTCTGGTCTTCTTTCTCTCTGCCTCTTTTCTCTCTACTTACTCTGCCTCTCTACTCTTTTCCTTCACCTTTTCATTTTCCTCAGACAGACTCAGCCTTGTTTCGGTCTCTTTTCTGTTTCTCTCCGTGGCTCTCTGTCCTCCACCCACCACTCCTGCCGTGAGTCATAATTTCCCCCAGGGAGATAAGGCAGGCTTTTCCTTGATAGGCCTTGATTTGAATGAGCTGGAGTTTGCCTCCCACAAAGGGCAGAGCTAACCCATCACGGAATTGGGAGCCACCTGGTAAACGAGAGTGACTCAGGGCTTCCAGGTTGGGAGATGCACAATCCATCAATCCAGCTTCCCTTAGAGGCTTTGTCATCGTGGGGGCCAGCACACTGTGCCTCATGACTCACCAGGGCAGCCTTGGCAAGGTAGGGGCACTGGAGTTTAGGATGTTGTTCCTGGAAGGAAACCCCCTCTCTTTGGGCAGGCTCGGGGTTGGATGCTGGAGACCCAGGAATGCAGCAGATTCAGGCCCCACAGCCATGTGTGCCATTCAGGTTGCGGGGCCCTAATTCAGCTTTATTAGACCAGAATATCTGGGGATGGGAGTTAAGAACTTTCAGGTTCAAGATAATTTTGATGCAAAGAGTGGTAAGTATTTGTTAGACTTTTTAAAAAAAAAAATTTTTTTTTCACACGTTTATTTATTTTTGGGACAGAGAGAGACAGAGCATGAACGGGGGAGGGGCAGAGAGAGAGGGAGACACAGAATCGGAAACAGGCTCCAGGCTCCGAGCCATCAGCCCAGAGCCTGACGCGGGCTCGAACTCACGGACCGCGAGATTGTGACCTGGCTGAAGTCGGACGCTTAACCGACTGTGCCACCCAGGCGCCCCAGTATTTGTTAGACTTTTAAACACACATACCTTGGGGTGCCTGGGTGGTTCAGTCAGTTAAGTGTCTGACTTTGGCCGAGGTCGTGATCTCACAGTTCATGAGTTCGAACCCCGCTTCGGGTTCTGTGCTGACAGCTCAGAGCCTGAAGCTGCTTCAGATTCTTTGTCTCCTTCTCGGTCTGCCCCTCTCCCATTCGTGCTCTGTCTCTCTCAAAAATAAATAAACGTGAAAAAAAAATTAAAAAAATAAACGCGCATACCTTATGTTCCAGCAGCTCACTCGTGGGACTTTCTTCGAACAAAATATTCCCACATGTATTATGCGTGGGGATTTTTTTGCAGCATGGTTTGTATTATCAAAAAATTGGGAACACCTTGAACGTCCATTAGTAGAGAACGGTTAAATAAATGATGATGTCTCCTACTGTGGAATAATATTCAGCCATTAGAAAAGAATGCAGCATTCACAGAGACAGAAAGGAGATTAGAGGTTAGCAGGGGTCATAGTGGCAGAAGACAGTGAGTTATTGCTTAATGGGTACAGAGTTTCTGTTTGAAGTGTTGAAAAGTTTTGGGAATTGATAGTGGTTGATGGTTGCACAATACTGCGAATGTAATTGATGCTGCCAAATTGCATACTTAAACATGGTTGGGGCGCCTGCATGTCTCAGTCAGTTAATCGTCCAACTCGGGACTCCAGCTCACGTCATGATCTCACGGTTTGTGAGATCAAGCCCCGCATCAGGCTCTGCACTGGCAGCAGAGGCTGCTTGGGATTCTCTCTCTCCGTCTCTCTCCCTGCCCTTCTCCCCACTTCAAAATAAATAAAAAATTTAAAAAATGGTTTAAATGGCAAATTTTATGTTGTATATATAAACACACACACAATAAGAAGAAAAGAGAATGAGATAAAATCATACGCACTAACATGGAAAGATACCCACGATAGACTGTTACGTGAAAATGGAAATTGCAGACCAAGAAGTACAGTAAGAAGGATTCAATTGTGTGTATGTGTATGTGTGCGTGTGCACATGCCCACATGCCAGGAAAAGACAGGAAGGAATCCTACCACCCTCTTAAAAGTGGTTGTCACTGGAGGTTAGGATTGGCAGGACAGGCAGGAGAAAGGAGACTCTTTGTCTTTTCTATGATATCAAAAGGAAGTGGTGGGATTATGGGTAATTTTGACTTTTTGGAAGCTGTTTTTCATATAAAAATGTAAGTACACTCTGGGCACCACTCTGGGTGGCTCAGTCGCTTGAGCGTTGGACTCTTGATTTCTGCTCAGGTCAAGATCTTATGGTTGGTGAGATCTAGCCCCATGTTGCTTGGGATTCTCTCTCGCCCTCTTTCACTGCCCCTTTTCCACTTGAACACACACATGCACTTTCTCTCTCTCTCTCTCAAAATAAATAAATGAACTTTAAAAAATGTAAACATACTTAACAAAACAAATATCATCCTTGCCTTCAAAAAGCTCAGAATCGAGTGAGGAGATAGGTGTAGATTGAGACAATTACAAAAAAACACTATTTGTGACAAGACCAGTGGAAACATGATGGAGGGTGTCACAGTCAGGGAAGCCTTCCTGGAGGAGGTGACATTTTGACTCTGGTCTTCAAAAACCACAGGAGTCAGCTAAATGGAGAAGTGGAGCTAAAACTCCCCTGGTGGAAGGAAAGGCAAAGGTATGAGAGAAAGCATAAGGTTAGGGAAGTATCCGTAAAGCCTAGGAATTGAAATGCAGCATGCCTCCAGCAACAGCTGGAGGGTGAAGATTTTTTGCAGGGGACTGACCATCAGATTTGTGTTTTGGGTAGATCTTCTGATGAGGTCTTTTCTGGGCTGAGATTAGAGACACAGCTCTCCGGTAAATTCTGGAAATTAATAAGATGTAAACAAAGGCTTTCCCAGTCACCTCAGAATTTCAGGGGAGGCCCCAAAGGCTGAAACATTGGCAGAGTTGCTGACGCTAAACTGAGAGGCTGGACCACATATGCAGTACTCCGAAGGACGGAGGGCAGGGCTAAAACCCACGTCCTCACCCACTCCTGGCCACAGTAAGCAAGTTAAATCCCTCAGGACCGTGGGAGGACATGCTGTTTGGAGAATTGTCAGACCCTGCCTGTCCACCAACCCACTCCTCACCAAAGAGCGGAAGAAGCTGTCCTCCCTTCCCCTCAAACTAGGAGACAGAGGCTTCAGGAGAAGTATTTGAGGAATCTTGGAGGGGGAGATTCTGGGATCTGGAATCTGGTGAGAGCTGGCAAGCGGAGGGGCTCTTGGCAAGGGGCTGCACTTCAGCTGTGTTTCTTGCAACACCTGCAGACCCCACAGAAAGGAGCAGAATGTAGGCCTTATGGAAAAGGACCCCGCGGAAGAGGACTTTCATTTAGGGGTAAGGGGAACCCAGCAGAATGAGAATGGAGGTGTAAGTAGGGATGCCGAAGCGAGGGGTTGTAATCAGCCTGAAGGAGGAGGCATCCGCTTTTCTTAGGGGTGTTGCTGTTAAACGGGGCGTGGGGTGGGTCTCCAAGGAGCCCATCAAAGTGCTCCTAAGAAAAAGTGTCAGCATATGGAATCTGCCACGCGCCAGTGACCTCCCAGGCTGTGCCTTCTCCTCCCCCACCCGGCCCTAACTAGCCAGAAGCAGCCTGGGGAGGAGCAGGAGTAGCTAACTGCGCGAGGCCGCCCCCCCCAAGCCACCAGGTGTCCCAGCCAGAGGTAGCCGGAACCGGGAGAGTTTTGCTGTAACTCAGGCCTGCACTTAAGACTACCCAGCAATAAACGAGAGACTCAGAAAAGCTAGGGGACTTGGCCGAGATTTCATCCGGCAACAGTGAAGCAAGAGTCCACAGAATCCGTTCGAAAGGGCAGTGGCAGGGAAAAAAGAAATCGCTTTCGTGCTTTCACCTGCTGAGTCAAGCTCCTTTAATAAATAACTCCAAAACCTTAATGACGCCTATCTTGTGAGTGGGATCCTGGAACGCTGAGAAGATTTTCCTCCCACTCTCTCCCCTGTCGGCCAACACTTTTCTATTAAGACGAGGCGGACAATTATCGCCTGGAAACTCGTGTGTGTTTCCGCTGGCGACAAGTCCCGGCTGGCTGGCAGGCGGTCAGGATCCCTGCTGCGAAGCTGAGGTCCTCGCCTGCCCCGCAGCGCCCCCTGCTGGCGGGAGCCGCAGCGGCCGGCGCCCCGCCCAGCCGCTTCGGAGCCAGCATTCTTTGCAGCAGGGCACAAGTCGGTAGAGAGAAGGGTCAGAGGACAGGCGTACACTCGCAGCGAGGAGGAGGGTCTATCCGATAGAGGAGTGGGCTATCTGGTCAGAAAAGTCAGCCGCGGTAGGGGGAGCCCGGGCAAAAGGGGCGAGGCGGGAAGAGGAGGAGCAAGGCTTTGGAAGTTACGGCGGAGTTTAGGAGGGTGCGGGGCGTGTCTTGAGGAATCATCGGTATTTTTGCTATTTTGAGTGTCTGGGCTTTTACTCAAGCTGCTACTTCTGCCTGAAAGACATTTCCCACTTTTTCCTTTTTTTTTTTTTTTTTTTTTTTTTTGGTTTTTGTTTTTAAGAACTTAATGAATTCAAATATATTAGAGAATGAATATGAAAATATTCGTGTACCCATGACTCAGCCTGAGAAATAAGACCTAATAAACATGAAGTACGCTTTCACCACCCCCACACGGCTCCTTAAATTCGTGTTTTCATTCCCATGTAAGTTTTTATTTACTGTTTACGTATTCGTAAATAAAATATAGATGCAGCAAATCAGAAAAATTGGAATGATATATCCTACTATATAGAATACATATGATATGTATGTATACTTAAATATATTCTATATATTCTTGGGTGGCTCAAGAGGTTGAGGGTCCAACTGTTGATTTCAGCTCAGGTCATGATCCCAGAGTCATAGGATCAAGCCCCAAGTCAGGCTCTGCGCTGAACTTGGAACCTATGATTCTCTCTCTCTCTCTCTCTCTCTCTCTCTCTCTCTCTCTCTGCGCCTGGGTAGCTCGGTCGGTTGAGCCTCCACTTCAGCTCAGGTCATGATCTCACTGTTCGTGAGTTCGAGCCCCGCGTTGGGCTCAGTGCTGACAACTCAGAGCCTGGAGCCTGCTTTGGATTCTGTGTCTCCCTCTCTCTCTACCCCTCCCCTGCTCATGCTCTGTCTCTCTCTGTCTCTCAAAAATGAATAAACCTTTAAAAAAAAATTTAAGATTGCTAATCAGTGGGCCTTGAGATAGGAAGATTATCCTGGATTATCCAGCTAGGCATAATGTGATGACAGCAGTTCTTGTAACTGGAAGAGGGGAAAACAGAGAGATGGCAGTCTGAGAATGCTTTGCTGGCTCTGGAGATGAAGGAAGGGGCCACGAACCCGGAAATGCAGGCAGCCCCTAGAATATGGAGAAGGCAAGAGAATAGATTCTCCCCCAGAGCCTCCAAAAAGTACACAGCCTGTTGACACCTTGATTTTAGGCCAGTGAGACCCATTTTGGACTTCTGACTTCTGGGACTGTGGGATAGTAAGTTTGTGTTGCTTTAAGCCACTCAGTTTGTGGTGATTTGTGACAGCGGCCTTTGGAAGCTAACACAAGGAATTACTGAAGGTATTTGAGTTAGAGAGGGGCTGGTATTTTGTGTACAGCAGGAAGATTGTACAGGGAAGAATCATGGAGAAGCCAGAGCAGGAATCACCATGGATCATAGGCTGGAAAGAGAAGGAGGCCCCAGGAGATGGCTGGGGGTGGATTAAGGGCTGGGAGGTCTGAGAACCCTGAAAGAAGTGCGTTCATGGGCTGAGTTTTGTGTATGAGCTTATGGCCCTTGGTCAGCGTCTCCACCTTTTCCAGCCAAGCCTCCTCCCAGCTCCTGTCCAGGGTGGGCAGGGGTCCTTAGTCACCTCCTAGACTCTGGCCTGGGTCCCAGCCTGTGGGTCAGCTCTGTGGGCAGAGCGAAAGGTCCCCCCAGCAAGGGTGACTCATGGAGATCCTCTGTCAGGATCTGGCCATCTTGGAAGGAGGCAGCTGAGCCAAGGCCCCACCACTGCTGAGCTCTCTGGAGTCCGGATGCTGCTGTTGGTAGGCTCTCCGCTGAGTGCCTCCCCTGGGGGGAGCTCAGTAAAAGTGTGTTGAATGAAAAAAAATGGAAAAAGGAGTGAGGAAATACCTGGGAATCACACCCAAGTAGATCCCCACAGTTTTCATTCATGCATCCTTTCAGTCAACAAACTAAGGAAACTTTCTTAAGCTCCTGGGGTCCTGGGGTCACAAGGAAGAGTTAGACCAGTCTCTTGCCCTCAGGGGCTCCCAGGTAGAAGAGAGACAGACAGGCTTTCTGTTTGAGTGACTAGTCTTATCTAGTCACAGAATTAAAAGAATTTTTTTTATCCTCGTTTTTATTTATTTTTGGGACAGAGAGAGACAGAGCATGAATGGGGGAGGGGCAGAGAGAGAGGGAGACACAGAATCGGAAACAGGCTCCAGGCTCCGAGCCATCAGCCCAGAGCCTGACACAGGGCTTGAACTCACAGACCGCGAGATCGTGACCTGGCTGAAGTCGGACGCTTAACCGACTGCGCCACCCAGGCGCCCCAAAAGAATTTTTTTTTAATGTTTATTTATTTTTGAGAGAGAGAGAGACAGACCGTGAGCAAGGGAGGGAGGGCAGAGAGAGAGAAAGAGACACAAAATCCAAAACAGGCTTCGGGCTCTGCGCTGACACAGGGCTTGAACTTACAAACTGTGTGATCACAACCCAGCCGAAGTCAGATGCTTAACCAACTGAGCCACCCAGGTGCCCCTGGTCGCAGAATTTTTAAATATAGCCCTATTGTAAGTGATACATATGGCCTTTCAGGGGAGTGAACAATACATGATTAGAAATACAAGGTGAAGCCTCAGTTTTCTCATCAATAAAGGAAAGGTTGGGTGCGTGATAGCTATCCTATGTCCAACTCTGACAATCCAGATTTTGACTCACTGGGGAGCACTTCTGCATCTGCCTCTTACTCGGGGAGCCCAGAAGCCCTAGGCTGACCCCAACCTGGTTGCATCAGCTAGAGGAAGGAGTAGGTCTTCCCAGAACTGAGGGAGGAGTGTGACAGGGGGGAAGTTGGGAGTGGAGGCTGGATGGGAAGACCTGCCAGTTTCCTGGGTCTACTCCGGGCAGCCATTCACAAGGAACCTTTGTAACAGTGGAGTTTGTGATGGGTTCCTTGAACTGCAGACATGCCTGTATTCCCGAGTAACAGAAAAGGCCCGGGCCTCTTGGGGTGACCTGAGGACTCCAGAGAAGGGACCCTACTGCTCCCTCAAATAGCTCTTTCTTAGCCGGTCATTTGACTCTTGATGCCTTAAAACCCTTCATTCAAAAGACAGTGGTTTTGTTTTTTGTTTTTTGTTTTGTTTTGTTTTTTTGGTTGTTTGTTTTTGTTTTTTGCTTGAAAGAGTCTCTACTTAGGCCAGCTCCTCAGTTTTTCAGTTGGTAAACTGAGGCCCAGAGGGGTGGAGTGGCTTGCTTAAGGTTACCCAGTGAGTTAGTTGTGTCTTTAAGGAGAATATATTATGATCAGTCACACTGACTGTTCCCTCTGCCTGGGAGATAGATCCTCCAGAAGCTGAGAATATTCAGGTCCCAGCATAGATATTTCTTCTTCCTCAGGGTAATAACCGTGTTTGGAGTGGATGCTTGACTCCCTGGCCACACACATCCCTGGGGGATCTTGCTGAAATGCAGTTTCTCATCCAATAGGTCCTGGGGAGGCCCTGAGAATCTGCATTTCTGATGAACTCCCTTCCCTGGTGGTTAGATGCTGCTGGTCTGCAGACCACACTTGTACTAAGTAGCAAGGCTCTAGCTCATTATTTTAGTTATTTTATTTCTAGTACATGTCACAATGTAGTATTATATTTATCTGCGCATATGTTCTTTGTGGCTTTCTCCCCAGTAGATATAAAGTGCCTGAGTGAGTGCTGTGTCTGCTTTGTGCCTTGCTGTATCCCCAGGCCCAGCACAGTGTGAGCAGAATAAGCTCTCAATATATGAGGTCCCCTGCGTGACAGAGGGAGCCAGGTTCTGGAAAGCAGGAACCATCTGCTTTCTCCTGCCTCCCTGTGGCACCCCAGAGAATAGAGCACACCAGAGGGGTTCAAGTACTGGGAGTAGGGGCGTAGAAAAGTTCTTGACTCTTGACCCCATGTGTTCCCCCATAGGTCAGGACTGAAGTAACAGTGTAAAGAAAAACAGCCTGAGGCCCATAGATATCAGATGATGATGATGATGAGTGTATAAAAGTCATTTTGGGGGTACCTGGGTGGCTTAGTCAGTTAAGCGTCCAACTCTTGGTTTTGGCTCATGTCATGATCTCACAGTTTATGGGTTTGAGCTCCACGTCAGGCTCTGCACTCAGTGCAGAGCCTGCTTGGAATTCTCTCTCTCTCTCTCTCTCTCTCTCTCTCTCTCTCTCTCTCTTTCCCTTTGAGCGTGTTCTCTCTCAAAATAAATAAACTTACAAAAAAGAGTCATTTTTAAAACTAGAAAACTTGGGGGTGCCTGACTGGCTCAGTCGGAGGAGCATGCGACTCTTGGTCTTGGGGTCATGAGTTCAAGCCACACGTTGGGGGCAGAAATTACTCAATAAATAAATAAACTTTAAAAAACCATCAACCTAAGAAAAGTTGTCGCAACCATAGTCTGAGTCCATTCTGTAGCTGCATGGGCTGAAGTGCAGCCAGGGTTACTTGGACACTGGCAGTCCCAGAGCACAACCTCATCATCTTACCCCTTGTACCACATTCACGTGGTGTTCCTGGCCTGGCCCTTGGGGGCCTTGACCCGACCATCTGGGGCCATATCAGTGTATCCAACTTGGGGCATTCAGATACCTTGAGGATGAGGCCACTGTCAGCTTTGCAGAGGCCAAGCCAGTGAAGTGGCTCACTCAGCCTCAGTTTCCCCACCTGAGAGTGGGGGGGGGGGGGGGGGGAAAGGAAGACTGGGGAAACTCAGTGACACTTGAGATCTAGTCCAGCTTCTGCTACCTTTGTCCTCTCCATGGCCAGGACCTCCTTACCTGCAGTGGCCCAGCTTGACCAGACAATCTCCCAGCCCTGGGATGTGGCATCTTGAGAGCAAGGACAGCTGAGTCCAGTGGGCCAGGCTGAATCAGAGCCACCTCTCCTGCCCTACTAAATCCCCTGAAAAGAGCCCACGTCCCTTCTTTCCTGTCTTCCTCCTTTCCCCTCCTCACTCCTAGAACTTGTCTGAGTTCAGCCTATCCCCTCAGATCCCGTCTCTCTGTCTTCTAATCGGAGACACTGGGCAGCCGCTAATTCAGCAACATTTCATCCAGGGCCTTCCATCTGCCAGGCAGACCTGGAGGCAGCCTCAGTTTGTAGCCTGCGGGCTGGACACCGGCCGTGTCCTCCTTCCCAGGGCTCCTCGTATGGTCTGCACTTACTCACGTGGCCCTTTTATTCTCCTAATTACCAATTTGTTCACTTTCTCCCTTTTTCACTAACACCCATTTGCTCACTCACACACGTGGCACTCACTCGGTCCCTCTGGGCCAGGTCCAGGAACACATCTGGGAACAGACTGGCCCAAGATGGGATTGGGACACAAACAGCAGAGGCAGAATGACACAGAAGGGCACGGGGGCCCTGTGCTCAGGTGGACTCCCTCAAAGTCTGAGCTGGAGAGGCTCTAACAAAGATCGGCCCCCTCGTTGAATAGATGGGAGGAGGCCCAGGGAGGCCTTGGTCGGCCCCAGGCCACTTGCAGGGCACTTCTGGCCTGGCCGCCATGCCAGGGTCAGCTCCCCCAGCCCTGTCCACATCATGTTTTCCAGGGCTAGGTTCAAAACACAAGAACTAAGGCAGGGTAATGCCCTTAGGGACCTGGACATGGGTTCAGAAGAAGTTACACAATTAGGGCTGAAAGGGCCTTCCCTTCAGAGAGCTCCCATCCCTTCATTTTACAACCGTGGACCCCAGGGTGCAGGGTGCCTGCTTGCAAGTGGGCCTGGCAGCAGCCCCAAACCCGAACTACAGTGTCCAGGCTCGTGGTCTTTGGCTGTACCCGCTGCTCAGCCATCTTGGATGTTCAATTACAAAGGAAGCCCATTTTTCTGAGGAGAAAACGTTTAAAGAATGGTTTTCCCAATGAAGGTAAAAAAAACAAAACAAAACAAAACTTTTAGGGCTGGAAATGAGTTAATCAAATATTTACTTAAGTACCCTGTTAAAATTAAATTCTTTCACTTACTCTGTTAATTTAGAAAACTTGCTTTTTTCTACTCATAGTGTAGGAAACCGTTTTATGCAAATTCTTTACCCCTCTGACTGGCGGAGGTAATTTTGGGCCCGTGTGTCTTGCTAAGAGTTTAGTTTGCAGTAAAGTATGGGGAGGGCAACCTGGACAATGAAGACTGTCAGAACAGGAGTATGTCACATCCCTCCTTCCCTGAGGAGCAGTTCTGGAAAAGAATCTCAGTGTTAGCACCAGCAGTAGCTGCAGATGCTCAGGCTCCCTCACCGGCCAGAGTCCTCACGACTGCCTCCTGCCAAGCCAGGGACGCTGTTTTTCAAGGCGACTGGACATTATGACCAAAGGCACTAGAATGTATCAAGAAGTGAATCTTTTATTTATTTATTTATTTATTTAATTTTACGTTTATTTATTTATCTTAGAGAGAGAGCGTGTGCGCACACACACGTACACACACACACAAGCAGAGGAAGGCGTAGAGAGAGAGAGAGAGAGAGAGAGAGAGAGAGAGAGGGAGGGAGACACAGAATCTGAAGCAGGCTCCAGGCTCTGAGCTGTCAGCACAGAGCCTGACGTGGGGGCTCAAACTCACAAACTGTGAGATCATGACCTGAGCAAAAGTCAGACGCTTAACTGACTGAGCCATCCAGGCGCCCCGTAAGAAGTGAATCTAATGGTCATTAATCAGCTAGTATCTACCGAACATTTGCAGCACTGGGCCCTGGGACAGGTGCACAGTGAATGGAAATGTATGTAGCAAGTCCTAGAATGAGGGAATAAAAGAGGGGTTGGGAGGACAGAAAGGAGGAAAACAAAAATGCCAGGAGGCAGTGCAAATTTATTGAGGTCGCGATATACCAGATATTTCATAAATATCATCTGTAATCTCCATGGTGGGAGTTATTACTCATCTCAACTCCTCCTTGCTTAAGGACTAATAATGTGTATTCGTAGGCTGCTTACTTTACCCCCATAGACCTCAATTTCCTCAACTCCTGCCACATGTCATTGCTGGGAGGATTGAGTTCTGTTCTAAGCACTTTGCTTAGAAAAGCAAGCCCTCAATCAATGTCATCATGATTACACCATAGGAGGAAGCTGAGGCTGAGAGAGGAGCGGTGACTAGTCCGGTGCCACATAGCCATGGGGAGGAAGAGCTGGCTTATGTTCTCTGTTCCACTCCACAATCTGTGATACAGGAAAGGTTAAAGTGGAAGCTTTGCCCTTCACAGCAAGCCTGTGGCCTGGACTTGGCTGTCCTCTCTGCCCTGGAGAAGCAAGGCCACCTGTCTAACGCAGGATGACTCCAGGTTACCTGTGGCTGTGTGCATGGCCAGCCCAGAAAGGGCACTTGGAGAGAGGGCCGACCTTGGTTTTCCTCTGAGGGCTGGAGAGCTGGGCCAAGGCTCATCTTGTCAGGTTTGAGCCCTTGGACAAGTACCTCCTCCTTTCAGCTGTTTCCTTGTCTGAAAAGAGGGCTGCCAATGTTTTTCTGCCCCATAGGGCTGCTGTGGGGATTGAGCAAGTTAAAGACTGGGAAATGGTGTTTCACACAACCCTGTTGTGCTAACAGAAGCATAGTTAAGGCAGGCAACTTTGGGGTGGGATGGGGTGAATATTACAATTTAATTTAATGGGAGGGGCTAAAGGCAGGTAGAATTCATTTAGAAATAAAGATGAACTTTCTTGTATCTCTGGCCATAGGAGTGGTAGGGAATGGGCGAGTGGAGTCAAGAGAGTGAGTCAAGTGATGCAGAGGGGACTCCCGCCCTGAGGTAGGGGTGAGAGTGGCTTAGGTGAGACAAGATCCCCTCCCTATGCTCTCTTCCTCTCTCCCCATTGCTGGGGCAGAAGCACCTAGCAGATCTTTCCACCCAAGGTGGTGTTGTGAGCAGGTGCCTGAACCAGAACTTGGAAGGACTTGTTCTCCACTTGACTCTGACACTTACTTGTTGCACAACTTTGAGCCACTCTCTGGGCCTCAGTTTTCCTAATTATCTCATAAATAATAGAGCAAATGCAGTGTGTCAACTGTGATAACGTGGTTTTGCAAAAGATTATTGTCTTCTAAGACTGCTGGTCAAAGGACTAGGTCGGTGGTGAAGAGGAAGCATCGTAACGGCTGGAATTGTAGGTTACAGTTGACAGCGACCTGCATTCATCTAGTATCTGCACAGATAATGCACCTGGGAACTGTGCTTTGTGGTTTACAGAGCATTTTCAATGGCTTTATCTTATTTAATCATCACAACACCTGAAATTTACAGATCAGGATACGGATCCATTTAACATGCACAACTTACGCAACCTCACACATGGGTCTAGAGCTCTGACTGGAGGTGGGAGTGAAGTGGTCCTGGGCTGCCATCCCAGCTCCAATGGGGCCATGGGCAAGTTACTTTAACTTAGTGCAGAACTTGATGTGAAGTAGGTTTTCAATAAGTGTTAGCCAGCAAACAACCAGAAAACGCAGCTGGGAAGTTGCAGAATTGGGCTTCTGGCTCCTATGTCAGTGCTCTTTGTCCCATAACGAGCTGTTTCATTTCATGACCCTCCTCCCTAGTTCATTTAGCAGCTGAGGCACCCCAGGCTAAAGAAGTGAACTTGTACATTAAGAGGCGGGCAGTGAAGGGGCGCCTGGGTGGCTCAGTCGGTTAAGCGTCCAGCTTCAGCTCAGGTCATGATCTCTCGGTTCATGGGTTTGAGCCTCATGTTGGGCTCTGTGCTGACAGCACAGAGCCTGGAGCCTGCTTCAGATTCTGTGTCTCCTTTTCTCTCTGCCCCTCCCCTGCCCACTCTCTGTCTTTCTCTGTCTCTCAAAAATAAATAAACGTTAAGAAAAATTTAAAAAAAAAAAAAAAAAGGAGGCAGTCAGTGAAGAGGCAGCTTGGTCTCAGATAACCCGAAAGAACTCATGACTGCCCTGGGGTCAAGCACACTGGTTGCCAAAGAGAAAAGCTTCCCTCTAACAAGCCAGTTGCGCTGGTGAAGGAGGAGGCGGGTGCTTGCTGAGGCGGTCACAGAGTGCTGAAATGACAGACAGAGGGCTGGCAGGTCTGTCTCTGGGCAGATGGATCGCCTGATATAGACGTTGGTGCCCAAGCCCTGGGATTGGCCTAAAACAGGTTTGTGTTGACCCACTGGCGGGCTTTGGCATCCTGTCAAACTGCTGTCACCTCTGGACATAAAAATGGTCTCGACGTAGTTCTGGGGCAGTCTGCTGCACTCGGCATGGAAACAGCAGCCATCATGCGGGTGCAAACCAAGCACTACCCCAAGAACTGCCTGCTGACTGTCATGGATCGGTACTCGGCCGTGGTGCGTAACATGGAACAGGTGGTGATGATCCCCAGCCTCCTGCGGGACATGCAGTTTAATGTGCACGGGCACCGGGCCCAGGATGGGGCCCCTGATCTCTACAACTACTTCACCATGCTCAAGGCCATCCGCGTGGATGTGGACCACGGGCTGCTGCCCCGAGAGGAGTGGAGGTCCAAGGTGGCAGATGGCAGGGCCAGCGAGGCTGAGAATGAAGCTGCAAAGACAGAGAAGGATGAGGAGGAGAGGATCTTGGGGCAGCTGGACCTGGAAGCCCAGTTCCACCTGCACTTTTCCAGCCTTCATCACATCCTCACCCACCTTACCCTGAAAGCTGAGGAGGTGACAAGGACATACCAGGAGATAACAGGAGAGGCCAAGTAGGCCTTGGACTCTAGGGAAGGTAACGCTGGCTCATTGGTGGGTGTCAGAGTCCATTGAGGGATATTCCAGGGGAGGTGAGCTGGAGCAGTGCACAGCCCAGTGGGAGAGGGAGAGCCTGGGTCTCAGACAGGTACCCTCACTGCAGGGTATTGAGACCAGGACCTGGGAGGGCTCAAGGCCAGGCCTGTCTTATTCTCTGGACCCAGAATTGGTAAGTAATGGCCACGAACTGCATGGTGATAATAAGAAAGGTGGCCTGTGAATGCATACCTTATGTGCACATATATGTGTTTGTGCATGGGTGCATTTACTAGCAAGTATGTGAATGCTTGGGTCAGCAACTCTGGTTCAAGTTCTGACTCTACCACTAAGGCCTTGGTTTCACTGGCTCACTTCCCTGGGTTTCTGTTTCTTCACTGAATCATAACAGTCTTAGTAAAAACAACTATTGGCACTTCAATAGTTTTATAGTTTAAGAATCACTTGCATATGGGGCACCTGGCTGGCTCAGTGGGTTGAGCCTCTGACTCTTGATTTTGGCTCAGGTCGTGATCCCAGGGTCATGGGACCGAGCCCCATGTAGGGCTCCACGGCGAGTGTGGAGCCTGCTTAGGATTCTCTCTCTCCCTCGCTCAGCCCCTCCCCGCAATGGCACTCTCTCCCTCGCTCTCTCTCTCAAATTAAAAAAAAAAAAAAATCACTTGCATATTAATTTTCTAATGGAACTATCATTCCCTTTTACAGATGAAAAAACTGGGGCCTGAGAAGTAAAAAAGAGTCCCAGGTTACTCAGGAAATGAATGTACCCTGGCTTAACTCAAATCCAGTTCCCTTTCTCTGTGCTAGTGGATTGCCCTAGAACCTTAGAACCCTGCAGCCTGGGCTGGAGAGAAACCCCCTCTATGTGTGTCAACTATACTTTAATTAAAAACAAAACAAAACAGGGGCACCTAGGTGGCTCAGTTGGTAAAGCCTCCAACTTTGGCTCCAACTCTCATGGTTCGTGGGTTCGAGCCCCGTGTCGGGCTCTGAGAGCCTGGAGCCCGCTTCAGATTCTGTGTGTGTGTGTGTCTCTCTCTCTCTGCCCCTTCCCTGCTCTCACTCTGTCCCTCTCTGTCTCAAAAATAAATAAACATTAAAAAAAAAACTAGAGGGGCGCCTGGGTGGCGCAGTCGGTTAAGCGTCCGACTTCAGCCAGGTCACGATCTCGCGGTCCGTGAGTTCGAGCCCCGCGTCAGGCTCTGGGCTGATGGCTCGGAGCCTGGAGCCTGTTTCCGATTCTGTGTCTCCCTCTCTCTCTGCCCCTCCCCCGTTCATGCTCTGTCTCTCTCTGTCCCAAAAATAAATAAATGTTGAAAAAAAATTATTAAAAAAAAAACAAAAAACTAGAAAATCCAATCTGTTAGTGTCAACTTTAGCAACAAAATAGAAAAGAATCCGCACCCAACTCCTTCAAAGACGAGAGCAGCCATTCTGCACCATGTTTGAGCACACCGTAACCTGATGTTCATGGAGGCTATCTGGTACAGCAGAAGTTAAAAAATCTGGGCTCAGGTCTTGGGTCTACCACTGACCCTGTATGACCCCAGACAACTTCACCTGTCTGCCTTGCAGTTTCCCTGTGAGTGAAAGGCGGAAGTGAAACTAGCTGTTACCGCAGCTCTGACACCCCAACTCTTACACCGCTAACTGCATTGCCAGATTTCCCTACAGCAATGAGCTGCTGCGTTGTTTTTCCTAACTAAATAGGCATGTTGTATGAATTTATACTGACTCGGTTTTTTAAATTTCGGCTCTCCACAGATCCCTTTAAGTGGCAGAGGGCAGACTCTGATGAGGACACGGAACACTTCGCTAGCTCTGACGCAGACCAGAAAGGCCTGGACCTGCCGCCGGAAGCAAACAAAGGCGACTTGGCTCTCTGGGATGCTTCTCTCGCTCTGAGCACCAGCTTGTGGACTTGGCACCAGGTCACCGTTAGGATGCCTGCTGTTATTCACAGCTCCCCTCACCCTCTTAGCAGCTTGGGGTGGTGGCCAGTGCTTCATGAGGGGCTAGGTATTACCTGGCCAGTGTGGTATGCCAGAAAGGACGTAGGTTTTAGCATCTGACCCAACTGAAATTCACATCCTTTCTCTGGGCAGTCATTTACCATGTGATCTTGGACGTTAATTCAACTCACCGGGGCCTAAATTTCCTCATCTATAAAATGTAATTCAACTCACCGGGGCCTAAATTTCCTCATCTATAAAATGGGATGGTATTACCTCACAAGATTGTTATGGAAATTAAAGATGATGAATCAAAAGCACCTGGCATGTGAGTGCTATTATTATAGGTTGACTTTCTCCCACCCTTACCATGTATTTGCTCTAGTCCTTGCTTTTTACCCTCCAGAACTAAGGCATAGCAAAGTCCCTTGGGATGAATGGTTCACACTCATGTACCTGCCAACCACAAGTGAACTATAAACGTATTTATTGCAGTAGCAGTAAAAAACCCAAAACTTTGTACTTATATATATCTTCATTAGCTTAAAAAAAATTTGTTTCATATTTGAGAGAGAAGAGAGCGAGTAGGGGAGGGGCAGAGAGACAGAGACAGAATCCAAAGCAGGCTCCAGGCTCTGAGCTGTCAGCACAGAGCCCGATGTGGGGCTTGAGCTCACGAGCAGTGAGATCATGACCTGAGCCACCCAGGTGCCCCTATCTTCATTAGGTTCTGAAGTAATTTCTCAGACATAATTTCATTTTTAACAAGTGAGACCCAAGAGAATAGATGGAACTCATCTGATTTTGTCCAGAAACCACATGCGTATATTCATTCTAATTTGATATAATGTATTGAGAAATAATTTTATTAATCTCCCCAAACCAATCTGATTATAAAATCTGAGCTTGCAAACAAACACATTTTGGATAAACATTTGGATTTGGGAAGTGATAAAGGGTAAATTCGTTCCAGTTAGGTGGGGTTTTTACCTTTAATCACACCAAGCTCTGCTGTAGACAATGTTAGCTGCTGAGCCCACTTTCTCCTGGGTGATCCCTGGATCATAACCAAAGACCCCTTTGCAGTATCAGTGTTCCAACAGTCCTGCTCTCGAGTCTCCTCCTAAACCACCCTTTATGTTGATTGTTGCAGAGAGCTCAGAAATCCAAGCCTGACTGCGCTATTCCACTAAAAAGCCTTTAGTGACTTCCCACCACCTATAGAATCAAGCTCAAATTATTCTGCAAATTCAGAAAACCCTCCATAATCTGGGTTACTTTATTTTGCTTTTACCAGCACTGGGAACAGGTAAGCTTTTTCTGTAATCGGCCATATATTAAAGAGTGTAGCTTTTGCGGGCCATGACATCTGTCACAACTACTCAACTCTGTCATTATAGCATGGAAGCAACCAGAGACAGGCAAACAAGCATGGCTATATTCCATGGCTTATTGGAATGCAGTGGGCAACATTGGGCCCACAGGCTGGTTTGCTAACTCGACTCGACTTCATTTTATTTTTTGAGAGAGAATCTTAAGCAGGCCCCCAAATCAAAAGTCAGGAATGCTTGACTGAACCACCCAGGTGCCCCTAAACTCCATTTTATTTTATAAAAAAAAATTTTTTTTTAATGTTTATTTATTTTTGAGAGAGACAGAGAAAGAGAGAGAGAGAGAGAGAGAGAGAAAGCAAGCAGGGGAAGGGGAGGGAGAGAGGGAGACAACAGAATCTGAAGCAGGTTCCAGGCTCTGAACTGTCAGCACAGAGCCTGAAGCAGGGATTGAACCCACGAACTGTGAGAACACGACCTGAGCTGAAGTTGGAGGCTTAATTGACTGAGCCACCCAGGGCCCCCACCTAAACTCCACTGTAAATCTGCCAGATGTCTTCTTAAAATTGGGTGAATGGAAACGGACCATTCTCCAGTGAATTATTTTTCTTATGACAAAAAGGAGTCAAGAGTGTTCATGATGACCATTTTAATCACAAAGTGTTAACATACAGATTAACATAAACTTCAGGTATCATAGAAACATGTTTCACAAAATTCAGACATAACTGGTATCAGTGAAACCAAAGTAAGCATTTTGGAGACTTCAACGCACTGGATGGAATTCTTCAAGAAAGTCACCATAAGTTTTCTTATCTATAAAAAGGAAAGATCACAAAAAAAATTATTTTCAAATTAGGTTTTATTTTTATTAAACATTTTTTTCCGGGGCGCCTGGGTGGCGCAGTCAGTTGAGCGTCCGACTTCAGCCAGGTCACGATCTCGCGGTCCGTGAGTTCGAGCCCCACGTCGGGCTCTGGACTGATGGCTCAGAGCCTGGAGCCTGTTTCCGATTCTGTGTCTCCCACTTTCTCTGCCCCTCCCCCGTTCATGCTCTCTCTCTGTCCCAAAAATAAATAAACGTTGAAAAAAAAATTTTTTTTTTCCTATGTTTATTTACTGTTGAGAGAGACAGAACACAAGTCGGAGACGGTCAGAGAGAGAGGGAGACACAGAATCTGAGCATGCTCTGGGCTTAGAGCTGTCAGCACAGAGCCCAAATGTAGGGCTCAAACCCAGGAACCATGAGATCATGACCTGAGCTGAAGTCAGATGCTAAACCAATTAAGCCACTCAGAAGCCCCTTAAGTTATGTTTTAAAAATCGTATTTCCTAAAAAAAAATTAACAGTTAATATTCTCGTAGACAGAAAACTCCTCTAAGAATTTCCTTAGGTTCTTGTCCTCAACCATAGCTTGGCAATCCCTGAGACACTGTTTTACTGGATGAAGGGTAACTTTGGAAGACTCTGGTGACATCCAGATGGCTGCCCAGAGGGACAGAGCGCTGCCAGGGGGCCCTGGCTGACGGGGTAATGGAAGGAATAAACAGGGAGGAGCACAGGTCAGCTGCAGGACCAGGAGTCGAGGTGGTCAAGCTTTCCATGTCCCTGCTGTCAGTGCAAGAGGCTCTTAGCACACCTGCCACTGATATGCTGCTCAGAGACAGAATGAGTCTGTAAGGCTACACAGGCTCCCACTGACAGAGGGAGCTAGTATAAACAGGAGGCAATGAGCCACAGGCCTGGGACCGAGGACTGCTCTGCCACTGGGTCTGTTAGGAATCACGGTTTCCAAGATTCCAATGCTAACGTGCATTTGCCTACTCCCCATCCCTGATATATCCATTATTCATGGCTTTGTACTCTAGCCTTTGAATTCTTCATTGGTAAAGAAAGCTATACCTTTTTGATCCACCATGAACATCACATATGTGACTAAAGGCTATGGGAATATTAAATAGAGTAATAAAATTTTAGAGCTAAATAGGACATTAGAGACCATCCTTTAGTATAATAAAATTTAAATGCTTAATATTACACATTTTTGTGAATATGTAAATATTTAAATATCTCTTTAAAATCTATGTAAGTTCAAAGTTTTTCTACATTCGTTCATTCATTCCTTCACATATATGTACATCTGTATTACGTATATGTATTAAAATACAAACAAGACAACGGTTATATTACAATCATATTCATAGTTGAAGAGTGGTAAGTAGAATGTACTAAGGAAATTCCTGTCTGTAGCTGGGCCAAGGCTTCTTTGAGATGATGAATCTTAGGTTGGAATTTGCTAGATGGACAGGTAAAAATGGAGGAAGAGGACGATCAAGAAGGTACAGAGTTGAGCATTACCCAGGATATAGGGCAGATTTAGGACACAGAATTTCACAAGGCAGGAGATGACTGACAGGAGATGAGACAGGTTTTTGTGTACATCAGATCAGCTATTATTTATTGCTTACTAGTATAGGCTTTGTACTAGAGGGCTGGGGAAACAAAGATGAAGCTACAGTCTAGTGAGGGAGACAGACATGTACATGTTATGCGGTAGATAAAAGGTGTGGGCAAAGTCTTTCTAGCAGGCAATTAGCTCAGCCTGGGGAAATGAGCCCTCCTAAACAGTCTGGATTTTGTCCAACAGGCAAGAGATAGCTACTGTAAGCAATGCCTATTATTATGCAGAGCCACATTTATCCAGAGACATGATCTTCAGTAAGACTGAAGGCAGAGGTGTGCTGGAGGCAAGTGCAAGAGTTCAAGCAAGAGATTATAAGGGTGTGAACTGGGGTAGGGGCAGTGGGAGAGAGATGGGAGTTTAGGATTGAGAAATAGGAAGTAGAACGGTAAGACTTGAGGACTATTGAGAGGTCACAGAAAGACTGGAAGACACTTCCCAGGCTTCTGGCTGGAGTAACCAGGTGGACAACAGTGCCACTCACCGATGCAGAACACAGAACAGAAGTCTGCACAGGCAGAGGGGACATAAAATCTGTTTGCTATCTGAGGGACACAGAGGTACTCGGCTAGGAACTGGATATACAAATTCAAGAGAATCCTAATACATAGGCAATGATGTGAGAGTCAACAGAATACTGAATGTACCTGAAGCCACGGGCATGTATAAGATTAACCAGGGCAAATGATACAGGGTAAGAAAGAGGTTCACTATAGGTAACTTGAAATACCTTTCTATTTTTTTATGTTTATTTATTTAATTTTGAGAGAGAGAGAGAGAGAGAGAGAGAGAGAGAGAGAGACAGAAACACAGAATCCAAAGCAGTCTCCAGGCTTTGAGCAGTCAGCACAGAGCCTGATGCGGGGCTTGAACCCATGAATCGTGGGATCATAAAGTCGGACGCTTAACCGACTGAGCCACCCAGGTGCCCCTGAAACACCTTTTTCAAAAAATAATAAATCAAATAAATAAATGAAATACCTTTTTCAGGAAAATCCTCTGGATGTGATTTTACATATGCAAACATATCATGGTCCTTCACAGCATACATATAATCTTGACGTTTTAAAAGATAATATCCAATAAAGACAAAAGAAGTAACATATAGAAGCTGGCGATGTAAACCTGAAATTCAAACAATAAATTCCAAAGAAAGCAAAAATCCATCAATGTGTATTTAAAATCACAGCTTTGCAGTTCAGATATGTAATTTATTGTTATTTCTTCCACCATTCTTTAAAAAAAGGTTTTTCTACATGGCTCTTTTGCAAAAACAGCCTTGACCCTGACATCAATTATGAAAACCAACATTAAATCTACAAACATAACTATGAATAGAATCCATGTTTATTTATTCATTCATTTATTCACTTATGCAAACGAACTCAAGATTTTTCAAATTTAGGTTTTATAAATTTCTTTATGGGAAAAGGTGGATTAAGTACAAAATCCTGAAGATCTAAACTAACTTGTATTCCAGGACCTGTTCAGGATGTGATGTGACAGAGATGAAGTCCTTTATAAATGCTCAAAAAGCAGTTTGGTTTGTCTCCATACACCAATTTGTATCTGCATATTTACTGGTTACCAAAGCAGCCAGCTACACTATCAATTCTCTTCTTACCTTCTAAATTTTGTACCATATGTATGAGTACCTATTCGAAAACTAGATTTAAAAAATCATCCTATTATAATGAGACTGGGGAGGATCAAATCATGTGATCTAGGGAAAGCCAAAATTAAAAAAAAAATTTTTTTTTAACGTTTATTTATTTTTGAGACAGAGAGAGACAGAGCATGAGGAGGGGCAGAGAGAGAGGGAGACACAGAATCTGAAACAGGCTCCAGGCTCTGAGCGGGAAAGCCAAAATTTAAAGTCTGAATGGGAGATCCGAAGGTCTGAACTTTATATACAGAAACATCTTTTAAAAAAGGCTAACCACAGGTTTGATTTTCTAGCTATGCCCCAGAATTCTATCCCCAGCCCTCTTCTTCTTATCCCACATATATTGCTTTGAAGAATTCATTTATTCCTATAGTTTTACTTACCATCCATGTTCTAGTGACCTGCAAGTATGTCTGACTCAGACACCCAAGGTGAGTAACAGATATATCCAAATGTTTGACACGTGTGTTCACCTGCATATCCCCAAACGAACTTCCTTCCTTCCTAATCACCTTTTGTAAGACCAATCACCCAGGAAATCAAGTCCTGGGTAATCACAGTACTCATTCCTTTTTTTGAATGCTCTTTCCCCACATTCTGTCACTGAGTCCTGTCAATTCTACCTTGTAAATATTTCCTTGCCTCACTTCAGGGAACTCAATCTCCCTTTTATCTCATTTTCTACTCTGCACTTATCCCAGTCTGTACCCTGTCACTAGAGGAATTTTAACAAAAATACAAACCTAGCTTGTCAGCCCTTTCTCCTTCAATTATACCCAATAGGAGACCAAACTCCTAGATAATGACCTCCCAGGTCTCTCATGAACTGACTCTTCCATCTTTATCTAACATTCCCTGATACGCACATTGTGTTCCAGCAATACTGAACTACTTCTATTTTTATTTTTAATTAATTTTTAGAGAGAGAGAGCAGGGGAGGGGCAGAGAGAGAATCCCAAGCAAGTTCTTTGCTATCAGTGCAGACCCCAATGTGGACTTGAACTCCCCAACCATGAGATCGTGACCAGAGCAGAAATCAAGGGTCAGACACTTAACTGACTGAGCCACCCAGGCACCCCATGATACTGAACTACTTTTTTTTTTTTTTAATTTCTCTTTGAGAGACAGAGACAGACAGAGTGCAAGCAGGGAGGGGTAGAGAGAGCGGGAGACACAGAATCCAAAGCAGGCTCCAGGCTCTGAACTGTCAGCACAGAGTATGAAGCAGGGCTTAAACCCACGAACTGTGAGAACAGGACCCGAGCTAAAGTAGGACATTTAACCGATTGAGACACCCAGGCGCCCAATACTGAACTGCTTTTAATTCCTCATACCACCCACTGGTTATTTCTCTGCCCAGACAACCTCTGCCCCCATCCTTCAAGATTCAATTCAGACATCACTTCTGCTAAGAAGTCATCCCAGAATTTTCCTTAACAGGGTTAAAACAGGGTGAACTCCTCTCTATTAGCATGTTAAATGCTATACAGATTATTTCTATCTACTACCCCGCAAAGCCAATGTTTAATTCATTTTTGTGTACCAGCACGTAGACAGCACTTAATATTTAATAAATGGATAAAAGGTCTTGGGCAAGTCAATTTACTACCTCTAAAACAAAGATGATACCTATCCTATCGTTCTCATGGCAGTATTATATAAACCAAAAGAAAATGCGTGTAAAAATATTTTTGGAAAAACGTGTAAAACAATAAAAATTCAAAATAGTACTACAATCTGGGACTGGACAGGGTTCAGGCTCTTTCGCATTCTCCCTGACCCCAAACAGCCATCACTCCCCCTAATGGGCCACCTGCAATACAGCAAAGTGTGCTGAGTTCTTCTTCTATATGCCACTGGACGACACAGACACAAAGACCTAGACTCTCTATACTTATGTATATTCCTCATAGGAAAAGATTCCCTGAATGTTTCAGATGGTGATGTTAGTGTCCCAGCCCTCAAGGGCATGGTTTGGCCCCTTCCCAAGTCCTCCTTTCCTTAACCTCTTCTCTCCCTCTCAGTGGTGGCCTCCCTCCCACCACATGCACAACCCCTCCACAATCGTTTTCCCTTTATTAAGTGAATTAAAAAAATTTTTTTAGGTTTATTTATTTTTCAGAGAGAGAGAGAGAGAGAGAGAGAGAGAGAGACAGACAGACAGACAGAGCATGGGTGGGGGAGTGGCAGAGAGAGGGAGACACAGAATCTGAAACAGGCTCCAGGCTCTGAGCTGTCAGCACAGAGCCCAGTGCAGGGCTCAAGCTCACGGACCACGAGATCATGACCTGAGCCGAAGTCGGACGCTCAACCGGCTGAGCCACCCAGGCTCCCCAAGTGAATTTAAACTTGGAAGCCATGGTGTTCTTTGCAGAACACCATTAACTACTGATATATTATACTAGAAATCAATAAATATATTTAATTTTGTGGTAGACACTTAGATACCAACTGACTATAAATTTAGAGCAGGCAAGTGGTAACTACTATCAGTGGTTTAGAACTTGCGATGGGAGAAAAGCTCAAGAAAAAAATTCTATTTAATATTTTCTGCTAACTTGAAAAAGATCTGCACAATTTGATTTCATTTACAGAATATTCCAATGTTACCCACAGAATGCCAGATACTTTCCACGGCTATAGTTTGAAAATCCACCATATCTTTCTCCTTCCCCACTCCTCTGTCACAGCTGTTACCCAACATGCATAAACTTATACGATTTGGCCTTTTAAATGGATATGCTTGTCTGATTTGTGAGTCTTTCAAGGCCTGGGACCATGTTTTAGACTTCCTTGTAATCTACATACATTTAGTTATTCAATACTTACTGAATACTGCTATATGACTGTCATTAAACTAGACAAACATAATGTGCTTCAGTAAATGCTGCTGAGAACCATTTCAATAAAGTTCTCAAGACCGAGGAAGCCCCAGGGAACTCAGGAACTCTAACCCCTAGGCCCTAGGTTAAGGGCTTTATACATCATCTCATCTAGTTCTCACAGCCACACAGAGGTAGATATTATCTCTATTTCATATGTAAGGAAACTAAAGCTCAAAGAGATAATTAACTTCCCCAGAATTGAATGGCTAGTAGAATGGAGTGGTGTCAAACCCAAAATCATGTGCTCTTGACCACTGTGTTCTTCCTCTGGAATAGTATCTCTCCAATCTGTACCTCCTCTGTGCTCCCAAAGTGCTCTCTGCTCACCTACTTCTATGAAAATACATTATCTGTCATGCCTAGACCCATAATGGACTGTTCACTTGTCTGACTCGACTAGGAGCTCTTCAAGGGCAGGGACGGTATTCCTCACCCCATATACCTGGTATGTAACCCTTCCTGGCACAAAGAAAGAACTTAGTAAATGCTGAACAAACAAATATATGGTAAACTGTTTGCATAACAACAGCTAAGGAATAGAAACTTTGTCTAGTACCTTCTGTAAGCCAGGCATTTTATCTCTAGAATCTCACTTAATTCCCACAACAAATATGCAAAGATTAATTACTCTCATTTTACAGATGAAGAAATTTTGCCTCTGAATGGCCGACCAAGTAACTTGTCCAAGCTAACACAGATAGGAAAGAGAGGAGCAAGGCCATCGAATTGCAAAGTGCAGCTGTGACAGGCTGGGGCAAATGTGGAGTGGTGATGAAAAGGGAGAAAACCTCATCTCCCCAGAGGCAGAAGTAGACAAAGCCCACTCCTTTGGATGGAGGAGGGTCATGTCTAAGGGAGATGGGATTTCAATACTATTTGAGCACTGGAAACGCTAAGATTTGGTGAGCTGAAAGCTGGACTTCAGGCATGACATACAGCTGCAAGGTGGCCAAAAGAGGAACAAATGAAGTGATTCCTGGTCGCCTGAACCACCGTATTAGCTTTCTTCTAAACTGAGTTCCTCGGCTCCAATCAGTGCTTTGCACTGACAAAGGTGACCTTCTTTTTAAAATACAAGGCCTGGTGCCCCTGGGAGGCTCAGTCGGATAAGCATCTGACTCTTGATTTCGGCTCAGGTCATGTTCTCCAGGGTTCCTGATTTCAAGCCCCATGTGAGGCTCTATGCTGACAGCAAAGGACCCGCTTGGTATTCTCTCCATGCCCCCTGTGCCCCTCCCCACTCACGTGTGCTCTCTCTCTCTCTCAAAATAAATAAATAAACATTTAAAGGAAAAAACAAAACAAAACACAAGGCCTGGGGGACCTGGCTGGCTCAGTGTGTAGAGCATCTGACTCTTCATGTCACAGTCATGAGTTCAAGGCCCATGTTGGGCATGGAGCCTACTTAAAACACAAGCCCTGCTTACTGCATCTCTCCACTCCCCATCTGCCAATAGCTCTCAAAAGCTAAAAAGGTTCCTGTCTGCCTAGAGTATAATGTGCCCTGATCTACCTAAATCTCCTTCTTACCCTCATTATCCTATTCTATACACTCAATCATCAAACTGTTCCCCATTCAGAGGCCCTTACCTCCATTTACTTCCACTAGCTTCTCAAAGGCCTGAAAAACTCTCCTAGAATTCGATAAATCATAGCTAAGTTCAAACACACCTCTTCCAGGGGCGCCTGGGTGGCTCAGTTGGTTAAACAACTGACTTCGGCTCGAGTCACGATCTCACAGTTCGTGGGTTTGAGCCCCACGTCAGGTTCTGTGCTGACAGCTTAGAGCCTGGAGCCTGCTTCGAATTCTGTGTCTCCCTCTCTCTCTGTTCTTCCCTTGCTCATGCTCTGTTTCTCTCTCTCCTTCAAAAATAAAGAAAAACATTTAAAAAAAGACAGCTCTTCCAAAGCTTCCCTCCTCTTTTCCCTTTGGAAATCCACTGCCCTTTGCCCAGCTACTGTGTCAGCCATTATCTGACAGGAGGCCACTGACATGCTACTAGAAAATACAGCCCAGTGGTTTTATCCTCTCCTACTCAAAGGGGGTCTCTAGACTAGCATCATCAACAGTATCTGGGAGTTTGTAAACATCACGCTTCTCTCCAGACTTGATAAATCAGAATCCACATTTTAAAAAGATCCCCAGGTTACCAGTATGTACATTAAGTTTGAAAAGCACTACTTTCAAATACAGACTTGAGGTCTAAAAACAGGCTACTTAGGAGCGTCTGGGTGGCTCAGTGGGTTAAGTGTCCGGCTTCGGCTCAGGTCATGATCTCCCCGTTCCTGGGTTCGAGCCCCCATAGCAGGCTCTGTGCCGACACCTCGGAACCTGGAGCCTGCTTTAGATTCTGTGTCTCCCTCTCTCTCTGCCTTCCCCCCTGCTGTCTCTCTCTCTCTCTCTCTCTCAAAACTAAATAAACATTAAAAAAAATTAAAAACAGGCTACCTAACAACCATATGACCTTGGGCAAGTTGCATTAACCCCTCTGAAGCTCAATTTCCTCATTGAGGACCTGGCAGTTCAATCCTGGGTTCTTCACAGACTCACTGTGGGGCCTTGGGTTTCATTGCCCTCAATTGTTAAGTGCCACACTTTGGCCCTATCGGGTTCTGAAGAGCTCCCGGGACACGGATGCCCCAGGGAGGCGAGGCGGGGCCTGTTAGGTGAAAAGGCCCGGAAAAGCGAAAGGACCTTGGGCAGCCTATGGAGGAACCAACCCACAGCCCTGAGACCCCCTCTCCTCCCAGCCGATCCCGCCCGCGCAGCCCTCACCGGCAGTCACCACCGGCCTTCGCCGGATCGCGTTATCAATCAGGCCGGAGCAGTAGCCCAAGAAACCCATGTAGACGAGTCTCGGGTCGGTCAGCTTGGGCGGTGGGAGGCTCCGGGCCTCATCCGGCAGGAACTGTAAGGGCACTCGGCCCGGCCGTCCGCTCATCATGGTGATGCCGTTCCCACTGGAGGCCTAGCCTCGGACCGCCAACTACAAAGAAAACCACCAGGACCACCGCCTCGGCCCAAGCCGCGAGCTTTCTCCTCCGAGAGCCCGGCTGAAGGGCATGGCGCAGGGCGGTACAGCGCCCATACGCTTCCCCGTGCGCGCTGCTGCAGGGACCCCGCACACGAAGTTCCGGGTTATCAAATGGCCGGTGCTGCTTGCCCTCCCGCCCGCGCTGATGCTGGCGGGTAGGGTTTCCTGGGCTTGGTACCGCGGGGTCTAGGGTACACCAAATGAGCAGAGCTCAGAGACTAGTAGATACTGCTTTTTTTTGTTTGTTTTGTTTTGTTTTTTGTTCTCGACGCCCCCCGCCCGAATTGCCTCTCTTTCCCCCTCCCTTGAATGGCCCTTCAGGCCGAATTGATCTTTGTATTCAACACCCACAAGTAGGTTTGACGGATCGTTCTAAGAAACGTAATTAATCAAAATCATAAAAGCTAGTTTCATTTGCTGAATTTCCCGTTGTTCACAGGCACACCTTCCAAAGCCTAAAATTAAGATCCAGCCAGCAACAAAGAATTCAGAGAACATCAGGATTGGATCATTTAGCCAAACTCTTGAAAGTCAGCTTGGGTGGCAGCACCCTAAAAATTTTCACCTCTGAGTCTTTACGTCCTTGCACGTAGCTCAAGGAAAAGGTGTTCCCCACAGGTTTGAAGAATGAAAGAAGGAATTTATAACATTCTGCCAAGTAATTGCCAAGTCTTTGCTTCCCTACCTCCTCCAGTAATGGGGAGCTTCTACTTTTGAACAGCTCTCTTTCGAAAACCCTTCCTGATTTGAGTGACAATGTCTTCTTTTCGTGTTCATTCATTAGTGAGGTCAACATTTTACCTAGATAAATGCTGATTAAACCAGAGATTAATGCAAAAGTATACGTATCAGAGGTATTGAGCTCCAAAGTGGAAGAATTAAATATCAGTTAAGAATGATTAAATAAAGGATGGACCTTTTGTGTCTCATAAAATTCACTCCCAGATCTATAATATTTCAAGTTAGGATTTCCCTAGGTAATGTATATTGGGAGTTGCCTGGAAAGCAGCAAATGTTTCAAAGTTTCACACTCTTTGATCCAGTAATTACAGAGCTGGAAATCAGTCCTATGGAAATAGAATGACATATAATAAAGCTGTTTTACAATTTTTAAAAAAACCTCAGTGTTTATTTTTAAAACTACATCAAAAGAAGGGAAACCACTTAAAATTTCCCATAGTAAGATTGTGTAAATTTTGAATACTAAATGAACTCTTAGGCAAACACTTAAAACTATTTAAATGATATTTACACATTCTTCTCCCCCACATTTTTCTAAGTCCAATCTGGGACAAGATAACAAATACCCATATTCTACCACTCAGAATTCACAACCATTAATGTTTTGTCATATTTATTTTTAACCTTTTTTTTTTTAATTTTTTTTTCAACGTTTATTTATTTTTGGGACAGAGAGAGACAGAGCATGAACGGGGGAGGAGCAGAGAGAGAGGGAGACACAGAATCGGAAACAGGCTCTAGGCTCTGAGCCATCAGCCCAGAGCCCGACGCGGGGCTCGAACTCACGGACCACGAGATCGTGATCTGGCTGAAGTCGGACGCTTAACCGACTGTGCCACCCAGGCACCCCGATTTTTAACCTTTTTTTAAAGGAAATAAAACACTATAAATAAAGCTTAAGTCCCCTCTCTCTTCTTCCCCAGAGAACCACTGTCATAGTTTAGTATATATACTTCCAATTCACTTTTTATATTTTTACATATATTTAATATCATGTTATGTGTGTTTGTTATGTTTTTTTACCCAAATAGTATAATTCATTGTTCCTCTTTTCTCTCACTTTTATCATTGCATGCAATGATTCATTCCTTTTTTTTTTTTTTTTGAAAGTTTACTAATTTATGTTGAGAGAGAGTGCATAAACGAGCAGGGGAGGGGCAGAGAAACAGGGAGAGAGAGAATCCCAAGCAGGCTCCACGCTGTTAGCACAGAGCCCGACATGGGGCTTAATCTCACCAACTGGGAGAACATGACCTGAACTGAAATCAAGAGTGGAACACTTAACCAACTGAGCTACCTAGGCACCCCTGATTCATTCATTTTGACTACTGTATAATATTCCATCATATAAATATGTCACATTTAATTTATCCATTACCCTTTTGATGGATATTTAGATTGTTTTCAGTTCCTTGAACATCTATACTCTAAGCCTATACTCTAGTGTCCAGAGAAACTTGAATACATGTACTAGGATTAGGAGATGTACAAGAATATATGCAGGAGTAGAAGCACCTGAGTGATTCCGTCGATAAGTGTCTGACTTTGGCTCAGGTCATGATCTCATGGTTCATGGGTTCAAGTCCCACGTAGGACAGCCCAGAGCCCAGAGCCTGGAACCTGCTTCAGATTCTGTTTCTCCCTCTTTCTCTGCCCCTCCCCCACTCACGCTCTGTCTCTCTCTGTCTCTCAAAAATGAATAAATGTCAAAAAAAGAAAAAGAATATTCACAGGAATAATAGCCATTTATAATTCTCCCAAACTGGAAACATCCTAAATGTCCGTTAAGAACGGAATAGAAGGGGCTCCTTGGGTGGCTCAGTTGGTTAAGTGTCCAACCTCAGCTCAGGTCATGATCTAAAAATTTGTGAGTTCTAGCCCTGCATTGGGCTCTCAGCTGTCAACACATAGCCCACTTATCCTCAGTCCCCCTCTCTCTGCCCCTCCCCTGCTTGCACTCTCTCTCACAAATAAAAACATTAAACAAACAAACAAACAAACAAAAAGAAAAGAAGGGGCACCTGGGTGGCTCATTCGGTTAGGAAACTGACTCTTCATTTTGGCTCAGGTCATGATCCCAGGGTTGTGGGATCAAGCCCCAAGTAGGGCTCCATGCTGAGTTTGGGGCCTGCTTGAGATTCTCTCTCTCTCTCTCTCTCTCTCTCTCTCTCTCTGCTCCTCTCCCCTGCTTTTGCTCTTTCTCTATAATAATAATAATAATAATAAAAAACAGAAAATAAATTGTGGTATTTTCATAGGAAGGTGTATCTATGCATTGGTATGATGAATCTCAAAAAAGAGAGTCATGTTAAAAAAGGGAATAAACATAAAGGAATAAGAGATAAGTTACAGGAGAATATTTAATTCCATTTATATAAAGTTCAGTGTTAGGCAAAAATATATTGTTTAGAGATACACATGTTGGTAAATTTGGAAAGAAAAGCAAGAGAAGGATTAACATAAATATTCAGGATTATTATCTCTGGGGAAGGAGAAGCACACATAAGGCCTTTATGGTATTAATAATATTCTATTTCTAAGGTGTGGTGGGTACATGAGTGTACATTTTATTATTTTTGACTTTACATGTGCATTACACACTTTTGGGTTTATGATATATTTAATGTAATAATAAATTTATATTGCTACATTAACATTTTAACTTTTTTATTATGGTAAAAAATACATAGTATTAAATTTACCATCTTAACCATTTTTAAGCATACAGCTCATTAGTATTAAGTATATTCACATCGTCATGCAACATATCTCTAGAACTCCTTCATCCTGCAAAACTGAAACTCTACACCCATTAAACACTAATTCCATGTCCCTCTTCCCCCCAGCTTTGGCAGCCACCTCTCTACTTTTCTGTTTCTATGATTCTGACTTCTGTAGATACTTCATATGTATGGAATTATATAATATTTGTCCTTTTGTGACTGGCTTATTTCACTTACCATAATGTCTTTGAGATGAAATCATATTGCTGCATGTGACAGGATTTTCTTCCTTTTGAGGCTGCATAATATTCCATCACAAAAAGTAGACACTACATTTTTTTTATCCATTCATCTGTCAATGGACATTTGTGTAGCTTCCACCTTTTACCTATTGTGAATAATACTGCAATGAAAATAAGTTTGCAAATATCCCAAGGTCCTGCTTTGAGTTCTTTTAGATATATCCCAGAAGTGGGATTGCTGAATCCTATGGTAATTCTATTTTTTATTTTTTTGAGGAACCTCTCTACTGTTTTCCATAAGGCTGCACCATTTCATGTTCCCACAGTGCCTAAGGATTCCAAGTTCTCCACGTTCTTACCTACACTTGCTGTTTTCTGTTCTTTTGATAGAGGCCATCCTGTTGAATGTGAGCTGTTATCTCATTGTGGTTTTGATTTGCATTTCTCTTATGATTAGTGATGTTGAGCTTCTTTTCATACACCAACTTATTGGCCATGTCTATATCTTCTTTGGGGAATTGTCTGTTCAAGTCCTTTGGTCATTTAAAATTCATGTTATTTGGTTCTTTTTGTTGTTGGGTTGTGGAAGTTCCTTATACATTCTAGCTATTAATCCCTTACCAGATATAGATTTGCAAATATTTTCTCCCATTCCAGAGGTTGCCTTTTCACTATGCTGATTATTTCCTTTGATATGCAGAAATTTTTTAAGTTTTTGTCATTCTTTTTTTCTTTTTTCTTTTTTTCTCATACATTTTATTTTATTTTATTTTTCAATATATGAAGTTTATTGTCAAATTGGTTTCCATACAACACCCAGTGCTCATCCCAAAATGTGCCCTCCTCAATACCCATCACTCACCCTCCCCTCCCTCTGACCCCCCATCAATCCTCAGTTTGTTCTCAGTTTTTTTTTTTAATATATGAAATTTATTGTCAAATTGGTTTCCATACAACACCCAGTGCTCATCCCAAAAGGTGCCCTCCTCAATACCCATCACCC
>NW_024412411.1:7333620-7398558 GCF_014898765.1 Herpailurus yagouaroundi
GGCTGCACCAATTTGCATTCCCACCAACAGTGCAAGAGGGTTCCCGTTTCTCCACATCCTCTCCAGCATCTATAGTCTCCTGATTTGTTCATTTTGGCCACTCTGACTGGCCTGAAGTGATATCTGAGTGTGGTTTTGATTTGTATTTCCCTGATGAGGAGTAATGTTGAGCATCTTTTCATGTGCCTGTTGGCCATCCGGATGTCTTCTTTAGAGAAGTGTCTATTCATGTTTTCTGCCCATTTCTTCACTGGGTTATTTGTTTTTCAGGTGTGGAGTTTGGTGAGCTCTTTATAGATTTTGGATACTAGCCCTTTGTCATTTGCAAATATCTTTTCCCATTCCGTTGGTTGCCTTTTAGTTTTGTTGGTCGTTTCCTTTGCTGTGCAGAAGCTTTTTATCTTCATAAGGTCCCAGTAGTTCATTTTTGCTTTTAATTCCCTTGCCTTTGGGGATGTATCAAGTAAGAAATTGCTACGGCTGAGGTCAGAGAGGTCTTTTCCTGCTTTCTCCTCTAGGGTTTTGATGGTTTCCTGTCTCACATTCAGGTCCTTTATCCATTTTGAGTTTATTTTTGTGAATGGTGTGAGAAAGTGGTCTAGTTTCAATTTTCATTCTTTTTTAAAATGTTTATTTATTTTTGAGAGAGAGACTGCAGGAGGGGCAGAGAGAGAGGGAGACACAGAATCCCAAGCAGGCTCCAGGCTCCAAGCTGTCAACACAGAGCCTGATGCAGAGCTTGATCTCATGAACTGTGAGATCATGACCTGAGCCAAAGTCGGATGCTTAACCGACTGAGCCACTCAGGCACCCCTGTTTGTTTTATGATTTTTTAAAAACATTTATTTATTTTTTTTGAGACAGAGAGAGACAGAGTATGAACGGGGGAGGGGCAGAGAGAGAGGGAGACACAGAATCGGAAGCAGGCTCCAGGCTCTGAGCCATCAGCCCAGAACCTGATGCGGGGCTTGAACTCACGGACCGCGAGATCGTGACCTGAGCTGAAGTCGGACGCTCAACCGACTGAGCCACCCAGGCGCCCCTGTTTTATGATTTTTAAGTAATCTCTACCCTCAGTGTGGGGCTGGAACTTACAAACCTGAGATGGAGAGTCACACACTTGGGGCATCCGGGTGATTCAGCTGGTTAAGCGTTTGTCTTGAGTTTGAGCCCCACATCGTGCTCTGCTCTGACAGTGCAGAGTCTGCTTGGGATTCTCTTTCTCCCTCTCTCTCTGTTCCTCCCCTACTTTTTCTCACTCTTCTCTCAAAATAAATAAATAAGCTTAAAAAAAAAGATCGTTTTGCAATGTGGGGTCAACAATGCATTTTTTCCTTTTTTAAAATATACATTTTAAAAAGAAAAACATCTCATTTTAATGTAAATATACATGATAATTAGAAAGGTTATGAGAAGTCTTTCATAGATTTATTGGTCATCTGGGTCTTTTCTTCAGCAAATTGCTGGGTTTTATCCTTGGTCCATTTTGTTCCTTTGAATTGTCTTTTATTTATTGATTGATTTGTAGAATTCTTTACATATTCTTTTTTTTTTAACATTTATTCATTTTTGAGAGACGGAGGAAGGCAGAGCATGAGTGGGGGAGGGGCAGAGAGAGAGGGAGACACAGAATCCGAAGCAGGCTCCAGGCTCTGAGCTGTCAGCACAGAGCCTTACATGCGGCTTGAACTCAACAAACTGTGAGATCATGACCTGAGCTGAAGTTGGACGCCTAACCGAGTCACCCAGGCACCCCGAATTCTTTACATATTCTGATGCTAATCCCTTGTTATATAGGTACCCTTGTTATAAAAGGTATATAGATATCTTTTCCAAATCTTTTGTTTGCCTTTGAGCATTATTTATGGAGGATATTTTTTAAGTAATACAGAAGTGAAAGAATTGACTTAGTCAAATATATCGATCTTTTTTGTATGGTCTATGTTTTTCATATTGTTTAAAAATCTTTATTCCATGGTGCACCTGGGTGGGTCAGTGGGTTAAGTATCTAACTCTTGATTTTGGCTTAGGTCATGATCATTTGTGAGTTCAGGCCCTGCGTCCGGCTCTGCACTGAGTGTGGAACCTGCTTGGGATCCTCTCTCTCCCTCTTTTTCTGCCCCTCTCACCCCCCAAATAAATAAACATTAAAAAAAAAGAAATCTTTATTCTGTGATCATAAAGATATGACCCTATATATTTTTCCCAGGTTTTAATTTCTTATGTGTAAGTCTTTAATCCATTTGGATTTTATTTTCGTGTTGGGTATGTGGAATGTTACACATGAGAACTGGCCCAACACCATTTATTAAGTAGTTCATCATACTCACCCACCAAAAATCAACTCCAACTCTATTATGCATCATGCTATCAGAAATGCTATAGTCTATTTATTTGTTTTTTAAAATTAAAAATCTCCAGCTTTGTTATGACATTATTGTGATATAACATAAATTAAAGGTATAAGATGTGATGATTTGATAGACATGTATATTGTGAAATGATTACCACAAAAGGGTTGGTTAACAGTCATAGTCTATTTCTGAACTTTATCTTATTCTACAGATTTCTTTGCTAATTACTGTACCTTTGTCACACTAATAGCTACAACTTTGTTTATTATTTACTTATTTATATTTAAATTTTAGTTAACATACAATGCAATATTGTTTCAGAGTAGAATTCAGTGATTCATCACTTACATACAACACTCAGTGCTCATCACAAGTGTCCTCCTTAGTACCCATCATTCATCTAGCCCATCTCCCACCCACTTCCCTTTGTCAACCCAAGTTTGTTCTCTATCATTAAGAGTCTCTTGTGGGTTGTTTCCTTCTCTTCTCTACCTCCCTCCCATATGTTCATCTGTTTTGTTTCTTAAATTCCACATATGGGTAAAATCAAATGGTATTTGTCTTTCTCTGATTGACTCATTTCATTTCACATAATACATTCTAGCTCCATCCACGTTGTTGCAAATGGCAAGATTTCATTCCTTTTGATGGCTGAGTAATATTCCATTGTATATATACCATATTGTCTTTATTCATTCATCAGCCGATGGACATTGGGCTCTCGACATAGTTTAATTATGGTTGATAATGCTGCTATAAACATTGGGGTGCATGTGCCCCTTCGAATCTATATTGTTGTATCCTTTGGATAAATACCTGATAGTGTGATTGCTGGATCATTAATAACTACAACTTTGTAATATTCTTTTATTTCTGGTGGGGCATGTTACCCACATATTTTTTCAAAAGCTAGCTCACACTAAATGTTAGTGGTTATTTTTACTATTTGTACACTTCTATTTGTCCTCATTTTTAAAATCACCTTGTCAAATTCCCTGGAAAATCTCACTGGGGGTACTGATTAGAACTGTAATGAATTTATAAACTAATGTGAGGAGAATTGATATATTTAAAATGCTGAGCCTTCTCATGCATGGACATTGTATATATGTCTCCATTTATTCAAATTTTCTTTTTATACCCCTCATTAAAACATTATAATTTTTTCCATAAAACTATTACACATTTTTGTTAGTTTGTCTCTAGGTATGTGTAGTTTCCATAACCACTGGGAATGATAGCTTATATTTGATTACTTTTTCTAAACGTTGATTAAGATGTCATTCTTATGTCTAGCATTTTGCTAAACGCTTACTAGTTCTAATAGCTTTCCACTTGATTCTGTTGGTTTCCTTGGCAACCCCTGCCTGTTGCCATTGTCAAACTTCGATTTTGCCAATCTACTGGTAGAAATGTTATTTCGTTATTGTTTTGCCATTCCTTGATTATTAGTAAAGTTGAATCTCTTTTCATATTTATTGAAAACGAATATTTTGACCATTCAAAATATTGACCATTCCAGTTTCCTCTTCTGTGAATTAGTTGATTGTTTATCTTTTATTCACTTTTCTTTTGGATTGGATCGTCTTTTTTACTGGCTGATTTGTAGTAATTCCACAGATACTCTCAACACTAATGAAATTTACTGTTTTTATGTAGGGACATTTATCCATTTTCTTTCTTTGTGATTGTGCTTTGTGTGTCTTGTCTAAGAAATCTTGGTCACCCATGACAATGTCCTTCTGCTCTCACCTTCAATTAAATTACCCTAACGAGAATACCAGTGACCTCCATATTATCACACTCATTGATTTTACTCAACATCTCAGCAGCATTAGACACAGTTGTCCTCTTCATACTTTCAATTAACGCTCTCTTCCTTTAGCTTCCAGGACACCATACACTCCTAATTTTTCTCTTGCTTCACTGGTTTCATTTTCTCAGTTTCCATCCTCTATTTCTTCTCAGCTTGCAAAGGTTAGATTTCCTCAAGACTTGTCCTGGGTCCTCTTCTCTTTACTATCTCTTCTCTTTCCTTAGGTGACATATCTACTTCCTTAGCCTTAATTATCATGTATATATTGATGATTCTAGCATTTTTTACTCTAGCCCAAACTCTCTTCTGGGCTCAAATGATACATCTATTCTCCTACTTGAAATCTCTGCCAGGATATCTTACATCTCAAATTAAGTATGTCGAAAAATAAGTCTTCTTCACATTGAAAAAAAGTTTTAAAAATCTTCAAGTATAAGGAACAATATAATAAATACTCATATATTCACCATCGTAACATTTTGTTGTATTTACTTCAGATTTATTGTTTCCTGATGTATATACACAGATGCACACATTTGTATATATTCTCCTTCAAAGATATGTAAATAATACAGTACAAAGCTAAAATTCCTCTTGACCTCAACCTTACATCCCAGTCTTTTTCCTTCCTTCCTAGAGGCAACCATGATCCTAAATTCCATATGTATATTAGTATCCATATTAATGTTAATAAATGAATTCATAAATAATATAAAACAATTTTTTGTGTGTGGTTTTAAAGGTCTACACATTCTGTATATATTATCTCTGTATAGATATTATATAAGTCCATGTAAAAGAGTTTCAGAATATATGAATTTTCAATTTTACTAGATACCACCAAGTTCCTGTATGAAAAGACTGATCCAATTTCCATTTCCATCCACAATATGTGTGAAAGTAGCAATGTTTTCTATTGTGACACTAATTTTTGCCAATCTGATGTTGAAAAATGGGAGCTCAATGTTGTTTTAATTTGCATTTCCCTATTATCCAATGAAAATAGTTATTTTCCATTTGAGTTTCCTTCTGTTTCATTGCTTGTTCATATAATTTGCTTATTTTCTTTAGAGTTGTCTTTCTTTTTTATTAAGATTTTATTTTTAAGGACTCTCTGCATACAACATGGGGCTTGAACTCACAACCTGAGATCAAGAGCCACAGTCTCCACCAACTGAGCCAGCCAGGCACCCCTAGGATTGTCTTCTTTTTTTTTTTTTTAAGTTTATTTGTTTATTTTTGAGAGAATGGGAGAGAGAGAGAGAGAGACTGAGAAAGAGAGAGAATAAGTGGGGGAGGGGCAGAGGGCGAGAGAATCTCAAGCAGACTCCATGCTGTCAGTATAGAGCCTGATGCAGGGCTCGATTTCACGAACTGTGAGATCATGACCTGAGCTGAAATGAAGAGTGGGACATTTAATGGACTGAGTCACCCAGATGTCCCCTGGAGTTGTCTTTTTAAAAATGATTTGTAGAAACTTCTTGTGTGAGGTAATATGAATCCTTTCCTATATATGTTATAAAATACTCTTCCTTAATCTGTTGTTTGTCTTGTAACTTTGTTTATAAGGCTAGAAGTCACAGAAGTTAAAAATCTGATATAGTAGGGGTGCCTGGGTGGCTTAGTCGATTAAGCATCCAAATTCAGCTTGGGTCATGATCTCGCAGTTTGTGAGTTTGAGCCCTGAATCGGGCTCTGTGCTGACAGCTCAGACCCTGGAGGCTGCTTTGGATTCTGTGTGTGTGTCTCTGTCTGCGGGCCCCACCCTGCCCCCCGCCTTGCTCACACTTTGACTCTCTCAAAAATTAATAAACTTAAAAAAATTTTTTTAAATAAAAAAATTTCTGATATAGTAAAATTTGTCAATCTAATCTTTTTTTTTTTAATAATCTTTTTCCTTAAAATTTTTTTAAATGTTTATTTTTTTGAGAGAGAGAGAGACAGAGTGCAAGCAGGGGAGGAGCAGAGAGAGGGAGACACAGAATCCAAAGCAGGCTACAGGCTCCAAGCTGTCAGCATGGAGCCCGATGTGGGGCTCGAACTCACTGAGATCATGACCTGAGCCGAAGTCGGACGCTTAACCTACTGAGCCACCCAGATGCCACTAATATTCGACCAATTTTTAAATGCACATAGCTTTCAACCCAGAAACCACTTCTAGAAATTTAATCCTATAACGTGCAATCCTAGCGCATGTGCAGAATAAAGTATACTGGAAACAAAGGTCCATTGAGAGGAAACTTGTTAAATAAATTATGGTCCATCTATACAATGGATACCTTAATGGACAGACTTGAAAATGGCCCCCAATTATCTCTTCCTGCTGGTACTCAAGCCCAGTGTAATCCCCTCCCCTTTAGTGTAGGTGGGACATGTGGACTTCCTTCTAATATACAGAATGGGGCAAAGGTGGCAAGAGGTCACTTCCATGATTACATCACATAACATACATCTGTCTTGCTAGCAGACTCTCTCCCTTGCTGACTTTGATGAAGTCTGCTGCTCTGTTGTGAGTTACCTTATGGGGAGGCTTACACCGCAAGGAACTGAGGGTAGCCTCTACCCAACAGTCGGCAAGAAACTGAGGTCATCAGTTCTACAACCCACAAAGAACTGCATTCTGCCAACAACTGTGTGAGCATGAAAACAGATCTGTCCCCAGTCAAACCCTGAGATGAGACCATAGCTCCAAGGTGTCACTGGAGCCTGTGAGAGACCCCAAAGCAGAGAACCAGATAAGCTTGAGCCTGGATTCCTGACCTACAATTTTGAGATAAGAGATGCACTTTTTCAGCCACAGAGTTTGTTGCACAGCAATAGATAACAGATACAGATATTATGCAGCTGTTAAAAAAGCATGATGGAATTTTATATATACCTATAATGGAATGAATTCCAAAATACATTAAGGAAGAAAAAGCAAGGTCATAACAGTGTGTGGAATGGTATCGTTTGTGTGTTTATAAACATACAGATATGTCTGGTGTCTCTGCAATGATATAAGATATTGATGGCAATGGTTGCCCTGTTGGTAGGGGAACTGGGTGGCTGGGGACTTTTTGAATTTTGCTCCATGTACATGAAAATCAATTCAGAAATTTTTAAACCCTTTTGTTCTCATTGTACTCAAAATAAAATTAATTTCTTTACAATGGCCTAAAAGACCCTGCATGACTTGGGCCTTGCCTACTTCTCCAACTTCAGCTCATGCCACTCTTTCTGGCTTTCAGGACTCTCCAGTCACTAGAATATAAACTCCTTGAAGGCAGGAATGTGTCTCTGTTTACCTTTTGATCTCTAGCACCTAGCATAGTACAAAATACTCAGTAGGAATTCAGTGAATATGTTTTTTGTAATTTTTTAAAGTTTATTTTTATTTTGAGAGACAGAGAGAGAGCGAGCGCGAGAGAGAACACAAGCATTCACATGCATGGGGGAGAAGCAGAGAGAGAGGGAGAGAGAATCCCAAGCAGGCTCCTCACTGTCCACCTAGAGCCCAATGCAGGACTCAATCTCACCAACCATGAGATCATGATCTGAGCCGAAATTAAGAGTTGAACACTTAACTGACTAAGCCACCCAGGTGCTCCTGTGAATTTTTTTTAAAAGGAATAATAAATGAATTTGATTTCCAAAGTTTTAGGAAGGGTAAAAGAGGTAATGCCTAGAAGGGTACTTGGCACTCAACAAAAGAAGACACAATATGGGATTTTCCTTTTGTATATCACTTGAAAGGCTGTCATAAATGGGAATAGGACCTCATTATGTACTCCTCCAGAGACTAACTAGTAAAAGTCAGAGGAAGAAAAATATTAATTCAGCATTAAATGCCCTAAGGAATATGGGAGGGGTTGTTTTATGACGTGGTGAACACTTCCACACTGACTATTTATTGTCAAGAAAACTGTTAAAAATGTGCCAAGTAATCATCTGAGAGCCTTTCTAGGATTCTAGAGTTCTGTGATTCTAGAGTTCTGCCATAGGTATATTTCAGGTCCTGTCCTTTTCATAGGAAATAGGCATATTGTTTTTTGTTTTAAATATTTTTTATAGTTTATTTATTTTGAGAGAGTGAGCACGAGTGGGGGAGGGGCAGAGAGAGAGGGAGAGAGAGAGAATCTCAAACAGGCTCCACACTGTTAGAATGGAGCCTAATGTGGGGCTCAAACTCACGAACCATGAGATCATGACCTGAGCCAAAGTCAGACACTTAACTGACTGAGCCACCCAGGTGCCCCTATTGTTTTTATTTCTGACTCCTGGGACCAAAACAGAAAAATTGGTACATTTATCGATCTTTCTATTAAACGGGCATGCTGAATATGGGACTTCATTGTGAGATACTAACGGCTGTACTGACTCAAGTTTTTGAGGTTTATAGGTTTGCTCTAATCTCAGCTGCCATCAGCACAGTAGTCTGTTTCTTTGGAGCACCAGAAATGAGATAGAGGGGTCAAAGGATTTGCTTTTTACCACAATCACGATGGAAATGTAATTTCATCAAACTACTCAAGAGTAGTTTTTCAAAGGCCATATTTTATTGGAATGCTTTCCTGCTCCATTAGCTGCATAACAGCCACATAGACTGTATGTAGGGGGCAGTTCGCTGACACTGAAGTGCTTCCTTCAGAAAGAGTAGCTTCAGGTGGTGATTAACAAGGACACCACAGCAGTTTCAGGCTGGAAAGGCAGTGCATCTTCCTGGTAGCTCCCTGCTGGTTCTGGCTCTACCCCCCTGCTTGGGTAAAGATACTGGGAGCAAGAGTACCAAGTCCCTCCCATCTTTGTTTTCTTTTGTCTTCTTAAAGCTTGGCACACTGCATATAAATTAAACAGCAGGGAAAAAAAAGAGTTATTTATATACCCTATTTAAATTTTGACGGTGACCTGAGCTTGTTCTTGACTTTACTTAATTCTAGATTTCAAAACATTTTGAACAGCACTTTGGTTTACTTAGGAACTGCTGAAACCTAGAAATTTGTTATTGAAAGCCAGCCACATCTTGCAAAGTTTAAATATATGAATACGAAGTATGGTACTTGGGAGAGTCCTGGGCCATAGGCAGGAGTGCGGGTTCGAGTCTGTGTGGCACCAACAAGATATTCCTGTCTCTGGAGCAGTTTCCCTCCTGGTAACGTAAGAGGTTGCTTTATTTTATTTTTTAAATGTTTGTTTCTTTTGAGAGAGCACAAGCAGGGGAAGGGGCAGAGAGGAGAGAGAAAATCCCAAGCAGGCTCTGCGCGGTCAGTGAGGACACTGCCCTGGGGCTCAATCAATCCCATGAACCGGGAGACCATGACCTGAGCCAAAATCAAGAGTTGGAGGCTCCACCAACTGAGCTACCAGGTGCCCCTTGAGGTTGAGTTGATTTAAAGAAACTGTATTTGGACTTTGAACTCTTTGTCAAACAAAAATTTATGCAAAGCCCAATATATGAAATAGATTAAAGCATATTTGCTTTGGTGGAGGATGGGACAGGGCCCAGAGCCTCTGAGGCAACTCTCAGGAACATCCCATGCTCTTCGGAACATTCTGGAAATCTCTGCACCACATAGGCTCTTCCAGTTCTGGCATCACAGAACAATCTACAAAGTACGATTAAATTTGGCCTTGTTGATATGCATCCAAATTCAATTTCTAATTTCTTTCTTTTTTTTTTTTTTTGCTTGCACATCAATTGGCCAAGATGTGAACTACACTGAGTCTCTTGCATTAATGCTGGTATTAGTAAACACTTAGATTTATGGCCTGTGCGGTGTGCTTCATTCATTCAACTGTGCCAAAACCTGGGGCTATTAAGACAAGTGTGGTCTCTGCTCTCAAACTGCTAGTACCTCCTGGGGAAAAAAGATAAACGAATTAATATTAGATGTAGACTCCCCAGCATGGGAGCTCACACATGGTGAGGGTACTCAGTTCTGGGGCATGGGGAGAGAAGGTTGAGGCAGAGGAAAGGATTCTTAAAAATATCAAGTGATATTTATTGCACATTCATGTGTCAGGCAGCATTCTAAATTTTTTGTAATCATTTTAGAGACAAGGAGATTGAGGCAAAGGATGGCTACATAACCTGGCTGCAGATAAAAAAATGATGGAGGCAGGATTTAAGATCAGGCTGTGTGACTCTGGGGCTCCTATCCTTAATCACTACACCATACTACCTGCATATTCATACATAGGGTAGCAGTTAAGTTTAATTTTGATGAAGTACGTACAATCACATGACAGGGTAGGAAAGTCAGCAGAGAGACAGGAAGTAGAATGGATGAAAGGGAGCAGAGGCACAAAACAGCATGGCACACTGGCAATTTGCAGTTGTTAGGACAGCTGGAACATGAAGTGCCAAGGGGACTGTGGTGAGGAAAACAGGCTGGAGGGGCTATGCTTCTCTCCCCCTTTGGCAAAATCTCCATCTTTATCTCTGCAATGGACTCAAAAGACGTCTCCAGAAAGTTGAGTGGATTCAAGGGATGGGATAGCTGGATTAGCATCGCAGGATGCCATTGACTTGGACTCTGATCTTCTTAGAGGATAAGGGGTAAATAAAATGTGTGAAAGGTCCTGGTGTTGGCTAGATAAACGTTGGCTGAATTTGAATGTGCAGCAGATATTCGGCAAACTGGGGTTGTGGATAAAAAGTGTGTGTGAAGGACTCTTCTAGAAGGGAGAGGACATGGCCAGGCTGCAAAAACCACTTAAGTTTGTTCATATGACGAAAGTTTAAGAAGTGGCAGCCTTATCAAAACTGCAGAGCTTGCTGTTAGAATAAATGAACTGTACAAGATGTCCTTAACTCAACGCAAGCGTTGATATGCTGACAGGCCAAACCAGTTCATTAAGTATTCACCCCCTGGCTTTGTGAGTATTGTTATTGTATAATTTCAAAAAAAAAAAAAAAAAACCAACAACAAAAACCACCTCTTGGAACAAGGTGTATAGAATGGGGACAGAACATCACCTGTTTGTGTGCACACGCCAGTAGGAAAATATAGGAGCGGATAATGATCCAGAACATTCTTGTTCAGAAATACAAAACAGCATTTTATTTCTATTTCCCTTAGCACATGATTCTAATTATGCCTTATAGCCTGACAATGGTCATCACAGGCTACAAATAATCATGTTGTTGGTAGACTCCCTGCTTGCTGTGAGCAAGCACAGCAGTCTGAATCATCTCAGATGACTTGAACAGGGCAAGGCGAGATTTGTTTCAAATGTGCTTCATTGCTTAGGGAGGATAAGTGGTTTCTCACCATGGTGACAATCACGTCGCTAGGCTGGGCAAGGCCAAGTTTAGAAGAATGGTCTTCCAAACAGAACCACTGAAATGAATGGTTCATGCCACCAGCAACTTTCTTCAAGTTCTGATTAATTTCCCATGAAATAATTGCTTGGAAGACATCCAAGCAGTTCCTTTATTCATTGTTTCTTTGTCTTGCTGGAAAGAGGGTCAGACAACACTGAAACATACAGTTTGAACCAAGCATATGTGATGCCGGCTGCACAATACACTGAGGTCAGTAACAAAGGGATAAAGGGATACTTCAGCTTCCAGGAGGTGAAAGGGAATACAAATTCACAGAAGACTTCCAGAGGCCCCAAGCCAAGGAGGTAGAAAGTTTCCAACCAATTAAAAAGAGGTTTTTCTTTTCTGAAGACAAAAGGAGAGAAAAGTCTCATTTTAAACAAGTCATCCTGGTTTAGCAAACATCTCTCAGCTGAAGCTTCCCACCTGCACCGTCCTGATGTGAATGATAGCCAAAGCCATTGTCAAAAGAGTGCATTCAATTTCACATTTAGAAAAAATGGAGAATGATATACCACTGCACTGGCTCAACAATCCAGATTTACCCAATCATCATCTACCCATGCTGTCGCCTCAGTGAAGCTGCTGAGAGAACCAGCTCTGCATCTGGGGGAGGAAAGGGAGCTGGATGCTGTGACGCTGATGTAAAAAAATGCTACACAATAGGTAATTGATGGTTTTCAAGACGCTTTTGTTTTGGTAAAATAACGTACAACTTGCTATTTAACCATTTTTAAGTATGCCATTCAGTCCCAGTAAGTGCATTGATAGTGTTCTGCTACCAACATCACTATCCACTTTCAAAACATTTTCATCACCCCAACAGAATCTCTGGAAACATCAAGCAATCATCACTCCCCATTCCTCCTCCCGAACCTCTACTCTGTAACCTCTAATTTACTTTTTGTCTCTATGAATTTGCCTGTTCTACAGCGTTTATATAGTATTTGTCCTTCTGTGTCTGGCTTAGTTCACTTAGCCCATGTTTTCAAGGTTCATCCATGTTGTAGCACACATCAGAACTTCCTTCCTCTTTCTGAGTGATCAGTACTCCACTGTATGTATACACCACCTTTTGTTTAGTCATTCATTTGCTGATGGGCACTTGGGCTGTTCCCACCTTTTGGCACAGTGAATAAAGCTGCAATGGACACTGTGTACAAGTATCTGTTTGAGTTCCTCTTTTCAGTTCTTTTGGGTATATACTAACAGTGGAATTGCTGGGTCATATGGTGAGAACTGAGTTGTAATATAATTAAGTATATGAGGCTTATGGACATAATCAGATATGAATCATTAAGGAGCTTTAAAAAAATTATATGGATAACATCATATTAAGTTTAGAAGAGAAAAAATTCTACCCATAATTCTATAACAAGAATTTTTACATATATTTATTTAAAAATATTTTTTGAAGTAGGGGCGCCTGGGTGGCTCATTGGGTTGAGAGTCTGACTTTGGCTCAGGTAGTGATCTCACAGCTCATGGGTTTGAGTCCCACGTCAGGCTCTGTGCTGACAGCTCAGGGCCTGAAGTCTGCTTCGGTTTCTGTGTCTCCCTCTCTCTCTCTCTCTCTCTCTGCCCCTCCCCCACTGGCACTCACTCTTTCTCTCTGTCTCTCTCTCTCAAAAATAAACATTAAAAAATTTTTTTTTAAATATTTTTTGAAGTTTATTTATTTATTTTGAGAGACAGAGAGAGCAAGCAGGGGAGGGGCAGAGAGAGAGGGAGATAGAGAATCCCAAGCAGATTCCGCATGTCAGTGTGGAGCCCAATGTGGGGCTCAAATCCCTGAACCATGAGATCATGACCTGAGCCAAAACCAAGAGTCAGACGCTTAACTGACTGAGCCACCCAGGCGCCCCTACATGTATATTAGCTTTATGCATCTATATTTATGTGGCTTTACTCATAATGCATATTTTACATTCTAATATTAAGTTTTCATATAAGGTTTTAATTTAAGTTAGGTAGTCCCTCCTCAAATAGTCCTTCAGTTAAAGACATGAACTATGTTGTCATGTCAGAGTGATGTGATTATGGGTAATTTGTCCCTAAAAAAATTCTGGCAGCTTTTTGGGCTCAGGTCATGATCTCATGGTTTGTAAGTTTGAACCCCGCATTGGGCTCTCAGCTGTTAGTGTGGAGCCTGCTTCACATCCTCTGTCCTCCTCTCTCTCTGTGCCTCCCCTGCTCGTGCACTCTCTCTCTCAAAAATAAACATTGAAAAAAAATATTTTTTAAAGGCTTAACGGACCATTTAGGAATAAACATTTCACAACAGCAAACATAATTTTAAATGTACTCTTTTGGATTACCTGAATAGAGTCTTCAGTGAGGAAATACTATAGGTGGTAAATAGTAACATGAGTAAGATTTTAGTGGGAAGTTCTGTTAAAAGAAAAAAAAAATACAGATGATAATTCGGTTGATCATAGAAAGATATATGATACTCAAGGCAATATAATAAGCACACTGGCACAGCTATATAGTGCTAGCAATGCTTTTTGAGCTTAATGATGTATCTTTGTGACATCTAAAGATACTGAGGATTAGGAACAAATTAGAGGTTTTATTTAAGAGCATGGAGGAGCTCTCTCCTTCCAAGAGATTTTAAGGTCATTTAAATGAGATATATTGATCTCTAGGCCCTGATGAAAAAGGCATGGCAATCAAATCTCTCTCTCTGAAATAAAAAGCTGTTTACCTGGTGCAGTGAAGAGCAGAGGGAAGAGGGAATAATGTCCCGTTGTGGTCAGAATCAGAAAAATTGAAGCATCTCCTGCTTTTCCCACAGAAAGAAGGCTAAAAATAAAAATTCTTATATAATTCCTTAAAACAACAACTGAAACTTACACTTGCAGCAGACAGCTTGAATAAACGGCATCTATTATTTCTAGCACTGGCTTATGCATAAGCTAACATACTGATCTTTGCTACAAGTCCAATGTAATTGAGAATATTCATTTCGTGGGAAAATTTAAGCAACTGATGGAAGAATGTACCACACTGAATTGGGGAGTATTGAAAAAGAGTCTTGCTTCCCTGAGTAACTGCCTTCCTCACAGAAAGGGACATGGTGGGACTAGGAGCTGCCTAGTGGTGGTAGCCAGGGAGAAAGGACTTGGGAGTTTAATTTCCAGACCTGGAGTTCTTCTCTTGGGCAGTGCCCCATACCTGATGGTGCTTAGTATGAGTTCTAATTAAAGACATTAGAAGTTTTGTTCTATTTCTTAATTTGGAAACTCTACGTTGCTGAATGAATCCAGACAAGCCATATACTGACGTGACAAATTTGCTTAAGCTTCCTTCAGAGCTTAATTTCTCTCAAGATTTAAGAAAAATCTCAAGGGAAAAAAAAGGCTAATTCTAATATCATCTATCTATCAGGATTTAATTATATGCAAAATGGACACTACTGCATTTAATTTTTTTTAATTTTTAATTTTTTAGCATGGTACAGTGAAAAGATCATAGGAACCAGCATCGTAACATTCAGGTTTAAGTCCTAACTGTGCTACTTGCTAGCTGTGTGGCTTTGGATAAGTCATTTAGACTCTCTGAGCCCAGTTTCTGTAGATGTTAAGACGGGATGATATCCATTTATCCTAATTACCTTAAAGGTTACTGTGAGGCTCAAAAGAAAAAAAAAATGCAAAAAGAAAAAAACCCAACCAAACCCCTCTTCTCCCCACCAAAAACCACCTCACATTCTGCAAAATGTGAAGTTCTGTACAAATATTAAATTTTACTCCATAATGGACTCAATCATTACTCTAACAACACTTAACAAGAAACCATGAAATCTTATTTTCGCCAATGAGGTGACACCAAAGCCTATGCTTTTCTATACCGTGCTGCCATTCAATATCCAGATCTAACACCTTGTATCATGGTTCTTAATTGCTGTAGTACCCTTAACAAAAAACAGCAGTAACTGTGTGTGCATATTCCCAGGCCCAGCGATCCCAAGTTAAGCATCCCTGTCCTGTCCTAGTATAAATCTATTCCTGTACATCTTTGCCTTTGCCTATCCCACTGAACAGGTCAAATGGAAAACAACAGGCTCATTACGAAATCTGCCAGAAATGCCGGCTGACTGAGTTATGTGCTTACCTCATCGGGAGAACTGCAAGGAGTATGGCTTTTTCATGGACGTGCCACCCAAATAGGAAGGAGCTCAAGGCACAAAGAATTAGACATCGCAGAAAGCCTCTGGGCCCTTGGGGTTTAAACCAAAGACAGAAAACAGAGGGCTAGAAACAACAGGCAAAGATAAAACTTCAGTATCACTCAAAATAGGCTTTACAGAAACATTGTTCAGGCGAATACAATTTATATCATCTCTGCAAACCAGTACATCTTAGACTATTCTCCCTTACACTGGGTTAATTCATCACCATGTGAACACTCCACCAGAAGTTATAAAAAACTACACAGGGGGCGCCTGGATGGCCCAGTCAGTTAAGTGTCTGACTCCTGATTTCAGCTCAGGTCATGATCTCATGGTTGTGAAATCAAGCCCTGAGTCGGGCTGTGTGCTCACAGCCCAGAGACTACTTGGGATTCTCTCTCTCCCTCTGACCCTCCCTGGCTCATGCACACTCCCTCTCAAAAACAAAACAAAACAAAACAACAACAACAAAAACTAAAAACCTACTCAGAAAACAAGGCTTTTGGAAATACATATTTAACTCATTAATATTAATTCTGTTCAGGGCACCTGGGTGGTTCAGTCAGTTGAACGTCTGACTCTTTACTTTGGCTCTGGTCATGATCTTGCAGTTTCATGACTCTGAGCCCTGTGTTGGGGGGGCTCTGTGCATGGAGCCTGCTTAGGATTCTCTGTCTCCTTCTCTCTCTGTCTCTCCCCTGCTCACGTTCTCTCTCAAAATAAATAAATAAACTTAAAAAAAATTAATTCTGTTCATCAGAATTAATAATGAATGACTGATATCAGGTCAAACTACAAAAGTTCAAAAACATTTTGAGGCTAATAATAAACTAGATTTTACCATATTAATAAATACATACCTAGCTTTGTGGGCTGGATTGTAATTTACAATAAAACTAGGACCTTCCATACGCAGCTTATGAGGCTGACGTTTTAGAAAGTTTTAGGCAGTTAGAACATGGGAACAAGCAGGCCAGCAGAGCTTAATTACCCATCAGCACTGCCACTTAATTAAGCGGGGTCAGGTATCTTAATAGGTTTGATCTTTTAGAAACCAAAATTAAAACTGAGTATAATTAAAGTAGAATTGAGTTATTTATACTGAATGCCATTAAAATCATATCATGAAATTGAGAGCATCATGATCACAAACATAAACAGCTATGAACGAAGCCTCTAACACCATCTGAGTCATGTTAGATTCAATGTTTGACACTCAAAGAGCCACTGTTGACTCTCTTAACTCATTGTCGTCATCAAGACAAAATATCCACGCAGTCCAGGCAACTTTGGATTTTTGACCAGTTAGCCACGGATGAAAACAACAACAGAAACCTGGATGTTCCCACTACACATGTTTTCCTTCTCCACAGTGCAGTCCTTGGCCCTTCCTCTCTAGGCTTTTCTTTTTTTCCCCTCAGATCATGAACAAATGATCTAACAGCCACAGCAAGATCTCTCTCTCAGAGGTCGTACTAGTAATCTTTCCTTAAGGTGTTCAAAATTACTCTAAGAATTGCTCTGAAATACCTCAGTGTGCAGCAGGATGACAGCTATGGTATTTGTCCTATAGTTGGAAAAACCTAAAAGATGAAATTAACCAGCCACACAAAAGAAAAGCAGAGAAAACTCAAGAAACGAGTACCGTGGGTGAATTCTTACCAATATGGCAATCAGAGTGCAGATGAGGGTGGCCAAGGGAGTCACTGAGGGAAGGACTGTGTGTTGGAACTGCTGAACCAAACCACTTGTCATTGAGGCCTTGGGAATTTTGTTGGGATCAAGAAGTTTCAATTCCAAACCTAGAGAATAAGTAGATATTTTGTATTATTTTTATCAATATTTGGTCAACCAACTCCTCCAGAAAAAAAAAATCTACTAAATCTTATTGTTGCTTCAAGGTCGAGCTGTATTAAAACTCAACTCTGTACTATTATTTTATCTACAATGCCTCTGGTCTTGAGATCATATGATGCAAAGCAGCTTTTTGCACTGGAACAGGGAATTCGTGCAGACAGTATGAATATCAATCTGCTCTCTCTCACCTCTAAAATGAAGCAGGCTTCTAAAATGCAAGTCTGACCATGTCACATCCCAGCTTGGAATCCTTCATTGCCTATAAAGTCCATATTCCCAAGCATGGCATAAACTGTCTTCCATGATCTGGCCCCTTCCTCTCCAATCTCATATCCTCTGCTTGATTAAATGTGGCTTGGCCACAATGAATTGACACAGCACTCTCCACACTTGTCCCCTTAGCTTAGAATGGCCTAATCACTTCTCTAAGTTAACTCCTAATTCACTTCCTCATCTGAGGGAGAAATCTTTTAAATAAAAAAGTAGAGCTGATTTTCTTGTGGGCTAGGTACACACATATGGACCCTGTACATGTCTCTATCTAGTGTTCACCCTACTGCCCTGTATCTGTTTATGCACTCATTTCCTCCACTGTATTGGATTTCTTAAAAGCAGAAATGATGATTAATCCATTTTTATCCCCAGCACGTATGTGTTCAAGGAATACTTATTAGATGACCAAGTCTGAGGATGATGATGCAAATCCCATCCCAAACAAGCTAATAGGACAGCCAAGGACAGTCTGAGCACAGCCTTGTAGTAGACAAGGTCTACTGAAAATCAGTGAAATGTGGGGAGGTGTACACTACCAAATTATTTTGTATTCATTAACCTCTTTCCTTTTCCCTTCAGTCTGATGAGTCTCTCTTAAAGCTACCGCCACTGACCAAGACATCTTTTTTTTAATATATTAAATATAATTTGTTGTCAAATTGGTTTCCATACAACACCCAGTGCTCATCCCAACAGGTGCCCTCCTCAATGCCCATCACCCACTTTCCTCTCTCCCCCACCCCCCATCAACCCTCAGTTTGTTCCCAGGATTTAAGAGTCTGTTATGGTTTGCTTCCTTCTCTCTCTGTAACTCCCCCCCCTTCCCTCCCCCATGGACTTCCATTAAGTTTCTTAGGATCCACATGAGTGAAAACATATATCTGTCTTTCTCTGCCTGACTTATTTCACTTAGCATAATACTCTCCAGTTCCATCCACGTTGCTACAAATGGCCAGATTTCATTCTTTCTCATTACCAAGTAGTATTCCATTGTATATATTAACCACATCTTCTTTATCCATTCATCAGTTGATGGACATTTAGGCTCTTTCCATAATTTGGCTATTGTTGAAAGTGCTGCTATAAACACTGGGGTACAAGTACCCCTATGCATCAGCACTCCTGTATCCCTTGGGTAAATTCCTAGCAGTGCTATTGCTGGGTCATAGGGTAGATCTATTTTTAATTTTCTGAGGAACCGCCACACTGTTGTCCAGAGCGGCTGCACCAGTTTGCATTCCCACCAACGGTGCAAGAGGGTTCCCGTTTCTCCACATTCTTGCCAGCATCTATAGTCTCCTGATTTGTTCATTTCAGCCACTCTGACTGGCGTGAGGTGATATCTGAGTGTGGTTTTGATTTGTATTTCCCTGATGAGGGGTGACGTTGAGCATCTTTTCATGTGCATGTTGGCTATCTGGATGTCTTCTTTAGAAAAGTGTCTATTCATGACCAAGACATCTTTGAAGAGGCAGATATATAAGATAATGTACAGCCTAGTTTCCTCACTCGGACAAGGAAAGTGGCCCTTATACCTCATACCATGCTGGTTATTTAAGGTTTTTGAATATAAATGTTAAGAAATTCCTTGTAAGAGTCCTTGGACATCAAGGCTGGATTCACAGTGGGTGAGGGATAATACCAAATTATGATTTCCTTTAAGTATGCACCAAAACAGTGACAGCAGCTACTTGTGCCAAGAGCTTTGTAGCTATTACTTTCAGACCCCTGAGGCACAGAGAGATGTATAACTTGTCCAAAGTCACACAAGTGATAGGTGGTAGAATTAAACTCAGATCTGTCTGGCTACAATGCCCCTGCTACTAACAACATAGCATTTTTTTATTATTGCATGTTTCTTACAACATAGTGCGTTGGTACAGTTACTTACATTATCCTCTTATTATACTCACTAGAAGAATCAAGTGACTGGAAGAATGCCACAGAGCCACTCATTTATGCAGGTGGGCCTCCAACCAAATCATCAGACTCTAGATCAGGAATTGGCAAATTCTACCTTGAGGGCCAAATCCCCAGCCTGTGACTAATTTTTGCATAGCCCGAAGCTAGAAGAGTTTTCATATTTTTCAAGGTGGTAAAACAAACAAAAACACCTTATGTGGTCTGCCAAGCCTAAACTATTTACTATCTGGCCCATTTTTTTTTCAGACAAAGCTTACTGACCTTTCTCTTGATCCTCCCCATTTCCCATCAAGCTAGGCTATATTCACAAACTACTGTGAGTTATTCTAGAGTGAATTATTTTCAGTAGAACCATCTTAAGATATACATTATTATTATTATTATTATTTTATCACAACCCAAACTTAAAAGCCTAGCCTAGGTTTCCCATTTCTTCTCATCTCATGCATGACTATCATTTTCCTTACTGATAGAACACCTAGAGTCACAGCTTACACAGTCTTCTTTCCTTATGCACACATTTAAGTTTAAAAGCAGAGTTAACTGCTGAATAACATTTTACTCAAGGCAAAAATTACTTTTTAAAAATGTCTAAATATTGTATTTTTTTTTCCAAAGCAAAGGATCAACCTCATTGCTACAAATGGTTTTTATAAGGAACACAGCCTGTCTACTACACTGAAACCTTAGTCCCTAGAACTGCTCCCCTGTTTCTACTGAAAGCTGAAACACAAGGCCGGACAACAAACAGTTCAGCCACATTCAAAACACAAAGCAGGATTTTCCATTTTTCAGTATGACTTGTCCAAATCCATCGTCTAAGTAAGAAGGCTGGCTACTATACCGATGATGGAGAGCACTTTGTCCAAAGCATTGTACAAAGCCCAGAAGTTTGGAGCCCAATATGCATGGCAGAGGCCCCTCTTGAAAGGGAAGAGTCGGGACAAGACTTGAGGCAGTTGGTTCTGTACAAAAGAGATTAAACAGTGACCGATCTTTTCCAAATGCAAAAAGAGAACTAAAGAACCATCTGTGACATAGCGTGTAGAAAGTTCTAGTCCTTGTTCCCTCAAGTAGTTGTGTGATCCTGAGCAGTTCACAGAACCTCCTCTTGTCTAACCTACTCATCTGTTGAGTGGGACAAGATATGCTGAATACCAGTCCAGTACTGTTATGAGATAATTATAATAAGGGAAGAATTTACGAGCTGCAAAGGAGGAGACCCCAGGGTGAGGGAAAAAGGGGAAAATGAAAAATATTCATCGAACATCTATAATATTCTAGGCACTTTGAATGTTGTCAGTGAATGACTATGCAACACCATTAGTATTGATTTTGGAGTTACAAATAAATTATCACAAGTAAGCAAATGAGCAAATAAGGAAATCTGCGAACAATGATCATCAATTCTGTGTGTAAGTGTGTGTGTCTATGTGTGTGAAAGACATATAGTTAAACATGTAAATACACAGATACGTATTTGAATATGAACCAAAATGTCTGAAAGAACACCATTCTGTCTTTGGGGAGTCATACTGGGGAAGAATCAGAAAAAAGTAGATTTGCTTCTTTTATACATTCTTTGTTTTATTATTTTTTTCTAAACAACAGCAGCAACAACAAAAAACATGTATTACTTAATTTAAAAAATAAAAGACTTACCAAGGCTAGGAAGGGACCCAGTGAAAGAGCAGAAACTAAAAAAACAATCAGTCCTAGAGAAATAACACGGACAAAGCTGAAACTGTTCCATCGGATGGATCCATCTACAGAAAAGGAACATTACCGTTACCAGGAGCATGGAAAACCATAACTTATACAATGTGCTAAAACCAGAAGTATCCCCTGATAGCACACCAACCTTCATGATGTGACAAGAGCACAGAAAAGTCAGAATGGTCAAGGGTTTATAGGATCAATAAACGAGAGATATCTGTTGTGCCTCATAAAATCCTCTCATGAAGCAAGCTACCAAATCAAGGAAAAAGAAAATAAAGGTTTTGTTATTGTCACTAAAACTTGCCTGGTTTATTTGCAGTGAAACAGTAAGACCGTAGCAGGTATACACCATAAGCCGGGGCTACATAGAGGTAGATGTGCTTGAAGTGCAGAAGAACAGCAAAGAGAAATGCTCCTTCCATATGCCTTTTCTAGGAGATTTAAAAGGGAAATATCACTTTAAAATTCAGGGTAAACTAAATGTAGTAATGTAGTATCCTGGTTGGATCCTGGAACAGAAAAATAACATTAGTGGAAAAACTGGTGAAATCTGAGTGCAGCACCAATGTTGATTTTTTAGTCTCTTTTTGTTTTTTAAGTTTTAATTTTAATTCCAGATAGTTAACCATACAGTGTTATGCTGGTTTTAGGTGTACAATAGTGTTTTTTAGTCTTGTTGAAAGAATGAACTATGAAAGTGTCATAGTTATGTAAGACGGTGACATGAGGGGAAAATGGGTGAGGGGCACAGGGACTCTCTGTACTATCTTTGTTAACTTTTCTATAAACCTAGGACTATTTTTAAAAATTAAGTTTATTAAAAAATAAAAAAACCCTGGAGACTGGTTGCATAACAATGTGAATATACTTAAAACAATACTAGCCTGTACACTAAAAAAATGGTTGATAGTTAATTTTATGTGTATTTCAACACAATTTAAAAAATACATATTTTAAAATCTATATTCTGACATGCTTAATGAATGAAATCATCTGGGATATGTTTCAAAATAATCTTGTGTGTGTTTGTGTGTAGATCACTGTGCTATTCTTATTTTCTCTACATTTGTATATGATTTAAATTTGCTATAATAAAAAGGTTTTAAATTTCAGGCAAATATTCTACATGCAATATAAGGAGAAAACAGGCAAATGATTCTAGTTAGTTTTTATACTGAGCCTAGTTCATTACTGCAACAAATATTTATTTAATACTAAGCTTGATGCTAAGGTACAGGACACATTATCATAAAAACACACCCCAATGCTCCTTAAAGATCTGAAGCCCAGAGAATTCAATCACCCTCATCTCCTGGACCTGGGGATGAGAGTATGAAAGAATACATATGATGTTATGCTACCAAAGAGCCACCTAAATCTGGTGTTAGAGATCAGGTAACATATAGTACTATCAGGCTGAAGGCACCGAATACAGTACTTGATCCTAACAAACTACCTACAAGAGCTAAAGGTATTCTGATTTAAAACAAATAAACAACAACAACAACAAAATCCCCAAATTGACTATAACTAAATAAATCTGAATTCTACCTACCTCACAGGAATTTGGGGATCAAATGAGAAAATGTTCCTGTGGTTCAGCAAGGAAGCTGCCAAAGGGGCCATGAAAGGCCAGGTTCCTTCTCTCACTGTCTCATCAGGGTGTGCTCTAGAATAGATGAGTGAGGAATGATCAGGAAAAATAATGGGTTGTTTCCAGATCTCTGATCACCGCTTTTTCAACTTAAGATTCAGAGAAGGTCTAGCTAAACTTTATTTAACAATCATTCACTGAATGCCAATTATGCTCTAAGTGCTACATGGCTTTTTATGGTTAAAAGACAAAAACTTATCCAGACATTTATAGTTGACAAAGAATTTTAAAGCAGATTATCAAATTTGATCTTTCCAAAGTCCCTGTGAGGTAGGGGGCCCCCATTTTACAAATAAGAATGTAATAAGAGGTACATTTCATTTTATGGATGCAAAAACTGTGGCTGAGGGGGTTAAATGACTTACTTTCGGGTAATGGTTCCCAAACCTGACTGTGAACCAAAATTCCCTATAAATTCCTAAACGCCAGTGCTAAGGATTCTTATCCAGCATACAGAGAGGTGACCCCAAAATATGAACTTCTGATTTCTTCCTCTATAAAGAGGAGGAAAATAATGACAATAATTTCATAGAATAGTTGTGAGGTTTACTCAATAAGATATTATATATAATGTACCTAACCCAAAGTAGCCAATGCATTTGTGTGAGCCCTGTCTGAGTCATACAGTTCATTAGGGTCAGTCAGGATTTCAACTCAAATCTTCTGATTCCAAATCCCATACTTTCCATTACACTATGCTATATACTTCTGACAACGAAACCCCACCATCAGTTATTATATTGTAAAAACTGGAGACTTCATTCCTAGATAAATGATTCCAGCCAAATACAGCAACACAAGTTTATTTCAGGTCTGCCACCCTCTAACAAGTTTCTAGAGTCTATGCGCAAAAGGAAGAAAATTATTGTCAAAAGAGAAGATGGGATTTATGAGAAGTATGCAATAAAATTATCTATAGTGCTTGACAATTCAAAACAGTTCATCAAATAAGTCTACCCATCACCAACTTATTGTTGCCTTTCAAAGCTCAAAGTCAGACTTAAGGGCAAAAATCTAATCAGCCTATTTTGTATTTACCTGAAATAATCGTGCAATGGAGAGTAGCATTAATCCAAATAAAAAACCATTGTACTGGAAATGAATATCTGGACTTAGATTAAGGAAAGACAACAGAGGATACCAAATTTAAGTTGAATTGTGCCAGCAGATTGAATATAAAAATGCAAATGCTTTCCTAATAGGTAAACTAAAGACAAAAATATTCCTCCAGTTTGAACTTCTCATAAATGTGTTTTCTATAAACAGAGTCAAACCTTAGACAAACTCTAATTAAAATGTATATAGTGCCTGGGAATGCAAGCTGGTGCAGCCACTCTGGAAAGCAGTATGGAGGTTCCTCAAAAAACTAAAAATAGAATTACCCTACGACCCAGCAATTGCACTACTAGGCATTTATCCACGGGATACAGGTGTGCTGTTTCGAAGGGACACATGCACCCCCATGTTTATGGCAGCGCTATCAACAATAGCCAAAGTATGGAAAGAGCCCAAATGTCCATCGATGGATGAATGGATAAAGAAGATGTGGTATATATATACAATGGAGTGTTACTCTTTTCAAAAAGAATGAAATCTTGCTATTTGCAACTACATGGATGGAACTGGAGGGTATTATGTTAAGTGAAATTAGAGAAAGACAAAAATCGTATGACTTCACTCATATGAGGACTTTAAGAGACAAAGCAGATAAACATAAGGAAAGGGAAGCAAAATAATATAAAAACAGGGAGGGGGACAAAACAGAAGAGACTCATAAATATGGAGAACAAACTGAGGGTTACGGGAGGGGTTGTGGGAGGGGGGATGGGCTAAATGGGTAAGGGGCACTAAGGAATCTACTCCTGAAATCATTGTTGCACTATATGCTAACTAATTTGGGTGTAAATTTTAAAAAATAAAAGATAAAATAAAATAAATGTATACAGTGCCAAGTATTATATAGGGGATAAAAAAATTATGTTTAAGAAGAAAACCAGGAAACTTACCCATGTTTTTTCTATCTTAAAGACCCAGCAGCTACAGGACAGGGAATTTTCTGGTTTTGTTTTTTAAATTAGGGATGAGAAAGGAAGGGACCTAACAGCTACTGAAGGCCACTGGCATGCAGCACCCCCTCGTTTATAGTATATATACACAATCCTAGTAAGCCTCACGACGAACCTGTGAGGACATCAGAGCTCAGAGCCATTAATCTACACACAGCCTAAAGCTACTTCGATGCCATAGCTAAGAGCTGAGTCCAGGTCAGACTTGAACCAAAGTGCGGGTGTTTTCCTCACACATGGCTACCTTTACGAAAACTGTAAAATATTAGGCTCCTGTCGTTAAGATTTTAGTTTCATTCGTATCTTCTGGATTTAAGAACTTTGCCTGTTAATATGTGGTAATCTAAGGTGGTAGAAGAGCATGAAGGTCTGCCTGGTCCCATATGTAACACTGAGACAGGCCCTTTCCTAGAAAAGGTATTTAGAATAATGTGTTCTAAAACTATGTAAGATATATGTATCTGATGGATCTAAAGACAGTTAACAAATCCCAGTATATTGCTTTACTAATGGTTTAACTGGTTCTTGAATATCACCACTAGCTTTTCAGAAACAAAGTGCTCTAAAAATCAGTGTCTGGTACAGTTGGGAGAACCCATAGAAACCACAGTTTTGGGAACCCACGGACCCACCCCCCACCCATTTTCAAAAGCAGCTCACATTTCAGAATTACCACCGAAGAAATCATTAATCTCATACTTAGTATATATCAGAGTAAGTAAGGGAATAGTGCAGAAAACGTCAAGGATACGGTCCACGATTAACAACCCGAAGTTCCACAGCAGTAACACTGATAGAATAAACTTTGGCTTCTCTGTAAGTTCTTTACCTGCTTTTTTCCCATCAATGCATTTACAGCACCTACAGTGGAACACCAGGAAGGAAGCAGAAAGAGCTTTTATCTTCATTAGAACATCACTATACCACTACAGAGTACACTCTGATACACTCAGACATATTTTATTAGCTATTCCTGATAAACTGTCCATGCTGTTCCTGACTGCTTAAAAAGGTGACAGCAGAAACAAAGACCTCAGGGTCAGTTCCGTGTCTCTTTCTCAGCTCTGCTGATTTGAAACAGTCTTCATTTAGTAAAATGAAAAAAAAACAAACAGCCACCATAAACCCAAAGGGAAGGATTTTGAAAGTTGAGAGGGCACACACTATTTAGTCCTGAAGTGTAAAAAATGCAGACCATACCTGAAACTAATATAACAGTGTAACATTGTATATCAACTATAATAAAAAAATGCAGACCAGAATAATATGGTACTCTAAATTATATATCATAGCAGCCAAATTAAAAATAGAGCCACGAGGAGCACCTGGATGGCTCAGTTGGTTAAGCATCCGACTCTTGATTTTGGCTCAAGTCATGGTTCGTGGGTTCGAGCCCTGCATTGGGCTATGCCCTGACAGCACAGAGCCTACTTGGGATTTAATCCCTCCCTCTCTCTCTACTGCTCCCCTACTTACTCTCTCTCTCTCAAAAATAAATGAACATTTGAAAAAAAATAGAATGGGGTGCCTCAGTGGCTCAGTTGATTAAGCTCCAACTTTGGCTCAGGTCATGATCTCACGGTTCGTGAGTTTGAGCCCCATGTTGGGCTCTGTGCTGACAGCTCAGAGCCTGGAGACTGCTTCAGATTCTATGTCTCCCTATCTCTCTGACCCTCCCCCCTCATGCTCTGTTTCTCTCTCTCAAAAGTGAACATTAAAAATAAATAAATAAATCCTATCAGATCTAACATCCCCTAAAAAAAAAAAAAAATAGAGCCACGAACTCATAGCTCCTGATTGTCCAAATAATTTTATTTATTTTATTTATTTATTTTTTTAATAAATTTTTTTTTCAACGTTTATTCATTTTTGGGACAGAAAGAGACAGAGCATGAACGGGGGAGGGGCAGAGAGAGAGGGAGACACAGAATCGGAAACAGGCTCCAGGCTCTGAGCCATCAGCCCAGAGCCTGACGCAGGGCTCGAACTCACGGACCGCGAGATCGTGACCTGGCTGAAGTCGGACGCTTAACCGACTGCGCCACCCAGGCGCCCCGATTGTCCAAATAATTTTAAAAACATTTATTAAAAATGTGTATCATTTAAAGGTCAAGATCTATTATTAAATGACAATAGCAAATGAAAAAAATTATGATCCTATTTTTATTTTATAAAAATTATATTCAGACATAGAAGAGAGAATGAAATAATATATAGCAAAATGGTGATGGTGATAGCTGTAAGTGGAGGAGTATAGGTCACTTCTACTTTGTGTACATGTGTGGTTTTCTGTTTTCCAAAATTTTGACGATGTATAATCCCAGAAAAAGGATTTTAAAAAATACGTCTGAGTATCGGCAAATCGCAAAAACAGAAATCTAAGCCCCAAAAAAGAAACAGACAATAAAGATGCAATTAAAGAGGGGTTAGCAAAAGGTGTTCTGCTTTTCCTGCATGGAGCCCATTTCCTCAACAGAGACAGTAACCTTACAGGGTAATTGAGAAAATTAAGTAAGTTACTGTCTATACTTTGTTACTGGTTCTGGGAACTGGGACATAGATCTCAACAATTTATATCTTATTTAACTGCTCCTTCTACACTGTAGGTAGAAATGAATTCTATTCCCTCTTCCTTCTGCTTATATGCCTTCTCTAGGAACTTCAATTCAACCATTTTGAGTTTAAAGGTGTACATCACAACTCACCTTCCCTTCCAACTCTTGCTAGGTCATAAACAGATTGAATGTTAAGGTGTCAAGTGGGAACTACTCCTTGAGAATGAGCAGGGGTTAAAACATTGCCAAGGGACTCTTGCCTAGATGGGGCAGGGGTTCAGTGTAGAGGGCCTCACAAATACAAATGATCCATTTGTGACAAGGGTCATGAAGGGACACAGTTGGTGGTCTGTCACATCATACCAGCAGGCTTAATAAAGTATTGGGACAGAATAGGAACCAAGATTAACTGAGAACTTACTACTTATAAGTCACTGTGCAAGACATTGTATATATGTCTATTCAACTAAAATTAATTTATAAGTAAAAGATGCAAAGCATAAAAATATAAAATATAAACATAACTTAAAATTAGTGAAGAGTCTAAGGCGCCTGGGTGGCTCAGTTGGTTAAGTGTCAGACTTCGGCTCTGGTCATGATCTCATAGCTCATGTACTGAGAGTTCAGAGCCTGGAGTCTGCTTCAGATTCTGTCTCCCTCTCTCTCTGCCCCTCCCCCCTGCCTGTGCTCTGTTTCTCTAAAATGAATAAACATTAAAAAAATTTTTTTTTAAGTTAGTGAAGAGTCTTCATGAAGGAAAGAGTCCAGAAACAACTAAAAAAGCACTCAGTAAGGTTTCCTGAGTTTACTAGAATGGACACTCCATTGGTGGTCAGCACAATGAATATGTGTACACGAGTGTGTGTGCTGTATGTATGTGTGTGTATCCTAAAGAATAGGGTAGGTAGGTCACAGAAACCTCTGGGGGCCGGTTACAAGAAAGGAAAGAAAAGCATATGGAGCCATTCTGAGCAGGAGAAATGGTCATGGAACTCTACGTGGGACTACTCCTCAGAACACTCACAATCTATCATTCTGCCTCTGCCTTGTAATCCCACCTCATTCCCCATTGTCTTCCACAAGATATAGGTAGACTACCTACTGTAATTACTCACTGTACAGTTTAAAACACAGTAACAGAGTTCAGAACTATTCTAGAATTTGCTATCATGTGAACTTTGTTTCTCTCAAATGAAGAACCAGTTAATACTACTTAATATTGTATTATGTCCTCAACACCTTCCACACAAAATGACATTCTGAGACTTACTCGTGGACAGCATACACAAAGAGTGCATCTGTAAAGATGACAGAAAATCTCTGGAAAAGTAAGGTTCTCGAGCTGGAATAGTTCAGATTACGGACATTCAGCATCTCTTGATCAAAATATTTGGCAACATGTGACAGGGCATACTCAAACCATGCAAAAAAAGGCGGATAATCCAAGGTCCATTCTGAAGTAGCCTGTAAAAATAAAAAAATAGAACATATCCTAAATAACTGAACAAACAAAGTGGGTGTAAAGACTGAAAATCCTCACTCTCTAGTCTTTAAAAAAGCACATGAAATAAAATTGCATTCAAAATATGACCTGCGGTGCCTGGCTGGCTCAGTTGGAAGAGCGTGCGACTCTTGATTTTGGGATTGTGAGTTCAAGTCCCACAATGAGTACAGAGATTAAAAAAAAAACCAAAACTTTAAATAAATGATTAAATTATAGAGTAATTTCTATGTAAGACTGAGCAGACCACCAAAACCTGGTTCCTAAGTTATTTAATAATGGTCTTCAATTTTCCTTAAATAGAATTAACTATATTTCAAAGAAAATTAATGAAACTTGCAATAACCTTGGTTCTGACATGGTGCTACTCATCTAAATATATAAAGGGAGCTATGGTATAACAAATGATTCACTAGCTTGGGTTCAAGTTCTGTCTCAGAGACTCAACTTCTCTATTCGTAAAATGAGGTATTGTGAGGGTTAATTGATATAATACATATGAAACACAGTTATGAATGACAAAGATAACACAAAAGCTTTTTATCTTTTGTTCTTATAGGTTATCAGATACTGAGATTAAGAGAGCAAAAGTCACTCCTTGCCATTTCTGTATTCTGAACCTTTAGTAAGTGCCTGATATATTAAGTATGAAAAAATCATTAGTTAAATAAATAAGCAATCACTAATGAGTAAATGAAAATACAGATCATATGAAATAGTATATGAAATATATAACTTCAGGATATTATGTTTTGTTAGATTACTCTAAGTCTCCATTTCCTCACCCAAACAACAGGGATGTACCTACCTCATTACTGCATTAAATTTTACATATGCATTTCAAATACTATTTACATAGTATTGAACCAGAAACAAAGTGTCTGTAAATATTATTTATCATTTAAAAAATTATTGCTATCACCATAGGATGTCCCTAAAACTAAACTCAGACCTTGCACCTCTAAGAGCTCAGATGGTAATAATAATCTCCCTACTCTGTATTTGTTGCTCTTTTCAATGGGAAATTCCTCTCCTTCTGGAATTGCACTGAAGGTTCACTGGGTACTAACTGGGTGCTCATAGGGACTACTATTTAGGGTCGCTCTGTGGCATAAAATGAGGTGAGAGAGACTCTGACAAACTACTTGTTAGCTCTTTGTTCATGGTAAGGCTAAATGACAACTTTGGGTCCAGATAAGTAGCTTGTTTCCTCCCCCTGCAGGTACCAACATGTAGAAAGCCTCAGATCTGAGGCAAACCCAGAGGCTGTATGTCTTAAGCACTCAGGCTATGAACCCACCCATTAAATTCTCTATGAAAAGTTCCTTCCCTAATCCCAAGTTCCCAATGGGGAGTGTAAACAAGATGAGCTATTAAATTGGAGAAAGAAAAGTTAGAAATTCTATTTTTTAATTTCATCCTGTTTAATGTCTACTTTTAATAGTATATTAATAAGGCAGTACTTTTGTAATTTATAAATAAACTCACATGGAGTAGTAAATGATCAAAATGTTTTCTTGCGGGGTATCTGGGTGGCTCAGTAGGTTAAGCGTCCAGCTCTTGATTTCAGCTGAGGTCATGATCTCACGGTTTGTGAGTTGGAGACCTGCATCGGGCTCTGCATAATGCAGAAGCTACTTGGGATTCTCTCTCTCTCCCTCTCCCTCTGCCCCTCCCTGTATGTGCTCGGTCTCTCAAAATAAATAAACTTAAAAAATTTTTTTAAATGTTTTCTTGCTAGGGTATAGATATTTAAGAAACAAATTTAGAAATTACTGCTCCATATAATTCCAGGAAAGTCAACATCAACTTGAACTTTAACATCTGCAGTTCCCAGCTATAGTTTCTATGTCAGAGTTAAGAGCCATTTACTCTACAGAAGCGTAAAAGGTTTTGTCCTATTTTACCTTATTTGGAACATTTATTACTTTAAATAAAATGGGGACTAGGAAAAGCATTGAAAAAAACTGGGAGGGACAGGCGCTGCCTGGGAGATGGCCATTTTTCCAAAATAAAATGTCCCTGTCGTTTCTTTGCTATTCCCAATTCCATACCACTCAGAGGCTTTCTACATGCTGCTCCTATTCCCCACACAAAGACTTTCCAAATCTAGCTGAGAAGGTTCTCTGGACCTCAAGGATTTCCATCTGGGCCATTCTCTTACCTCAACAGTTTTTGGGAAGCCAGTTAGGCTATTAGCTATCATTTCCTCCCAAGTAAACAGTTCCATCACTTAACTAATATTTGGCAGAAGTGGAACTAAAATCTGGGGCTTCTGACTCCAAATCCATTAGCTCAGTAAGCTAGTACAACAGAGCTGTAGAGAGCAAGATGGAGTCACTCATGTCAAGCAGTGACTCATGTCAAGTAGTGTGGTAAGCAGCCAAGGGCGTTGCAACTAAGACCATATATCATGAAACCAGAACATGCTGACGGCTCCCAGAACTGATAACCAGCAGAACCAGAAGAAGCCTGCAAAGACCCACTGACCCTTTCACTGTATTCAACGTCTGGAGAGTCTGACAGTTTGCTGCAAAAGTCCTCCCTTTTTAAAGGAGCTTAATCAGTCTTGGGTCTTTGCAGGCTTCTTCTGGTTCTGCTGGTTATCAGTTCTAGGAGTTGTCAGCCTGTGCTGGTTTCATGATATCTGGTCTTAGGTGCAACGCCCTTGGCTGCTTACCACACTGCTTAATATGAGCAACTCTATCTTGCTCTCAAGAAGAGCTATTTCTTCAGATATAGAAACATCTAACTTCACGGCGCCTGGGTGGCTCAGTTGGTTAATCATCTGACTCTTGATTTCAACTCCGGTCATGATCTTAGGGTCTGCGAGTTTGAGACCCATGTTGGGCTCTTCACTGATGGCACTGGAGCCTGCTTGGAATTCTCTTTCCTTCTCTCTGCCCCTCTCCCACTCACGTGTGTGCATGTACATGCTCTCTATCTCTCAAAATAAACCAATAAACTTTAAAGAAAAAAAAAAGAAATATCCAACTTCTTCATATGAAGATTCAAAACAACTGTGTTCATTCCACAAGTATTTATTGTGGGTCTCTTTGGTGTCTTTCCCAACCAGTCGACCAATCAATTTAAGCTGAAGCCAGAGCAGAAAGGTAGGTTTGAAGTCACAGTTAGGTAGTCCACTGCTCACATCTTCACTCTCCTTACCATGTCAGAGAGACCCTTCCAGACCTGACCTCATGTGCCTCTCCAGCCTTATCCCCTACTGTGAGGTTCTTGTTTCATATAGTCAAGCCCATAACTGAGTTTTGCTCCTTATTGGCTCTTGTGGTTATTTTTGAGCAGAGCAGGAAGAACAAAGAAGTATACCATTACAAGAAGACTTTTTTTTTTCCTTTAGTAAGCTCTATGTCCAATGTGGGGCTTGAACTCACAACCCTGAAATCAAGAGCTACATGCTCTACTGACTGAGCCAGCCAGGTACCACAAGAGTATCTTTTATATAAGACTCTTTTATCTAAAATAAATTGATAAAGAAGACAGCTTTGGCCTAAATAGTGTTCTAGGAATCCTAAGTTAACAGACAGTGGTGAAGGTTATAGGAACAAATGAGAGAACATTCAGAAAGAGTTACAGAACTGAAATTCTGTACCACAAAGAGAACCCTAGAGTACCAGCTGTTTAAAGGGTGTACAGATGAGGAAAAGTTAACAAAGGAGGCAAGGAAGGAATGGTCAGAGAGAAAGAGAAGACAGGGGGCTGCCTTCTTATTTACAGTCTAAGGGTCATGATATGAATAATGCTAATTCTTAACAACTCTTAATGTTTACTGAGCACTTCTGTTCCAAACACTGTGCTAAGTATTATAAGCATCATATTCATTTCACTCTAATACTTATTATCATTTAATAGTTAGGGATGTTGAGGCTTTGAGAGGTCAAGCAGTTTGCCCACAGTCACTCAGCATGGGTGTTAGCTGGCAGAACTGAAAGTCACAGAGAGGTGGTCTGGAATCACAGCCCCAAACTCTTGACAGCTAGGCCACACAAAATGTCTTCTAATGGATATGTATACATGCAAACTGAACTATCTTATACTAAAGCAATTACTTAAAGATCCTTAGCATTCCTATCAAATACTTATAATGTTATTATGTGAGAAGAACTCAGTCCCTTAGATCAATTGTTCTTAAGCTTTTTTGGTACAAAGGACTATTCTGATCTGACAACAAACAAACAAACAAACAAACCCAAAAAGCAACAATGAATTAAGAGAAAACTTTGCAGATTGTCTTAAAAAAACCTCCTTGCGGATGTGGAGAAATGGGAACCCTCTTGCACTGTTGGTGGGAATGCAAATTGGTGCAGCCGCTCTGGAAAGCAGTGTGGAGGTTCCTCAGAAAATTAAAAATAGACCTACCCTATGACCCAGCAATAGCACTGCTAGGAATTTATCCAAGGGACACAGGAGTACTGATGCATAGGGGCACTTGTACCCCAATGTTCATAGCAGCACTCTCAACAATAGCCAAATTATGGAAAGAGCCTAAATGTCCATCAACTGATGAATGGATAAAGAAATTGTGGTTTATATACACTATGGAATACTACGTGGCAATGAGAAAAAATGAAATATGGCCTTTTGTAGCAACGTGGATGGAACTGGAGAGTGTGATGCTAAGTGAAATAAGCCATACAGAGAAAGACAGATACCATATGGTTTCACTCTTATGTGGATCCTGAGAAACTTAACAGGAACCCATGGGGGAGGGGAAGGAAAAAAAAAAAAAAAGAGGTTAGAGTGGGAGAGAGCCAAAGCATAAGAGACTGTTGAGAACTGAGAACGAACTAAGGGTTGATGGGGGGTGGGAGGGAGGAGAGGGTGGGTGATGGGTATTGAGGAGGGCACCTTTTGGGATGAGCACTGGGTGTTGTATGGAAACCAATTTGACAATAAATTTCATATATAAAAAAAAAAAAACAAAAAACAAAAAAACCTCCTTGCAGCAGAGTGCTATTTTGATCAAGACACTTCTGAAATATCATATGCAACTTAGTAATTCATACCAGAAATAAAAATACATAGTTTTCAAAAATAATAGAAAAGAATGGTTTGTATATTATCAGAAACCTGTATATCACATTTGATTATTTCTTTTTTCATAAATAGTGGGGATTAGCAGGATCTTAGAAATAATTCATTCCTAATCTTTATGTGCCAGATGAGAAACTAAGGCTCAGAGAAATGAAATATATTTTCTATGTTGTGACAGAGCCAGGCCTGGAATCTAATTATTCCTCTTTCCCAGTCCCAAATTCTTTTAAAAGGGGTGCGGCAAATATTATAATTTCTAATTTATTGTTTGGGAAACTCATTTTGAAGTACAGGGATTCCCTAATAGTGCCAGAGGACAGAACTGAGGAAAAAGTACAATTTTTATAAAGATTAATTAGAGCTATAATCACATGGAAAACTTCTGATATCAGTAAGACTTATATGATTTCACACATCACTGTAAAAGACAATCCACCAAAAAAGTGAAAATTTAAACTTACCTCATAATACCACTGTGATACTGGCAAACTGTGAGTGATAGCAAGCCAGTTTCGGTGTACTTCAAAATCTGTGGAATGGCTATTCAAAGTAATCAGATGAGTAAAATGAGATTTTGTTACATTTATCAATTTCACATTTCTAAAATTATGCTTTTAAATGGACTAAAACTCCTATACAGCCACAGTTCATGATCCTCTAAAAACACAAACAGGCATTACATAATCCTGAGACACCTCACTTATCTGAAGGCCAGACCTCCTTCTGGAAAAGTTGGGGATCTACAAGTAAGTGAAAAGGTTCTTGGAGTTATCTAAAGGGCTGGGCAAAATCCCATACTCTTTCTTAAGGGAGGTCCTCTGGCTATTGCTCAGAGGTCACTTATTCTTGTTCACAAAGAATTCTAACAATATTCATTATCTGGAAAATGCTTCACACACCAGCTAGAACTTCAAGGATGAGCAGTTCATCAGATGGAGAAGGTGAGAAAAGGCCCCTGCCCTGCCTTTTCCATGTCTCCTAATTCCTCACTATGTGTAAATATAGTCAAGAATCTCTCCTGCAGGGAAAGAAACATTTTCTCTTCTACCCTTCCAAGTTCTGTAGCTGGTCTAAGAATTAAACTGACATAAGACAAATTTAACAGGAGAAAAAAAAAAAGCCAATTTTAATAATATATGTATATATGGGAGCCCAAAAAGAGATGAGAAAGATATGAGGCTTAAACGGTGGCCAAATGATTAAGGCTTATATACCACCCTGAACTAAGGACAGGGATAGGAGCCTGGGGCTTCAAATGGGGAGAAGAAATTCAAGTGAGAAGATGTTTGGTGCACAAAGGTCACCCTGCCAGCAGATAAGTCAGGTGGAAAAGTGATCTCTGGTAACAGCTCTCTTTCTGGTACAGGCCTCCTTTCACACATAAATTTTCCTTATAAAAAGGAAAAACCTACAAATCTTATTAAAAGGGTAACTTCTACTGTTTTCAGAGCTTCTCCTGTATCTGCAGTTTCTCCAAATAATCAGCCCCAAATAATCCTTATGGCAAAGAGACATATTTTGGGGTGGCATATTCTGTGCCTTTCTCCCCTCTTCAGAATAATTTTCTTTTCCCATTTGTCTACTGCAGTATTTCCATGTCTTGAACAGCACCTGATATACAGACGGGCTCAACACATTCCTGTGGAGTTAACCACTCATCATCAAAGTCAACAAGTTCCACAACAAAACCCGGTTAACACTTTCCAATGTTTTATACAACCTTTCCAGTGTCAGCTATCTCCTGAGTTTCCTAGCCAACTTTCATGGCTTTCCATTCCAATATTCATCAGGTAAAACGCTGATGATCCCCTATGTTCAGTTCTTGGTTCTCTTTTTATGCAACTTACTCTACTCTGGACAATCTTATTCATTCTTATTGCTTCCATTATTAACGGTATAATGATGACTTCCAAACCACAGTACAAGCTTGATCTCTTTCCTGAGTTCTAGAAATAGATATCTCCAAATTCCTGCTGACAATGTCCCCTTAATTTCCTATGGATTCCTCAAAATCACAATTCAAAACTGAGCTAGCATTTTAATTTCTAAGTATATTCAGTAGTCAACAGAAATACATTTACCTATGTTTATCAAAAGACATGTACTGGGCGTGGTCTTCAGGCCTCCAATTACATGTCAATTCCTGAGACTTTCCTTGACACCCAATCTAAGTAAGTCTCCCTAGTTAGTCCCCTTATAGAATCCCATTCTTTTCCCTTATAACACTTTTTTTTTTTAATGGATTCATCTGTTTACTACAGAGATATAACACTATGTCAATACTAGGCACCATAAAATGTAAATACAATTACTGTCATAAACCTGGAAAGAACCTTTAAGGATTCAAAGTGGCTTTGTTTAGTTACCATTTGCATATAGTGCAGAGAAAGGTCTTCATGTTATTAGCAGTATGTACACAAGAGGTCCAAATTATGAGACAGATAAAAAAGTTGTGTTCTTTAAACATTGGTAAACTAAGTTTTGTAGTAACAGCCAGGTTTATCTTCCTTTCACTAACCGTGTTCCCTGTTCAGCACATCATAACAAGAGCATAGTGAAGTGAATGACGAAATAAAAGAATTTTGATACAATTGCACACAATACATTCTATTTATATGATTAAACATTTGATCATACAGTACTTTCCTACAGGATTACTGGCTAATTTTCTTCATAACACTTAACACCAGTGTAGTTGTGTAATGACATATTTACTTTGATTTGTTGCTGGAACTGTTATCCTACTAAACTATACCCTTTATAGGATTAGTGATCATATCCATTTTGTCCTCCCCTGTACTACCTAGCCCAGTACATGGTATACAAAAAGCAGTTAACAGTTTGTTCACTATATTTACATTTATCCTGTAATACCGTAATGCTGTAATCCTTCCCTCTCACATCCCAGGGTTTTGCAGTTGAGAAGCAGAACGTTAACTACAACTATATATGCTCTTAATCCTGGACTAAGAGCAGTATTGAAAGTAACCACCCTGAAGTAACTAAAGCAAGAAACATTACTTTATATACACAGATCTACAGTTTAAAAAAAAAAGAATTCCCTTTCACTCCGATTTGAAAGGAATTTCTTCATTTTAGAAAGATTTTTTTTTCCAATTTGCTTTTAAAATGGAGATATGTTTCTTATTTATTTTCAGTTGCACAGAAAGTTCAACTGACCAACTCCTTTTTCTAAGTCCCTGTAAGTCATTTTGCTAAACCTACACACATTTCATTGCTTATATAATTACATAGACACATCACTATAAATGCACACTCTATCCATACAGTTCTTCCATACCCAGCAGGATATCACCAAGAACTTGAACCAAATGATACCAGTAAACCAAAACCTAAACTGGGAAGGGGTGGGGAGACCTGGAAGGAAGGGAGAAAAGGAATGAAATGATAAATGATGGGATAAGAGTTAGGAAGGATGAACAGATGGTGGAAGCTAATATTGAGTACCCACAGTATACGTATTACTTGGTGGATACTTCCTAACTGGTTTCCATGCTTTCAGCCTTGCCCCTCTATTTTTCAAATAGCAATTTAATCCTGTGTGATCTGGCCACTGTCCACCTCATCCTGTGCCATTCTCCTCCTCCCATCATGCTCTTCAGCAACAACGGTCACTTTCTGTTCCCAGAATGCTCTTGAGTTTTTTTCCTACCACAGGGCATTTACACTTATTCTCTCCTATGCTTGAACTGATTTTTACATGGCTTATTCTCTTTCATCCTTCAAATTTTAACTCAAACATCACCTCCTAAAAGAGGGGTAAAGCCTTGACCTGTAGTCAATTTCTTTTATACATCCTATCACAATCTGAAACATTCGTTTTTGTCTGCCCCCACTAATCTATCGAGGGCAAGAATCGGAAATGTCTTTCTCACCACTGGATCTCCAGTGCCTAGCCCAGCAGACAACTGTTAAATACAGCTGAACGAATGGTGGAGCTGAGTGTTCTTAATCTGCATATTAAGGATGAAGACCCAAGGCTTAAAAACATTTAACTCAGTCAGCGCCAAGCCTGAACCTAGCCATCCAGGGCTATGATCTAGTTCTCAGGTCAAGTAACAATCAACCGGCGGAGCGGGAAGCTTAGCAAAAGCATAGCGGAGCCTACATGAGCGTTCAAGTTCCCTTTCCTCCTCCCACCCACGGGCATCTTCGCTTCTCTCTCCCGCTTTGACCAACCGTGGTGCGGGTCCCTTACTATGTGGGGATGAGAAGGCATTTGAGGAGAGTCACCCCGAGCGCCAAAGCCGAAAACCAATTGCCACCACCCATCGCAATTCCGAGAGCGGCCATTACTGTAGCGCCCGGCGCTTTCAACCAACTGGATCCACATCCGGGCTCCCGCGCATGCGGGAAAGGCCGTCTGAGGCGGTGCCTCGGCCGCTGCGCGCATGCGCTCAGCCAGTCCGGCCGTGGGACTCTAGTGCTGTGTCATTTAAACCTCCCGCTAACTGTCCTTTCACCGCCCCGTCTCACTCCAGGGCTCGGCAGGGCGTGACAGTGTCTGCGCGGATTTCTTACGGCGACAAGTTAAGTTGGCGACAAGTTAAGTTTCGTTAGCTGCTTCATACTTATCTTTAAATAGTTGCTGGGTGTCTGCTCTGGCGTTTCCTGCATTTTGCCTGGCAAAACCCGGCGTTGGGGCACCTAGGCGAGAGAGGACTGTATCTTGCATCGGAGACGTAGTGGAGGAGACAGCATTGTAACCCGAGAGTTGCTGTAGTCGAAAGCACCTGAGAATCCTGGAGGTGCCTAATGCAGGCACCTGAACAGAAGTGTCAGCTCCAGGTAGAGAATGGTGTGAGCAAAGATGCAGAGGTGTAAAACGTCTGTGCTTCTAGAACTCGGAGTTAGGTTCTTGGTGCGGCACCTGCCAGAGTGGAACCCATTCTGGACGCAGGCTAGAGTCTAGTGCTTGTCACACAAAGTATAAATAGCTTGGGGATCTTGTGAAGATTCAGATTCTGATTCAGTAGGACTAATAGACTCCTAGATCGTGCCAGTGCTGCTGGTGCATGGGCTATAAGGGCCAAGGCATGAGGAATGGAGTTAGTCTCACTACATCATGTACTATCTGATCTTGGACACATGACTAGTCTCTCTAAACCTCAGTTTCCTGTTCTGTAAATAGATAAAAATGGTGTCTAGCTCATAAAATGGCTGAGAGTATTGAATGAGTGCACGTAAATAGCTCTGTATGGTGCCAGGACAGAATAAAGGCTCAATAAATAATGGTTTCAGAGAAGTTAAGTATCTGGCTGAAACACGCACAGCATGTAGGTGACAGTGTCACTCTCCTCATAGGAGCTTATGCCCTTCTACATCTTCAAATGCTACACACCTGAATATGACACTCAAATGTAGACCTCATGCCTGGCCCTCTTCTTTCACCTCCAGACCCTTATATCCAACTGCCTAACTGACCTCTCTCAGATGTTTTAAAGGCAACTTGCATTAGTTCCCTATTCTTGCTGTAACAAACTACCACAAACTTAAAGCATAAGCTTAAAACAGCGCAAATTTATTCTCTTACAGTTCTCGAGGTCAGAAGTCTAAAATCAATCTCGACAGGCTAAAGTTAAGGTGTCATTGGTTCCTTCTGGAGGCTCTGAGGGGAGAATCTATTTTCTTTTAGTTTTTGAAGTTGCCTGAATTCCGTGGCCCCTTCCTCACATCTGTAACCTCTTCCTTCTATTGTCACATCTAGTGTTTTTCTGGGCTCAGATCTCCCTGTGCTTCCCTCTTGTGAGGACACATGTGATTACATCTAGGGCCCACCTGGATAATACAAAATAATCTCCCTTTCTCAAAATTTAATTTAATCATTTCTGCAGAGTCCTTTTGTCATAGGCAGTAATATTCACAGGTTCCAGGGATTCAGTTTACCATATACCTTCAAGCTCAATATTCCCCAAACTGAACTCACTATGTTGCAATATTATCTAATCAGAATGATATCAACCATCCAGTTGTTCACTCCCCCACCCTGTACTTGCAAACTCACTGTGAATTGACTAACTCAACATGCATTCCCAATCCTCTTCTACCTTTTCCATTTTTTTCTAAAGAGGCTAGAAAAGCCAAAAAGTTGAACTTCCAGCTTCCCTCGCAGCTAAAAGTGGCCTGATTACACAGTTAGGTCTGCTGGGGGAGGAGGGTGGTTTGAGAAAGTTTTTCCTTTCCTGATAAAAGAGACCGTTGTCTTGAATTTTGCCCCCTTTTCCAATTCTTCCTGCCTTGGATTTGATCATGAAGCATGGAGCTGGATTCAGCTGTGAGGAAAAAGAGCTTCATGTTGGCCCTGGCATCACTGAACTCCTATTCAAATCCCCCTTACTTCTGGAATTTTTACTATCTTTTTCTTGTCTCAGGAAACTTCTTATCTGAGGAAACGTGCACACACATACATGTACACACACACACTCATGTGTTCAAGCCACTGTTGGTCAGGTTGTCTGTTCATTCCACGAAAGTATTCCTAACTGCTATTGCCGAGTCCTGTCTTTTGAGCTTCATATGTCTCACATGTATCCCCTCTTCTGAAACCTTCTTCACTCTACCTCACTGGTCTGCTCTCAGGCTCCGGCACATGCACGTTCTCTCCTGTCATTGTGCCTTTATGCATTCTCTTCCTTCATCTGGAATATTCTTCCTTCTCCCTATTACAAAACAAAATTCGGGGTGCCTGGGTGATTCAGTCAGTTAAGCAACCGACTTCAACTCAGGTCATGATCTTGCAGTTGTGAGTTCGAGCCCTGCATCAGGCTCTGTGCTGTGCTGACAGCTCAGAGCCTGGAGCCTGCTTCGGACTCTGTCTTTCTCTCTCTCTGTCCCTCCCCTGCTCACACTCTGTCTCTGTCTCTCTCTCTCTCAAAAATAAATAAACATTAAAAAACTTTAAAAAACCCACAAAATTCAAGTCAGTAAATTTTATTTTTTTTTAGTGTTTATTTATTTTGGAGACAGAGAGAGACAGAGAGAGAGAGAGTGTGTGTGTGTGTGTGTGTGTGTGTGAGAGAGAGAGAGAGAGAGAGCAGGGGAGGGGCAGAGAGAGAGGGAGACAGAGGATCTGAAGTAGGCACCACACTGACAGCACAGAGCCCAATGTGGGGCTTGAACCTGAGAACTATGAGATCATGACCTGAGCTGAAGTTGAATGCTTAACTGAGCCACCCAGGTGCCCCTCAACTCAGTAAACTTTCAAGATCTTATACAGTGATTCATGAATCAGGCAGCATCCACTCTAGAAGATTGAGAAGAGCTCTGAAGAGCTGTACAAAATGAAAGACTTTCAGAGGCAGATGCAGGAACAAGAGGTTGTACTAGGCAAAAAAGCAGGTTGGCTATTGCTAGGTTACTTTCCTTTAGGGGATAGCAGGGGTCTAGCAGGCAGATTACCTAACTAGTGCTGATTAGGCAATTCCTGATTTACTAGTTTCAGATTCTATTTGTGGGAGAGCTGACACTAATAAGTCCTGGTTTTGCAGTGTGGGGCTTCACATAAGTGACTCCATTTTGGGCCTGCTCTATCATTTTTAACATCCTTTTAGGCTACTTAACTATCAATTCATTAGCTCTCAGATCAAGCACCACTTCCCCCTGGGAAGTCTTCCCTGGCCTTGTCCTTCCCTGGCCTGTCCAGTGCAATTGCATTTATTTGCATGATTACTTAATTCTCCTACTAGTGGGAATGCAAACTGGTGCAGCCACTCTGGAAAACAGTATGGAGGTTCCTCAAAAAACTAAAAATAGAACTAACCTACGACCCAGCAATTGCACTACTAGGCATTTATCCAAGGAATACAGGTATGCTGTTTCAAAGGGGCACATGCACCCCCATGTTTATAGCAGCACTATCAACAATAGCCTAAGTCTGGAAAGAGCCCAAATGTCCATGTCCATCAATGGATGAATGGATAAAGAAGATGTGGTGTATATATATATATATATATATATACATATATATATATATATACACACATATATATACACACACACGTATATATATGTACATATATATGTATATATATATATATATACACACATATATATACACACACACGTATATATATGTACATATATATGTATATATATATATATACACACACATACACATACACAATGGAGTATTACTTGGCAATCAAAAAGAATGAAATCTTGCCATTTGCAACTACGTGGATGGAACTGGAGGGTATTATGCTCAGTGAAATTAGTCAGAGAAAGACAAAAATCATATGACTTTATGAGGACTTTAAGAGACAAAACAGATGAACATAAGGGAAGGGAAACAAAAATAATATAAAAACAGGGAGGGGGACAAAACAGAAGAGACTCATAAATATGGAGAACAAACTGAGGGTTGCTGGAGGGGTTGTGGGAGGGGGGATGGGCTAAATGGGTAAGGCACTAAGGCATCTACTCCTGAAATCATTGTTGCACTATATACTAAATAATTTGGATGTAAATTAAAAAATTAAATTAAAAAAAATTCTCCTACTAGGAATTCACTCCATAGGGGCAAGGAGCTTGTCTGTTTTTACTCACCATAGTAGCAGCAGCAGCTGGTACAATCTGTGGACTTAGTATTTATTTGTTGAATGGTGTGAGTATCTGAGACAGGATTCTAGCTTCAGTCTCTCCTACCCCTGAGTCCTTCCTTTTTCTTTGGTGCACCACCCAGAATGAATAGATCTGGGACTTAGAAATTGCTGGAAAGGGCCAATCTCTGTTTCTAAGCGTCTTCCAGCTTGAAAACCTGAGCAGGTAGAACAATACACAACTTGGTGAAGAAGGTTTTGATAAACCACATGATCTGGCCTCTCCTTTCTGAGGAGTTAATTCATTCTGCTCTCAGTTCTGGGTGCATTGCTGGTGTCTGAAAATTCTCCCGACCACTGTAACAAGCTTCTTTCTCAGAGGATGCTCAGATTTTTGGTTATCCCACAAACTGTGTAGCAGCTCTGTGGATTCTGAATGCCTAGAGACTTATTTTCATTTTTTTATTTTTAAAAATATTTTATTTATTTTCATCATGATAAGTGTACTCTTTTTTTAGATGTTCTTTTAAGTTTTTTTATTTTAGAAAGAGAGAGCATACAAGTGGAGGAGAGGGGCAGAGGGAGATAGAGAATCTTAAAAATGTTCCATGCTCAGTGCGGAGCCCAATGCAGGACTCGATCTCATGGCCCTGGGATCATGACCTTAGCTGAATCAAGAGTGGGACACCCAACCAATGGAGCCATCCAGGCCTGCTGGTAAGTGTACTCTTTATTCCCCACCCCCAAACCCATTTCCCCCTGGTAACCCTAAGTTTGTTCTCTATAGTTAAGAGTTTAAGTGTCTGTTTCTTGGTTTCTCTCTCTCTCTCTTTATCCCTTTGCTCATTTGTCTTTCTTTCTTTCTTTCTTTCTTTCTTTCTTTCTTTCTTTCTTTCTTTCTTTCTTTCTTTCTTTCTTTTTCTTTCGACATAAAAAGAGAGAGCCAGTGAGCAGGGGAGAGGAGGGGCATAAAGAGGGACACAGGGGATCTGAAGCAGGCTCTGCATTGACAGCAGAGAGACCAATGTGGGGCTTGAAACCACGAACCATGAGATCATGACCTGAGCCGAAGTCTATTGCTTAACTGACTGAGCCACCAAGGCGCCCCTGCTCATGTGTTTCTTAAATTCTACATATGAGTGAGAGCATATGGTATTTGTTTTTCTCTCTTTATTTTGTTCAGAATTATATTCCCTAGCTCTAGCCATGTTGTTGCAAATGGCAAAATTTCATTCTTTTTTATGGCTGAATAACATTCCATTTTATATATACCACATCTTCTCTATCTATTTATCTATCAATGGACACTTGGGCTGCTTGCATAGTTTGGCTATTGTACATAATGCTGCAATAAACATAGGGGTGCACGTATCCCTTTGAATTAGTGTTCTTGTATTTTTTTGGGTAAATACTGGTAGTGTGATTGCTGGATTGTAGGATAGTTCTATTTTTAACTTTTTGAGGAACCTCCATACTGTTTTCCATAGTAGGTGCACTAATTTAAATCCCACCAACAATGCATGAGGGTTCCTTTTGCTCCACATCCTGGTCAACACTTATTGTTTATTGGGCTGTTGATTTTAGCCATTCTGACAGGTGTGAAGAAGTGATATCTCATTGTAATTTTGATTTGCATTTCTCTGATGATGAGTGGTATTGAGCATCTCTTCATGTGTCTGCTGGCCATCTGGATGTCTTCTTTGGAGACATGTCTTTTCATGTCTATTGTTCATTTTTTAAATTGGGTTATTTGTTTTTTGGGTATTGAGTTGTATCAGTTCTTTTTTTTATTTAAAAATTTTTTTAACGTTTATTTATTTTTGAGACAGAGAGAGACAGAGCATGAACAGGGGAGGGGCAGAGAGAGAGGGAGACACAGAATCGGAAGCAGGCTCCAGGCTCTGAGCCATCAGCCCAGAGCCCGACGCGGGGCTCGAACTCACGGACCGCGAGATCGTGACCTGAGCTGAAGTCGGACACTCAACCAACTGAGCCACCCAGGTGCCCCGAGTTGTATCAGTTCTTTATATATCTTGGATACTAACCCTTTATTGGATATGTTGTTTGCAAATATCTTCTCCCGTTCTTTAGGTTGCCTTTTAGTTTTGTTGATTCCTTTATTCTGCAGAAGCTTTTTATCTTGATGTAGTCAATAGTTTAGTTTTGCTTTTATTTCCCTTGCCTCAGGAGACACATCTAGAAAAATGTTGTGATAGCTGATGTTAGAGAGATTGCTGCCTATGCTCTCTTGAAGGTTTTTTATAGTTTCAGATTTTATGGTCTCACATTAGATCTTTAATCCATTTTGAGTTTATGTTTGTGTATGATGAAGAAAGTGATCCATTTTCCTTTGTTTGCTTGTGGCTGCCCAGTTTTCCCAGCACCTTTTGTTGAAGAGACTCTTTTTGCCATTGTATATTCATTCCTCCTTTGTTGAAGATTAATTGACCATATAATTATGGGGTTATTTCTGGGTTTCCTATTCTATTGATCTATGTGTCTATTTTTATGCCAGTTCCATACTATTTTAATTACTCCTGCTTTGTAATATAACTTGAAATCTGTAATTGTGATTCCTCCAGTTTTGTTTTTCTTTCTTGAGATTGGTTTGGCTACTTCAGGTCTTTTGTGGTTCCATACAAATTTTATGATTGTTCTAGCTCTGTGCAAAATGCTGTTGGTAGTTTGATAGAGATTGCATTAAATCTGTAGATTGCTCTGGGTAGTATAGACACTTTAATAATACCTGTTCTTCCAACATGAGCGTGAAATGTCTTTCTATTTTTTTGCGTCATGTTGAATTTCTTTCATCAGTGTTTTTTAGTTTTCAGAGTCCTGGTCTTTCATCTCTTTAGTAAGTTTATTCCTAGATGTTCTATTGTTTTTGGTGCTGTCAATAAATGGGATTCTTTTCTTATAATAATAGTGTATAGGAATGCAACAGATTTCTGTACATTGATTTTGTATCCTGTGACTTTAATAAATTCATTTATCAGTTCTAGCAGTTTTTTGGTGGAATTTTTAGGGTTTTCTATATATAGCATCATGTCATCTGCAAACAGTGAGAGTTTTACTTCTTCCTTACCAGTTTGGATGCCCTTTTATTTCTTTATGTTGTCTAATTGCTGTGGCTATGACTTCCAGTGCTATGTTAAATAAAAGTGGTGGAAGTGGGGGCACCTGGGTGGCTCAATTGGTTGTGCATCTGATTCTTTATTTCGGCTTAGATCATGATGTCACAGTAGTGGGATCAAGTCCCCTGTTGGGCTCTGTGCTGATCACAGGACCTGCTTGGGATTCTTTTTCTTTCTCTCTGCCTCCTCCCTCCCTCTCAAAATAAATAGATAAACTTAAAAAATGTGAAAAAAGTGGTGAAAGTGGACACCTTTGTTGTGTTCCTACCTTAGAGGGGGAAAACCCTCAGTTTTCCACCATTGAATATGATGTTGGCTGTAGGTTTTTCATATGAGGTCTTTATTATGTTGAGATATGTTCCCTCTAGACCTACTTTGCCGGGGGAGGGGGGTTATCATGAATGGATACACTTTGAAATGCTATTTCTGCATCCATTGAAATGATCATATAGTTTTTATCCTTTCTCTTATTGATGTGACATATCACATTATTGTTTTGCAAATATGAAACTAACCTTACATTCTGGGAATAAATCCAATTTGAACATGGTGTTTGGTTTTTTTAATATATTGTTAGATTCAATTTGCTAAGATTTTGTTGAGGATTTTTCATCTATATTCATTAGAATTATTGGTATGCAGTTCTCTTTTTTTGTGGTGTCTTTATCTGGCTTTGGTATCGGGGTGATACTGGCCTCATAGAATGAATTTGGAAGTTTTCCTTCATCTTGTATTTTTTTGAATAGTTTAAGAAGAATGGGTATTAACTCCCCTTTTTTTTGGTATTAAGTCTTCTTTAAATGTTTGGTAGAATCCACCTGTGAAGCTCTCTAGTCCTGGGCTTTTGTTTTTTGGGAGTTTTTTTTTTTATTACTGATTCAATTTCATTCCTGGTCATTGGTCTGCTCAATTTTATATTTCTTCCTGCTTTGGTTTTGGTAGACAATATATTTCTATGAGTTTATTCAGTTCTTCTAAGTTGTCCAATTTGTTGGCATATAGGTTTTCATAATATCTTGTTATAATTACTTGTATTTCTGTGATGTTGATTGTTATTTTTCCTCTTTCATTAGTAATTTTGTTTATTTGGGTCCTATCTCTCTCTTTTTAAAATTAGTCTTGCTAGTAGGGTGCCTGGATGGCTCAGTCGGTTAAGTGTCTGACTTTGGCTCAGGTCATGATCTCACGGTTTGTGGTTCTAGCCCCTCGTCCAGCTCTGTGCTGACAGCTCCGAGCCTGGAACCTGCTTCCAATTCTTTCTCTCCCCTCTCTCTGGCCCTCCCCTGCTCATGCTCTGTCTCACTCTCTCTTTCAAAAATAAGTAAACATTAAAAAAAATTAAAAGAAAAAATAAAATAAAATGTCTTGCTAGAGGTTTATCAATTTTGTTGATCGATTAAAAGAATTAGCTCCTTGTTTCATTGATCTGTTCAATTGTGTGGTTTTTTTGTTTGTTTGTATGTCATCTATTTCTGATCTGATTTTTATTATTTCTTTCCATTTGCTGGTTTGGGTTTTGTTTGTTCTCTTTCTAGCTCCTTTAGGTATAAGTTTAGGTTGTTTATTTGAGATTGAGCCCCTCATGGGGCTTGGTGCTGGGTATAGAGTCTGCTTGGGATTCTCTCTCTCTGCCCCTCCCCTGCTTGCTGCATGCTCTTTCTCTTTCTCTCTCTCTCTCTCTTTTTTTTTTTTTTTTAATTTTTAATGTTTATTTATTTTTGAGACAGAGAGAGACAGAGCATGAACGGGGGAGGGACAGAGAGAGGGAGACACAGAATCCGAAACAGGCTCCAGGCTCTGAGCTGTCAGCACAGAGCCTGACGCGGGGCTTGAACTCACGGACCGCGAGATCATGACCTGAGCCGAAGTCGGCCGCCCAACTGACTGATTCACCCAGGCGCCCCTCTCTCTCTCTCTTTCAAAATAAATAAACTTATGGCCAACTAATCTTTGACAAAGCAGGAAAGAATATCCAGTGGAATAAAGACAGTCTCTTCAGCAAGTGGTGCTGGGAAAACTGGACAGCAACATGCAGAAAAATGAACCTGGACCATTTTCTTACACCATACACAAAAATAAACTCAAAATGGATGAAAGACCTAAATGTAAGACAGGAAGCCATCAGAATCCTCGAGGAGAAAGCAGGCAAAAACCTCTGATCTTGGCCACAGAAACTTCTTACTCAACACATCTCCAGAGGCAAGGGAAACAAAAGTAAAAATGACCTATTGGGACCTCATCAAGATAAAAAAACTTCTGCACAGTGAAGGAAACAGTCAGCAAAACTAAAAGGCAACCAATGGAATGGGAGAAGATATTTGCAAATGATATCTGATAAAGGGTTAGTATCCAAAATCTATAAAGCACTTATCAAACTCAACACCCAAAAAACAAATAAGCCAGTGAAGAAATGGGCAAAAGACATGAATAGACACTTCTCCAAAGAAGACATCCAGATGGCCAACCAACACATGAGAAAATGTTCCACATCACTCATCATCAGGGAAATACAAATCAAAACCACAATGAGATACCACCTCACACCTGTCAGAATGGCTAACATTAACAACTCAGGCAACAGCAGATGGTGAGGATGCAGAGAAAGAGGAACTCTTTTGCACTGCTGGTGGGACTGCAAACTGGTGCAGCCACTCTGGAAAACAGTATGGAGGTTCCTCAAAGAATTAAAAATAGAACTACCCTATGACCCAGTAATTGCAGTACCAGGTATTTATCCAAGGGATACAGGTATGCTGTTTCGAAGGGCCACATGCACCCCAATGTTTACAGCAGCACTATCAACAATAGCCAAAGTATGGAAAGAGCCCAAATGTCCATCAACGGATGAATGGATAAAGATGTGGTACACACACACACACACACACACACACACACACACACACACACTCACACTGGAGTATTACTTGGCAATCAAAAAGAATGAAATCTTGCCATTCACAACTATGTGGATGAAAGTGGAGGGTATTAATGCTAAGCGAAATTAGTCAGAGAAAGACAAGTATCATATGACTTCACTCATATGAGAACTTTAAGACAAGGGAAGGGAAGCAAAAACAATATAAAAACAAGGAAGGGGACAAAACGTAAGAGACTCTTAAATATGGAGAACAGAGGGTTACTGGAGGGGTTGTGGGAGGGAGGATGGGCTAAATGGGTAAGGGGCATTAAGGAATCTACTCCTGTAATCATTGTTGCACTATATGCTAACTAACTTGGATGTAAATTAAAAAAATTAAATTAAAAAAATAAATAAGTAAATAAATAAATGAAATAAAATAAAAATTTGAAATGAATCCCAGCAGTAATAGCAGTAAGAATGTGAGGGCAATAAAATATTTGTGAAAGTAAAAATAAATAAATAAATAAATAAATAAATAAATAAATAAACTTTAAAAATATTTAAGGTTTATTTTATCTGATATAAGTATTGGTGCTCCAGCTTTCTTTGAGCATCCATTTGTATGATAAATGTTTCTTCACATCCTCACTTTTAATCTGCAGGTGTCTTTTGGTCTGAAATGAGTCTCTTGTATGCAGCATATAAATGCATCTTGTTTTTTTAATCCACCCTGTCACCCTAATGTCTTTTTATTGGAGCATTTAGTCCATTTACCTTCAAAGTAATTATTGATAGATATGTATTTATTGCCATTTTGTTACTTGTTTTGTGGTTGTTTCTATAGATTTTCTCTGATCCTTTCTTCCCTTCCTCTCTTTCATGGTTTGTTGGCTTTCTTTAGTGGCATATTTGGATTTCTTTCTCTTTATTATTTGCATATCTATTACTGGTTTTTGATTTGTGGTTACCATGAGATTTGTATGTAACATCTTGTGTATATGGCCATCTATGTTAGGTTGATGGTCGCTTACGTTTAAACCCATTCTTTACTCCTTTCTTTCCCATGTTTAGGTATGTGGTGTCATATTTTATATCATTTTATTGTATGAATCCCTTGACTGATTTTTACAGAAATACTTTTTACTGCTTTTGTGTTTTTCACTTTTCATACCCTCCTCTTGTCTTAGCCAAAAGGCCGAGAAGCGATTCACTTTTCATACTCTCTTTTCATGTTCTTTCCTTTCCACTCAAAAAGTCCTCTTTAACATTTCTTGTAGGGCTGGTTTAGTGGTCATCAACTCCTTCAGTTTTGTTTGTCTGAGAAACTCTTTATTTCTCCTTCTATTCTGAATGATAGCCTTATTGAACGGAGTATTTTTGACTGCAGATTTTTCTCTTTTAGCACTTTTACTATATCATGTCACTGCCTTGACCTACAAAATGCAGATATTTGTTATTAAACTTGATGGAGTCCCTGAGTTCCATCAGACTATTCTCTATTTGCATAATTTCCTTTTCTCTCCTTTGCTGAGCTTGATTACTTTCCATTACTCTGTCTTCCAGGTCAATTTGTTCCTCTGCTTCATAACCTGCTATTTTTCCCATCAACTATATTTTTGATTTCATTTATTGTCTTCTTGAGCTCTGATTCTTTTTTATTTCTGTATTAAGGGTCTCACTGATGTCCCTCCCCCCTCTTTTCTCAAGTCCAGTGAGTATCTTTATGAACATTTCTTTAAGTTCTCTATTAGGCATATTATATCTATCTCGCTTAGGTCCCTTACTGTGGTTTGGTCCTGTTCTTTAATTTGGCACACATTTCTCTGTCTCCCCATTTTGTCTGAGTTTCTGTGTCTGTTTCAGTGTGTTAGGAAAGTCAACTACTTCTCTTGCTGTTAAAGATAACAGCCTTATGAAGAAGAGGTCCTGTAGTGCCCTGCAGTGCAATGTCCCCTGTACCCTAGCACCTGACACTTCAGGGAGTGTTTCCTCTGTGTTTTGCATGCGATCTGCTGTTAAGTCTTAGTCTCTTTTTCTTTCACTCCAGTTGTCTGCAGAGGCTCTCTTTGCCTATTGTGGGCAGCAAAGTGTGCAGTGGTCTGCTTGCAAAAGGAGATGTGTTCCTGCTGCCACCAGAACTGAGGTCCTGCAAAACGCGTGGGTCAGGAGATGTGGTGTTGGCAGGATTTACACTGGTCTTCTGGGGGAGAGGCCCACAGCACCAAGACTTAGGCTAGCTTGCCTGAGAAAGGCAGATCCTGTGAAGTGTGGGGGTGGGGGGGGCAGGGTTTAGTAAGGAGTGTGGGCATCTCTCCTCTGGTTCCTGCAGGTGGCAGTTTATGCTGGGGGATGGGGGTGGGGTGGGGAATGGCACCTGCCAGCTCCTTTGTTTCTGGAGGGGTTTCCCAGTGACCCCTGTCCCTCTGGGCTGTGCTTTGAGATGAGCAAATCACTCTCCTTCCCATCTGCCCCTGGCATTTTTCAAACTGCTGGTTCTGTATCCTATCTGCTGTTTGTAGTGCTGTCTCTTTAAGGGAGGGGACTCTGCTTTCTAATGCCTTCTGGGCTCTCCCAGAGCTGATTTTTAAAATTCCAGGCTTTGAGTCATACTGGTTTTAAGAATTCATGAAATTCAGTCCCCTCTCATTTTCAAAGGCAAATATTACTGAGATTCCTCCTTCCTGTTCTTGGGCTCTGAGGTGTGAGAAGTGTGAGGCTCCCTCCCCACTGCTGATAGCCATAGTCTTTTCACTCCCAGATTGTGTCTTTGCCCTTCCTACCTTTTTCATTGTGGCCTCTTACCTGCCTTTAGTTGTGGAGTTTGTTCTTCCAGGCTTTTGTTCATTTTCTGGGTTATTTACGATGATAAGGGTGTTACCTAGTTGTATCTGTAGGTCGAGGTGAGCTTAAGGCCCTCCTACTCGACCGTCTTCCCAACTGACCTCTTGTTTTTGTTTTTAATTCTTTTTTTTTTAATGTTTATTTATTTTTGAGACAGAGAGAGACAGAGCATGAACGGGGGAGGGTCAGAGAGAGGGAGACACAGAATCCGAAACAGGCTCCAGGCTCTGAGCTGTCAGCACAGAGCCCGACGTGGGGCTTGAACTCACGGACCGCGAGATCATGACCTGAGCCGAAGTCGGCCGCTTAACCGACTGAGCCACCCAGGAGCCCCTGTTTTTAATTCTTATGTTTTTTGGAACCGAAAACAAAGATGATGATTAATTTAATAAATTATATATTTTTATGCCTCAGGATGATTGTACATGTCACTTGAAGGCTATAATTAAAATCAGAAAGAAAGAATCAAATTCCAAGCATTGCATTTAGATATTGTATTAGTTCTCTATTGATACATAACCAGTTACCTCAAAACTTGATGGCTTAACACAAGAAACATTTATTATCTCATTGCTTATGTGGTCAGGAATTCAAGAGTGGCTCTGTTGGGTGGTTCTGGCTTAGGGTCTTTCATGAGGTTGTAGTCGGGATGCAATTAGAGGCTGAGGTCGACTGAAGACTTGACTGGAGCTGGAGGATACACTTCCACGGTCAGCAGGCCTTAGTTCCTCCCCACATGGACCTTTCCTTAGGCTGTGTGAATGTCCTCAGGACACGGCGACTAGCTGCTACTAGAGCAAGTGATCCAAGAACCAGTAAGGAGCGAGTCACAATGCCTTTTGTAACCCAGTCACTGAAGCTGTACATTGTCACTTCTGCTTTATTCTATTTGTTAGAAGCTATCTACTAAATCCAGCCCACACTCTAGCAGAGGGCAGTTAGACTCCACCTCTTGAAGGAATATCAAAGAATTTATTGACCTGTTTTAAAACTAGCATAGATGCCTCAGCCACGTTCTTATGATATTGGGAAAATGATTATATCTAGATGAAAAAAAACAAAACAAAACAAAACAAAACCAACAACCCAGACTCTTGTAGGAGGGCCCTTCATTGACATGTCTGGTTTGTCCTCCTTATCAAAAGTTGTCCCCCTCATGTACGTTTCTGCCGAAAATGTGCAGGCTGTATGCTAGGCTATGCATTTCAAGGGTGAATCAGAACAAGAGTTGCTTTGCCTAAGGACTAATGTATGCTGGCATCATGCTGAGCAATTCTGTTCTTTTTATCTTCACTACCATCCTTTGAGATAAGTACTATGATTGTCTCCACTTTGCAGATGAGGAAACTGAGGCTCAGGGCAGTTAAATAACTTGCCCAAGAACACTCAATAAGTTGAGGAGGTAGGATTTGCATTCAGGACTGTCTAATTATTCTGCCACCTGAATGTTTCCGGCCTACCTGGAGCTCAAGATCTTCCAAAGCACACAACACATGGTCAATTGCTGGTAGAGTGTGATGGTTGCAGCAATTAGAGGTATGTGCAAGGCATAAAGGTACACAAAGGAGAGAATAACCAAATCACAAGCCTGGTGCTGCACCACCTCCAGAGTCATCTTCTACAGTGTGGGTCTTCCTATCTACAGGTAAAAGTTGAAGCTGTCATTCAGGCCTTCCTGTGGTGGCCCCTGCTGGCTTCTTCAGCTTCACTTCATCCCGCGTCCTCCACTAAACCTATCCTAGCCACATGGAACTTCTCTGGTCGCACTGTGCTCTTCATACATCTGAATCTCTGCATGGGTCACTCCGTTTTCCAAGATGCCCTCTTCTTCCAGTGTGACAAGTTCTCACAACTCCTTCATGACCCATCTCAAATAGTCTGAAATTTTTCTAAAGCACTTTAGGCAGGCTTCTTTTACAGAATTTACTGGTAGCTGTTGTAATTGTAACCCCAATGGCAGCTAGGGCCTCCGAGATTCTTAAAATCTAGGTAAAATTGACTTTGCCTAACCATTTCCTCCCAATTTGACAGCTTTGTGGAAGCTGAAGCCCTCCCTCATCCTTCTGCAGATTCTCAGACTTACATTTTCACATCCCCTTTCCTCCTGGACTTCCTACTTCCTCACCTGCAGCCTGTATTTTCACCTTGAAATCCAGATGGGAAATTTTGCTCCTTCAGTGGTTTCCGGGCAAAATTTGCTCACACGACAGTACTTATGAATGCAGAGGGCTTTCCTGAAGAGCTTGGGGTAACACAGAAAATCTTTTAAAGTCGCTGGGAGTCACCTTGGCCCTCTTCAGTCCTCTTTGGCTACTTGGCCACAGGGTGTTTCCTCCTCTTCCCTTTCCTTGGGCAGTACCAGTCCCCCCATTTCTCTGATCTTCCCTTACTCTCAGAAGCAACAAAGGGCTTCCAGAGCCTTTCTCATGCAGAGCAGTTCTAGGGCACTTTTTCCTCAGGGCCTCTCCTTCTACCCAAGAGCTTCACAAAGTGTTTTCCCAAACAAAGCCAAGTCCTTTCCAAAGAGGATTTCTGGAGCTAGCAGCAGAGATAATTATTTCCCCATTCCTTTACCTAACTGTATGTTTATGAGTGTTTTACCCATGAGTCTGAGTCAGGTCTTGTTTCATTCATTTTGGTTAGCCCAGCTCCCTGCACAGGGGCCTTAGTAACAGTTATTGAGTAAATGAATTTGACAATTGATAAGAATAATTGACTGAAAAAAACAACAAAAGAATGAAGGGGTTGATGTTAATTTGATCTGGTGGTTCCCAGGGATCTTTACAATGCAAAAAGAAAGAGGCTGATCCAGGGTCTAAACTGTAAATGTAGTTCCAGTGTTGCCTCTAACTTGCTGTGTATCCCTGGACAGGTGTCTTTTCCTCTCTGCACCTTGGCTGTAAGATGAGAAGGTGACTTCTAATTATTCCTTTGTGTTCCACCAACCACACTTCATTCTAATCCCCACCTGATATCTGAAGCTTCACACTGGGAACCTGGCTAGCCTGCTGGGTAGCTTATTATTAAAACCCACCTGCCTGGCTAAGAAGTGCTTTCAAGTCATCAAGGCGGAGGGACTGGGGGGGTGGGTGGGGAACTGGGAAAAGTTTTCATTAGTGATAAGCTCTTCTTGGATAAACCTCATTGGCTGCGATACTTGCTACTGCACACAAAGTGATTTCAAAGCAGAAGGCCAACCTAGTATTGTTCTAGCCCGTGGTTCTTATTCAGCGATGCCAGGTTTCTCCACCTGCACATTTCTCACCCTCCTCTAATGCCCTAGCAAGCTGATGTTGAAGGAGGTGCTTTTTATCCCTCACCAGCTTTACGTATTAAATCCCATCAGTCCTTTCCTCTTTATTCCCAGCCCTCAAGCAGGTGTGTGTGTGTGTGTGTGTGTGTGTGTGTGTGTGTGCGCGCATGTGCACGAATACATCCTGCATGCATGTGCACACACCCACTTCCTTAACCAGGTTTATTGTCTCTGGAATTTCCTGAAACTTTCTGTAGGATTTCTGAAGGAATTAAGGACCCCATGTCATGTTCTTGGTAAGGCTTTTGTCATCACTGCTTCTCCATTGTTTGGGGCCTTACAACTTGAGCTACCTGTCATGAGTCCTCAGAGGCAAGAGTTTGTGAGAGCTAAATGATCAGTTTTCATTTATTTCTAGTTCACTGATGTCACTAAGCCACTGTGCCAGCAACTTATATTTTTGAGTGCTGAAGGGTATCCAGTGGGTTTTTTTCCTATAATGTATCTTGCTGCTGCCAGGACCCCTGTTTCTGTCATCTTTGCTTTAGGGGTTTGGGGGTAACTTAAAAGAAGACAAAAAAGGTATAACCCACAGAACCTTAGAATTTTGGATGGTGCCCAGCTCCATGTGAACTAGGACATAATTAATGACAATTATTCAATTATTAGCATGCATTTATCTATGCCAAACATCAAGCTAAATGCAATACAAAGACATCTCATTTATGTAAACATTATGAGGACAGCATTGGACAGGTTAAGAAACTTGCTCAGGTGGGGTGCCTGGCTGGCTCAGTCGGTAGAGCCTCTTAACTGAGCTTTAACACAAAATTCCACAGAGGCACCTGATGGCTCAGTCAGTAGAGCATTCAGCTTTGGCTCAGGTCATGATCTCACGGTTCGTGGGTTCAAGCCCCATGTTGAACCCCATGACTGGCTTTGTGCTGACAGCACAGAGCCTGCTTCAGATTCTCTATCTCCCTCTCCCTCTCTGCCCCTCCCCTGCATGTGCTCTCTCTCTCTCTCTCAAAAATAAATAAACATTAAAAAAGAAAGAAAATCTTAAAAAAAAAAGAAAATTCCACAATTCTGGTAACAGTTTTTCTAGCTGATGAAGTATACAGTATGATCAGTGGACCTCTATAGTCAGTATCTCCTTTGCTAAAAGTGGGTCCCTTGCTCTGAGTCAATGTTGTGTGGGCTCAGGAATCTTGGAAGCTTTCAGATGGTAGTTCTAGTACAGGCAAGGGAGGCAAAATCATATCCAGGGTGGGCATAATTTCACTGCTCTTCCCAGGACTGAAGAGGTTCAATGTAATTAACTTGCCACAAAGAGGCTGACTGGTTTCCTTAAGGATTGGTGTTATGCTGAGAGCTCAGTATTGGTCATTGCTACTGGCTTTTTTTTTTTTTAATGAAATGTTTTATTTTGAAATAACTAGGTGCGCTTGCAGTTGTTAGAGGCAATACAGACCCATATTCTCTTCTACCCAGTTTCCTGCAGTGCTAGAGCCACAACCTGGATCAATTGGCCTTCCCCCCCCCAACCCACCCCCCCCCCCGCCACTTACTTACTTACTTTCTTAATTTATTTATTTAAGCAGAATCATATCAAATATATTTTATTGACTGGAGTTCTTTTTTAAATTTTTTTTCGTCTTTTTTCTTCTTCCAAGTTTTTATCAAATTCCATTTAGGTAACATACGTGTAATATTGGTTTCTGGTGTAGGATTTAGTGATTCATCACTTACATATAAACCCAGTTCTCATCACAACAAGTGCCCTCCTTAATCCCCATCACCTATTTAACCAATCCCCCCAACCACCTCCCCTCTGGTAACCATCAGTTTATTCTCTACAATTAAGAGTCTGTTTTCTGGTTTCTCTCTCTCTTTTCTCTCCCCTATGTTCATTGTGTCATTTCTCAGATTCCACATATGAGTAAAATCATATGGTATTTGTCTTTCTCTCACTGACTTATTTCACTTAGCATAATACTCTCTAGCTCTATCCATAATAAGTGTACTCTTTAATCCCCATCTTCTGTTTCCCCCATCCCCGTTTCCCCTCTGGTAACAATTAGTTTGTTCTCTCTCTATAGTTAAGAATCTGTTTCTTGGTTTGCCTCTCTCTTTGTTTTTTTCCTTTGCTTATTTGTTTTCTTTCTTAAGTTCCACATATGAATGAGATCATATGGTGTTTGTCCTTCTCTGACAGATTTATTTTGCTTGGCATTATACTTCCAGCTCCATCCATCTCATTGCAAATGACAAGATTTCATTTTTTATGGCTGAATAATATTCTATTGTAAATATATATACCACATCTTTTAAAAAATTTTTTTAATGTTTTATTTATTTTTGAGAGAGAGAAAGAGAGAGAGAGAAAAAGAATGAGTGGGGGAGGGGCAGAGAGAGAGGGAGACACAGAATCCACGAAGCAGGCTCTAGGCTCTGAGCTGTCAGCACAGAGCCCCTCAGAGACTGATGTGGAGCTCCAACCCATGAACCACAAGATCATGACCTGAGCTTAAGCCAGATGCTTAACTGACTGAGCCACCCAGGCACCTCTATACCACATCTTCTTTATCCATTCATCTATGAATGGACACTTGGGCTGCTTCCATAATTTGGCTATTGTAAATAATGCTGCAATAAACAGGGGTGTGTGTATTCCTTTGAATTAGTGTTTTTGTATTTTTGGGGTAAATACTGGTAGTGTGATTGCTGGATTGTAGGGTAGTTCTATTTTTAACTTTTTGAGGAATCTCCTTATTGTTTTCCATAGTCGGTGCACTAGTTTACATTCCCACCAACAGTGCATGAGGGTTCCTCTTGCTCCACATCCTGGTCAACACTTATTGTTTCTTATGTTGTTGGCTTTAGCCATTCTAGCAGGTGTGAGGTGACGTCTCATTATAGTTTTGATTTGCATTTCCCTGATGGTAAGTGATGATGAATATCTTTTCATGTGTCTGCTGGCCATCTGTATGTCTTCTCTGGAGAAATGTCTGTTCTTGTCTTCTGCCCATTATTTAATTGGGTTATTTGTTTTTTGGGTATTGAGTTGTATCAGTTCTTCTTCTTTTTTTTAGTTAAATTAAATTAATTTGTTTTTAGGTTTTTATTTTAATTCCAGTTAGTTAACATATAGTGTTATATGTTTCAGGTGTACAGTATGTTACAGTGTTTCAGGTGTACAATAAATGATTCAACAATTCCATATGTCATCCCGTGCTCATCATAACAAGTGCACTCCTTAATCCCCATCACCTGTTTACCCATTCCCCTCTCCTCTGGTAACTACCAGTTTGTTCTCTATAGTTAAGAATCTGTTTCTTGGTTCATCTCTCTCTCTCTTTTTTCCTTTAATTGTTTTGTTTCTTAAATTACACATATGGGTGAAATTATATGGTATTTGTCTTTCTCTGACTTATTTCATTTAACATAATACTCACTAGCTTTATCCATGTCATTGCAAAAGGCAAGATTTCATTATTTTTTAATGGCTGGATAACATTCCATTGTATATATATATATATATGTATATATATACATACATACATCACATCTTCTTTATTTATCAATTGATGGACACTTGGGCTGCTTCCATAGTTTGGCTATTGCCAGGGGTATAGCTTAGGGGCAGAGCGTTTGACTGCATAGTTTGGCTATTGCCTAAATAATGCTCCAATAAACACAGGGCTGCATGTATCCCTTTGAATTAGTGTTTTTGTATTTTTTGGGTAAACACTGGTAATGTGATTGCTGGATCATAGGGTAGTTCTGTTTTTAACTTTTTGAGGAAACTCCATACAGTTTTCCACAGTGGCTGCCCCAGTTTGCAGCCCCACCAACAGCGCAGGAGTGTTGCGTTTTCTCCATATCCTCGCCAGCATTTATTGTTTCTTGTGTTCTTGATTTTAGCTATTCTGACACGTATGAGGTGATATCTCATTGTAGTTTTGATTTGCATTTCCCTGATGGTAAGTGATGATGAATATCTTTTCATGTGTCTGCTGGCCATCTGGATGTCTTCTTCAGAGAAATGTCTGTTTATGTGTTCTGCCCATTTTTTAATTGAGTTATTTGTTTTTTGGGCATTGAGTTGTATAAGTTCTTTAAAAAAATTTTTTTTAATGTTTATTTATTTTTGACACAGAGAGAGACAGAGTGTGAGCGGGGCAGGGGCAGAGAGAGAGAGGGAGACACAGAATCTGAAGCAGGTTCCAGGCTCTGAGCTGTCAGCACAGAGCCTGACATGGGGCTCGAACCCACGAACTGTGAGATCATGACTTGAGCCAAAGTCAGACTCTCAACTGACTGAACCACCCAGGCGCCCCTGTAGAAGTTCCTTTTTTTTTTAAAAAAGTTTTTATTTATTTTGAGAGAAAGATTGTGAGCAGGGGAGGGGCAGAGCGAGCAGGAGAGAAAAATCCCAAGCAGGGTGTATCCTGTCAGCACAGAACCAGATGCAAGGCCCAATCCCACAAGCATGAGATCAAATCAAGAGTTGGACGCTTAGCCAACTGAGCTACTCACATGCGCTAAGTTGCATAAGTTCTTTATATATCTTCGATACTAACCCTTTATTGGATATGTCATTTGCAAAGATCTCCCATTCTGTAGGTTGGTTGCCTTTTAGTTTTGATTGTTTCCTTCTCTGTGTAGAAGTTTTAAATTTTGTTGTAGTCCCAGTAGTTTATTCTTGCTTTTATATCCTTTGTCTCAAGGAGACATACCTAGAAAAATGTTGCTATAGCCAATGTCAGAGAGATTACTGCTTGAGCTCTCTTCAAGGATTTTTATGGTTTCAGGTCTCACATTTAGGTCTTTAATCCATTTTGAGTTTATTTTTGTGTATGGTGAAGAAAGTAGTCCAGTTTCCTTCTTTTGCATGTGGCTGTCCAGTTTTCCCAACATCATTTGTTGAAGAGACTCCTTTTGCCATTGTATATTCATTCTCCTTTGTTGAAGATTAATTGACCATATAACTGTGGGGTTATTTCTGGGTTTCCTATTCTATTCGATTGATCTGTGTGTCTATTTTTAGGCTAGTTCTGTACTGTTTTAATTACTACTGCTTTGTGATGTAACTTGAAATCTGGAATTGTGATTCCTCCAGTTTTGTTTTTTTTCTCAAGATTTCTTTGGCTATTTGAGGTCTTTTGTGGTTCCATACAAGTTTTTGGACTGTTCTAGTTTTGTGAAAAATGCTGTTGGTATTTTGATAGGAATTGCATTAAATCTGTAGATTGTTCTGGGTAGTATAGACACTTTAATGGTATTCATTCTTCCAATCCATGAAGATGGAATGTCTTTCGATTTCTTTGCATTATCTTGAATTTCTTTTATTGGTGTTTTACAGTTTCAGAGTCCTGGTCTTTCACCTCTTTAGTAAGTTTATTTCTAGATGTTTTATTGTTTTTGATGCAATTATAAATGGGATTGTTTTCTTATAACAATAGTGTATAGGAATGCAACAAATTTCTGTACACTGATTTTATATCCTGTGATTTTTTTTTTAATTTTTTTTTCAACGTTTTTATTTATTTTTGGGACAGAGAGAGACAGAGCATGAACGGGGGAGGGGCAGAGAGAGAGGGAGACACAGAATCGGAAACAGGCTCCAGGCCCCGAGCCATCAGCCCAGAGCCTGACGCGGGGCTCGAACTCACGGACCGCGAGATCGTGACCTGGCTGAAGTCGGACGCCCAACCGACTGCGCCACCCAGGCGCCCCTTATATCCTGTGATTTTTAATGAATTCATTTATCAGTTCTAGCAGTTTTTTAGTGGAGTCTTTAGGGCTTTCTTTCTTTTTTTAAGTTTATTTATTTTTGAGAGAGAGAGAGAGAGAGAGAGAGAGAGCGAGCACAAGTAGGGGAGGGGCAGAGAGAGGGAGTCACAGAATCCGAAGCAGACTCCAGGCTCTGAGCTGTCAGTGCAGAGCCCAACTTGGGTCTCAAACCCATGAACCATGAGATCATGACCTGAACAGAAGTTGTATGCTAACCGACTGAGCCACCCAGGCACCCCAAAGGCTTTCTATATATAGTATCATGTCTGTTTTTTGCTACTGACTTTTTAGACATTTAGCAAAAACCATAACTATATCAGCTTTAGCAAGAGGGAGTCCATCCTGTTGAGCCCATCCTGTTTGCCATTGTAACCACTCAACAAATGGGCCCATTATGCTAACACTGAGGTAGCTGAGAGAGAGGCTGACTGACAACCATAGGCAGGATCATCCTCTCTTCTGTTTTTTGAGCACCTTCTTTATGGTAGATGCTCACTTGTGGGCATTAACTTGGGATACAGAGACATACATACTGATTCCCACAGGTCTATCCACCTTTTTCTTGCCCAGATTTCCTTAGTCCAGTCTTCCAATATTGTTTCACTCAAGTCTCTAACCATCAGGAGAACATGTAGAAATGTACCTCAGGCCACTTTTCTGTCCTCTCAAAGTGGTTAATCAAGAGTATTGATTGTAGCTCTGTCCATTGGGAGGATTTTCTCTTAATCACTAACTCTTATAGTCACCCCTGACCCATGCAGCAGCTGTCCATTTTTGACGAGTACCAACAAATTGCACCAACCCATCTCTGAAGTAGGTTTGAGCTTTTTCCTTCTCTGTCAGTATGTTATGTGGGCTGATCTCCTTCCTCATAAGATCCATAGTGTGAGGTAAGGAAGAGAGGTTAGTGGGTTGAAGTCAAGGTCTCAGCAGGACTATGCTCCTTCTGGCGGCTTAAGGGGAGAATCTATTCCCTGCCTCTTCCAGCTTCTGGTGCCTACTAGCATTTTTTGGATTGTGGATGCATTACTTCAGTCTCTGCCTTTATGGTCACTTTGCATCTTTTCTCTCTGCATGTCAAATCTGCTTCTGCTTTCCTCTCATAAGGATATGTGTGATTGCATTTAGGGCCCACATGAATAATCTAGAATAATCTCTCCCAACTCAGGATTCAAACTTATGTCTGCAAACTCCTTTTTTGCCATGTAAGGTAGCATTCACAAGTTCCAGGGATTAAGACATAGATATCTTTGGGGAGTCCATTATTCAGCCTACCAAACATGATATCCCATGGTCAAGCAATTACTCTCTACTAGGACCTTGTAGGAATCTGTTTTTAAATGATGAATGGTTCTCTGCCACAGAAGGCATAGTCTTACCCCAAAAACTCTAAGCCTGTAACTCTCCTTATGGAGTTTAAAAAAAATTTTTTTTTTAAATGTTTATTTGTTTTTGAGAGAGAGAGACACACACACGCAGAGTGTGAGCAGGGGAGGTGCAGAGAGAGAGGGAGACACAGAATCCAAAGCAGGCTCCAGGTTCTAAGCTGCCAGCACAGGGTCGGATGCGGGGCTCAAACCCATGGACCATGAGATCATGACCTGAGCTGAAGTCAGACGCTTAACCAACTGAGCCACCCAGGCACTCCTCCTTATAGAGTTTTTAAAAGGTGCTGTACAGCACCCTTATGCCCCATAGATCTTCTGGGTCATATGCCCGAGTGTCAAGGTAACTTACACTACAGACTGAATCTGCTACAGAACCCTCCCTTGCTCTCAGCTCAAACAGAACTGGCAGACTTCCAAGTCAGCAGATAAATGGATCAGAGCAGCACTTGTAGCCCAAGATATGCCACCTCCAAAATCTACCAAGCACCATGGCTCTTTCTCAGTGATAAGAATGCTAGTGAAAAAACTCATCCTTTACCTTAGATGGGATATTCTACATACCCTAGGCCATTGAACCACTAAAAACTTTTCTAACATGGCAAGCCCCTGAATCTTCATGGGGGATTTATCCCCCAATCTCTGGAATACTTAGTCTCATTGGGGCATCTAAGGTACCTTTCTTGTCCCATCTACCAGGACCACTAGTAGGGGACTATTCTAGGGGACTATTGTGGATGTTTTATGGAATGAGAAGATGATCAAGGGGTCTATAGGCTACTCTGTGACAGAGCAAGAGAGTTGACATAGACTTGGGGCAACACAGTGAATGTGGACTTCTATCCTTTTTTAAAGTTTGTTTGTTTGTTTATGTAATCTCTACGCCCAACATGGGGCTCAAACCCATGACCCTGAGATCAAGAGTCACATGTTCTTCCAACTGAACCCGTCAGGAGCCCCAGATAAACTGGTTTTGATCCTCTTTAGCAATAGGTATTGAGAAGAACATGTTTGTCAGATCAATAGTGACCTTTCAAGGGCTAGGGGATACATTACGGTTAGAATACCACATTCATCATGGCAGCTACGATTAAGGTTACAAGTTGTAGGCTTATGATAGTTCACCATCATCTGTCAGGACCTATTTGGTTTTTGCAGAGGCCAGAGAGGTGACATGAATAAGGATATAATGGGATGAATAGTCTCGTATCTTCTAAGCCTTTATGATGGTAGTAATCTCTGCAATTCCTGCTAAATGCAGTGTTTCTCATTTACCCTCTTGGCTGGATGCAGCAGTGGGCTGGTTGGGTAATATCAAGGGTTTCCAGCTGGCCCTTTCTACTATAAAGGCTCTTACTCCTCAGGTTAAAAAATTAATGCAAAGATTCTTATATCTGCTAAATATATCTCTACTAATCTGTACTCTCAAAAATTGGGGGACTAACTACAGGGTAGGTCTATGAATGTATTTCACCATTGTGAAATGGGCTAGGGCTAGAAGTCCTTTTATTACTTGACTTCCATATTCCTCACTCTAACCAGAAGCTCCTAGTGGTTGGGGCTCCTGGTATAATCAGTGTCTGCTTACACTCCATATCCAACAGCCCTGAGAGGTCTTTTCTCCCCTATCCAACCTTGTGTTCCATCCCCCTAAGTCTAATATCTTCAAGATCCATCTCCACACATGTTCCCTTGCTTCCTTCCAGCATGCATCAGCCAGGGCCTGAAATACCTTTGGTATAGAACTCATCTCCTCTCAGGACAGAGATCCTTCTTTTCCAGCCCAGGCCAATACCCAATTCTGGTTATTAGCCTGGTAGCTGAGAGGGTGATGAGTCAGATACAGAATAGAGCAAGTGTCATCTTATCACGTACCTGCCTTTGTTCAGCTTTTGTAACATCTCCAGACGAGGAGAGACTGCTTTCTTTTGGCAAGAGGGAATGGGTTGCTTCTGCTGGAACAGAGAATTAAGGAGAATCTGAAAGTTTCAGGTTCTAAGGTTTCTCTGCTAAAATGTCCCTATCTGTATTAGTGTTCTGTTCTTTTTCTACTGGGACTTGGGCATCCACACAGGAGATTATAGAGGTTGTGCATGTAATCTCCTTTGCAGTTCTGCCACCAGTGCCATTCTGAGGAGGGTCCTCAAAAAAAAAAAAAAAGTGGAGGGGCTCCTGGGTGGCTCAGTTGGTTAAGCGTCTGACCCTTGATTTCTGCTCAGGTTATGATCTCATTGTTTGTGAGTTTGACGCCCATGTCAGGCTCTGTGCTGACAGCAGTGAGCCTGCTTGGGATTCTCTTTCTCCCTCTCTCTCTGCCCCTCCCCCGCTTGCTTGTTCGCTCTCTCTCTCTCTCTCTCTCTCAAAATAAATAAATAAACTTAAAAAAAATTAAAAATAAAAGTAAAATGTAGAGCCTTGTTTTAAAAAGTATTCATTTATTAGTTTCTGGTTATAAAAATCCTACATGTTCATTGTAAAAAATTTAAAAGTACAGGGGCGCCTGGGTGGCGCAGTCGGTTAAGTGTCCGACTTCAGCCAGGTTACAATCTCGAGGTCCAGGAGTTCAAGCCCCGCGTCGGGCTCTGGGCTGATGGCTCAGAGCCTGGAGCCTGTTTCCGATTCTGTGTCTCTCTCTCTCTCTGCCCCTCCCCCGTTCATGCTCTGTCTCTCTCTGTCCCAAAAATAAATAAACGTTGAAAAAAAATTTTTTTAAATAAAAAAAAAATTAGAAGTACAGAAACATGGAAAAAATTATACTACCCAGAGGCAACTGGCATATTTAATTCCAACGTTTTTTGTTTTTGTTTTAGAGAGAGAGAGAGTGGGGAAGAGGGTCAGAGGGAGAAAAAGACAGG